>NC_092339.1:324940000-325540000 GCF_046630445.1 Rutidosis leptorrhynchoides | reverse complement strand
GTCGGTAATTGGGGTAAGAAATGAGGTTTTTAGATTATTACGGGACTGTTGGACATTACGTAACCCTCGTCCCTTTGATGACGTTACAACACGCTGTCTTATCAACGGCCATAACGGTTATGTTGCACAAGACCAAGGATGGGAAGTAGTCCTAGTAAAACCAGAATGCATGACTTGTTTCTGGACGTATGAATTACGTGTCTTTATTGCCTTTGCCGAACGACTTGTGTACTAGCTAGAATTGTCTTCACAACTATCTTGTATCAAAGTTATTGTGTGCTATATTTCATGCTTTATGTAAAATAAGCGGTATTGTAAGTTTGTAAAATATTGTATAAAAGTTTGAACGCGAAATATTATTACAATCAGTTTTTCATATAGAATTGTAGTAGTTGAATTGTATATTAGCTACTAAGTATGAACTTAACGGGTAGGTACTACCCGAATTTAAACTTATAAAACGCTAATATGAAGAAAAAGCTTTTATAAATGAGTTCATATTATGCTACGAAATACTATTAACTACTCTTAATATTCTGTATGATTAACTTGTTCCATTTAACTATTTTGAAGGAAATGGCACCGACTACTCGACACACCGTGAATATGAATGAAGAGGAATTCCGTACTTTTCTAGCTTCAAACATAGCCGCAGTACAGGCTGCACTACATACCAACAATAACCTTGGATCTAGCAGTACAGGAAATCGTGTAGGATGCACCTACAAAGAATTCACTGCCTGCAAACCTTTGGAATTTGATGGAACCGAAGGACCGATCGGATTGAAACGGTGGACCGAGAAGGTTGAATCAGTGTTTGCCATAAGTAAGTGTACTGAAGAGGACAAAGTGAAGTACGCTACGCATACCTTCACAGGTTCTGCGTTAACATGGTGGAATACCTATCTAGAGCAAGTGGGACAAGATGATGCGTACGCACTACCGTGGTCAGCATTCAAGCACTTGATGAACGAGAAGTACCGTCCCAGAACCGAGGTCAATAAGCTCAAGACAGAACTTAGAGGGTTACGAACCCAAGGATTTGATATTACCACGTACGAAAGACGATTCACAGAATTGTGCCTATTGTGTCCGGGAGCATTCGAAGATGAGGAAGAGAAGATCGACGCGTTTGTGAAAGGATTACCGGAAAGAATCCAAGAAGATATAAGTTCACACGAGCCCGCCTCCATACAACAGGCATGTAGAATGGCTCACAAACTAGTGAACCAGATTGAAGAAAGAATTAAAGAACAGACTGCTGAAGAGGCCAATGTGAAGCAAGTCAAAAGAAAGTGGGAGGAAAACGGTGATAAGAATCACCAATACAACAACAACAGCAATTACAACAATAATCGCAACAATTATCCCAACAATCGCAACATCAATCGCAACTACAACAAACGGCCCAACAACAACAACAACAACAACAACAACAGCAACTACAACAATCATCCCAACAACAATAATAACCGCAACAACAACAACAATCAGAAGCAACTATGCCAAAGGTGTGAAAAGAATCACTCGGGGTTCTGCACCAAATTTTGCAACAAGTGTAAAAGAAATGGTCATAGCGTGGCGAAGTGTGAGGTCTACGGACCAGGGGTTAATAGAATGAAAGGAACAAATGGTGTCGGAACGAGTAATGGCGGAGCAAGTAGTGTCGGAGCAAGTTATGCCAATGTAGTTTGTTATAAATATGGAAAACCAGGCCACATTATTAGAAATTGCCCGAACCAGGAGAACACGAATGGACAAGGCCGTGGAAGAGTTTTCAATATTAATGCGGTAGAGGCACAGGAAGACCCGGAGCTTGTTACGGGTACGTTTCTTATTGACAATAAATCTGCTTACGTTTTATTTGATTCGGGTGCGGATAGAAGCTATATGAGTAGAGATTTTTGTGCTAAATTAAGTTGCCCATTGACGCCTTTGGATAATAAATTTTTACTCGAATTAGCAAATGGTAAATTAATTTCAGCAGATAATATATGTCGGAATCGAGAAATTAAACTGGTTAGCGAAACATTTAAGATTGATTTAATACCAGTAGAGTTAGGGAGTTTTGATGTGATAATTGGTATGGACTGGTTGAAAGAAGTGAAAGCAGAGATCGTTTGTTACAAAAATGCAATTCGCATTATACGAGAAAAAGGAAAACCCTTAATGGTGTACGGAGAAAAGGGCAACACGAAGCTACATCTTATTAGTAATTTGAAGGCACAAAAACTAATAAGAAAAGGTTGCTATGCTGTTCTAGCACACGTCGAGAAAGTACAAACTGAAGAAAAGAGCATCAATGATGTTCCCATTGCAAAAGAATTTCCCGATGTATTTCCGAAAGAATTACCGGGATTACCCCCACATCGATCCGTTGAATTTCAAATAGATCTTGTACCAGGAGCTGCACCAATAGCTCGTGCTCCTTACAGACTCGCACCCAGCGAGATGAAAGAACTGCAAAGCCAATTACAAGAACTTTTAGAGCGTGGTTTCATTCGATCAAGCACATCACCGTGGGGAGCTCCTGTTTTGTTTGTCAAGAAGAAAGATGGTACATTCAGGTTGTGTATCGACTACCGAGAGTTGAACAAACTTACCATCAAGAACCGCTACCCACTACCGAGAATCGATGACTTATTTGATCAACTACAAGGCTCGTCTGTTTATTCAAAGATTGACTTACGTTCCGGGTATCATCAAATGCGGGTGAAAGAAGATGATATTCCAAAGACTGCTTTCAGAACACGTTACGGTCATTACGAGTTTATGGTCATGCCGTTTGGTTTAACTAATGCACCAGCTGTGTTCATGGACCTTATGAACCGAGTGTGTGGACCATACCTTGACAAGTTTGTCATTGTTTTCATTGATGACATACTTATTTACTCAAAGAATGACCAAGAACACGGTGAACATTTGAGAAAGGTGTTAGAAGTATTGAGGAAGGAAGAATTGTACGCTAAGTTTTCAAAGTGTGCATTTTGGTTGGAAGAAGTTCAATTCCTCGGTCACATAGTGAACAAAGAAGGTATTAAGGTGGATCCGGCAAAGATAGAAACTGTTGAAAAGTGGGAAACCCCGAAAACTCCGAAACACATACGCCAGTTTTTAGGACTAGCTGGTTACTACAGAAGGTTCATCCAAGACTTTTCCAGAATAGCAAAACCCTTGACTGTATTAACGCATAAAGGGAAGAAATTTGAATGGAATGATGAACAAGAGAAAGCGTTCCAGTTATTGAAGAAAAAGCTAACTACGGCACCTATATTGTCATTGCCTGAAGGGAATGATGATTTTGTGATTTATTGTGACGCATCAAAGCAAGGTCTCGGTTGTGTATTAATGCAACGAACGAAGGTGATTGCTTATGCGTCTAGACAATTGAAGATTCACGAACAAAATTATACGACGCATGATTTGGAATTAGGCGCGGTTGTTTTTGCATTAAAGACTTGGAGGCACTACTTATATGGGGTCAAAAGTATTATATATACCGACCACAAAAGTCTTCAACACATATTTAATCAGAAACAACTGAATATGAGGCAGCGTAGGTGGATTGAATTATTGAATGATTACGATTTTGAGATTCGTTACCACCCGGGGAAGGCAAATGTGGTAGCCGATGCCTTGAGCAGGAAGGATAGAGAACCCATTCGAGTAAAATCTATGAATATAATGATTCATAATAACATTACTACTCAAATAAAGGAGGCGCAACAAGGAGTTTTAAAAGAGGGAAATTTAAAGGATGAAATACCCAAAGGATCGGAGAAGCATCTTAATATTCGGGAAGACGGAACCCGGTATAGGGCTGAAAGGATTTGGGTACCAAAATTTGGAGATATGAGAGAAATGGTACTTAGAGAAGCTCATAAAACCAGATACTCAATACATCCTGGAACGGGGAAGATGTACAAGGATCTCAAGAAACATTTTTGGTGGCCGGGTATGAAAGCCGATGTTGCTAAATACGTAGGAGAATGTTTGACGTGTTCTAAGGTCAAAGCTGAGCATCAGAAACCATCAGGTCTACTTCAACAACCCGAAATCCCGGAATGGAAATGGGAAAACATTACCATGGATTTCATCACTAAATTGCCAAGGACTGCAAGTGGTTTTGATACTATTTGGGTAATAGTTGATCGTCTCACCAAATCAGCACACTTCCTACCAATAAGAGAAGATGACAAGATGGAGAAGTTAGCACGACTGTATTTGAAGGAAGTCGTCTCCAGACATGGAATACCAATCTCTGTTATCTCTGATAGGGATGGCAGATTTATTTCAAGATTCTGGCAGACATTACATCAAGCATTAGGAACTCGTCTAGACATGAGTACTGCCTATCATCCACAAACTGATGGGCAGAGCGAAAGGACGATACAAACGCTTGAAGACATGCTACGAGCATGTGTTATTGATTTCGGAAACAGTTGGGATCGACATCTACCGTTAGCAGAATTTTCCTACAACAACAGCTACCATTCAAGCATTGAGATGGCGCCGTTTGAAGCACTTTATGGTAGAAAGTGCAGGTCTCCGATTTGTTGGAGTGAGGTGGGGGATAGACAGATTACGGGTCCGGAGATTATACAAGAAACTACCGAGAAGATCATCCAAATTCAACAACGGTTGAAAACCGCCCAAAGTCGACAAAAGAGCTACGCTGACATTAAAAGAAAAGATATAGAATTTGAAATTGGAGAGATGGTCATGCTTAAAGTTTCACCTTGGAAAGGCGTTGTTCGATTTGGTAAACGAGGGAAATTAAATCCAAGGTATATTGGACCATTCAAGATTATTGATCGTGTCGGACCAGTAGCTTACCGACTTGAGTTACCTCAACAACTCGCGGCTGTACATAACACTTTCCACGTCTCGAATTTGAAGAAATGTTTTGCTAAAGAAGATCTCACTATTCCATTAGATGAAATCCAAATCAACGAAAAACTCCAATTCATCGAAGAACCCGTCGAAATAATGGATCGTGAGGTTAAAAGACTTAAGCAAAACAAGATACCAATTGTTAAGGTTCGATGGAATGCTCGTAGAGGACCCGAGTTCACCTGGGAGCGTGAAGATCAGATGAAGAAGAAATACCCGCATCTATTTCCAGAAGATTCGTCAACACCTTCAACAGCTTAAAATTTCGGGACGAAATTTATTTAACGGGTAGGTACTGTAGTGACCCGAACTTTTCCATGTTTATATATATTAATTGAGATTGATGTTTACATGATTAAATGTTTCCAACATGTTAAGCAATCAAACTTGTTAAGACTTGATTAATTGAAATAGGTTTCATATAGACAATTGACCACCCAAGTTGACCGGTGATTCACGAACGTTAAAACTTGTAAAAAAACTATATGATGACATATATATGGTTATATATATAGTTAACATGATATTATGATAAGTAAACATATCATTAATTATATTAACAATGAACTACATATGTAAAAACAAGACTACTAACTTAATGATTTTGAAACGAGACATATATGTAACGTTTATCGTTGTAACGACATTTAATGTATATATATCATATTAAGAGATATTCGTACATCATAATATCATGATAATATAATAATTTAAAATCTCTTTTGATATTATAAACATTGGGTTAACAACATTTAACAAGACCGTTAACCTAAAGGTTTCAAAACAACACTTACATGTAACGACTAACGATGACTTAACGACTCAGTTAAAATGTATATACATGTAGTGTTTTAATATGTATTTATACACTTTTGAAAGACTTCAATACACTTATCAAAATACTTCTACTTAACAAAAATGCTTACAATTACATTCTCGTTCAGTTTCATCAACAATTCTACTCGTATGCACCCGTATTCGTACTCGTACAATACACAGCTTTTAGATGTATGTACTATTGGTATATACACTCCAATGATCAGCTCTTAGCAGCCCATGTGAGTCACCTAACACATGTGGGAACCATCATTTGGCAACTAGCATGAAATATCTCATAAGATTACAAAAATATGAGTAATCATTCATGACTTATTTACATGAAAACAAAATTACATATCCTTTATATCTAATCCATACACCAACGACCAAAAACACCTACAAACACTTTCATTCTTCAATTTTCTTCATCTAATTGAACTCTCTCAAGTTCTATCTTCAAGTTCTAAGTGTTCTTCATAAATTCCAAAAGTTCTAGTTTCATAAAATCAAGAATACTTTCAAGTTTGCTAGCTCACTTCCAATCTTGTAAGGTGATCATC
Organism: Rutidosis leptorrhynchoides; assembly: GCF_046630445.1. Taxonomy (NCBI): domain Eukaryota; kingdom Viridiplantae; phylum Streptophyta; class Magnoliopsida; order Asterales; family Asteraceae; genus Rutidosis; species Rutidosis leptorrhynchoides. The sequence goes on along the minus strand of NC_092339.1, from coordinate 325,533,728 downwards.
CAACCTCAAGAAATCTTTGTTTCTTACAGTAGGTTATCATTCTAATACAAGGTAATAATCATATTCAAACTTTGGTTCAATTTCTATAACTATAACAATCTTATTTCAAGTGATGATCTTACTTGAACTTGTTTTCGTGTCATGATTTTGCTTCAAGAACTTTGAGCCATCCAAGGATCCATTGAAGCTAGATCCATTTTTCTCTTTTCCAGTAGGTTCATCCAAGGAACTTAAGGTAGTAATGATGTTCATAACATCATTCGATTCATACATATAAAGCTATCTTATTCGAAGGTTTAAACTTGTAATCACTAGAACATAGTTTAGTTAATTCTAAACTTGTTCGCAAACAAAAGTTAATCCTTCTAACTTGACTTTTAAAATCAACTAAACACATGTTCTATATCTATATGATATGCTAACTTAATGATTTAAAACCTGGAAACACGAAAAACACCGTAAAACCGGATTTATGCCGTCGTAGTAACACCGCGGGCTGTTTTGGGTTAGTTAATTAAAAACTATGATAAACTTTGATTTAAAAGTTGTTATTCTGAGAAAATGATTTTTATTATGAACATGAAACTATATCCAAAAATTATGGTTAAACTCAAAGTGGAAGTATGTTTTCTAAAATGGTCATCTAGACATCGTTCTTTCGACTGAAATGACTACCTTTACAAAAACGACTTGTAACTTATTTTTCCGACTAGAAACCTATACTTTTTTTGTTTAGATTCATAAAATAGAGTTCAATATGAAACCATAGCAATTTGATTCACTCAAAACGGATTTAAAATGAAGAAGTTATGGGTAAAACAAGATTGGATAATTTTTCTCATTTTAGCTACGTGAAAATTGGTAACAAATCTATTCCAACCATAACTTAATCAACTTGTATTATATATTATGTAATCTTGAGATACCATAGACACGTATACAATGTTTCGACCTATCATGTCGACACATCTATATATATTTCGGAACAACCATAGACACTCTATATGTGAATGTTGGAGTTAGCTATACAGGGTTGAGGTTGATTCCAAAATATATATAGTTTGAGTTGTGATCAATACTGAGATACGTATACACTGGGTCGTGGATTGATTCAAGATAATATTTATCGATTTATTTCTGTACATCTAACTGTGGACAACTAGTTGTAGGTTACTAACGAGGACAGCGGATTTAATAAACTTAAAACATCAAAATATATTAAAAGTGTTGTAAATATATTTTGAACATACTTTGATATATATGTATATATTGTTATAGGTTCGTGAATCAACCAGTGGCCAAGTCTTACTTCCCGACGAAGTAAAAATCTGTGAAAGTGAGTTATAGTCCCACTTTTAAAATCTAATATTTTTGGGATGAGAATACATGCAGGTTTTATAAATGATTTACAAAATAGACACAAGTACGTGAAACTACATTCTATGGTTGAATTATCGAAATCGAATATGCCCCTTTTTATTAAGTCTGGTAATCTAAGAATTAGGGAACAGACACCCTAATTGACGCGAATCCTAAAGATAGATCTATTGGGCCTAACAAACCCCATCCAAAGTACCGGATGCTTTAGTACTTCGAAATTTATATCATATCCGAAGGGTGTCCCGGAATGATGGGGATATTCTTATATATGCATCTTGTTATTGTCGGTTACCAGGTGTTCACCATATGAATGATTTTTATCTCTATGTATGGGATGTGTATTGAAATATGAAATCTTGTGGTCTATTATTATGATTTGATATATATAGGTTAAACCTATAACTCACCAACATTTTTGTTGACGTTTTAAGCATGTTTATTCTCAGGTGATTATTAAGAGCTTCCGCTGTCGCATACTTAAATAAGGACGAGATTTGGAGTCCATGCTTGTATGATATTGTGTAAAAACTGCATTCAAGAAACTTATTTTGTTGTAACATATTTGTATTGTAAACCATTATGTAATGGTCGTGTGTAAACAGGATATTTTAGATTATCATTATTTGATAATCTACGTAAAGCTTTTTAAAACCTTTATCTATGAAATAAAGGTTATGGTTTATTTTAAAAATGAATGCAGTCTTTGAAAAACGTCTCATATAGAGGTCAAAACCTCGCAACGAAATCAATTAATATGGAACGTTTTTAATCAATAAGAACGGGACATTTCACATTTCGCGTATTTATACGCGTATCGCGTATAATTTAAAACCTACGCGAATTGTGTGAATCTGGTCGTACAGTTTGAATTACAGGCATACGCGTTTCGCGTATACCATACACGATTCGCGTATGAAATATAAACTGTGACAAACAGTCTGTTACGAAGTTTAAATGTTTTTATGTATATTTTTTTATTTTATAATAATAATTCGTAAATAATAATAATAATATGTTTACAAGAAATAATAATGGGATAAAAGGGAGTGTTTACTTAAATGTGTCACCCCTAGGTCCATGGATTGTTTTGAGTTTTAAGCCTTATTAAAATGTTTTAGTATTAAACTTTATATTTTTCTTTCGAAAAAATATAAGGTTAAGACTAACTAATTAAAATCTAATTTTCATCGGATTCTTTTTAGATAGCTACTATTCCTTAAGTATTTAAATTGAGACCTAGCCTAGTTTTGACTTTCGCCAATACCCAAATTATAACGGCTTCCCTTTTTATAATTTCATTGTCATATAATTTATTGATATCACCCAAACCACCGAAGTTTATTTCTAAATTGGTGTTAATAACTTATCCATAAATTCGTCTAGATCATTTTTAATGTTGAAGCTTAATTTATGTAAATAAAAACAACTTTCTTTATTTAAATTTAATAAATTAAGTGGCAAGGGTTAAATACCTAATTACATAAAAATGGTTCTTTTAACTAGGCTCAATATTAAAAATACTAAAGTTACATTTTTAACTTTTACAAATGGTAACAATCCATTTCACTAGGGGCTCTACATTTAAGCAAACACTAGGGAAATTTAGCTATTCATTACACTAGGGTAAACATAAAAATATAGATATGCAAACATAATAACAACGCTAATTTTAACAGAGTAAACTTACTAAAATATCTTCACTTTCATTAACTTCAAACGGTAGGAAAATTACAATAATAACACCCCTTTCACGCGTACAATAACACCCTTAATCACGAACAATACCCCCTAAATAATTGAAACTAATTTTACAGAGTAATAAAATGACAATATATTTAACTATAGTAATTGTTGTATGTGTTGTTGTCTAATATTTTCTGTCCCCCTTTGATGTTCAACTAGTACTCCGTATTTAAAGCCTACAAGATGTAGTAGGTGATAGTTGATGGACTTCATCGCTGTATCTCAATTCTAAAAGAATTGATTTTTTAAAACATAAAGCAGCCACCCCATTCTGGAAACCTGGAAAGTAATCTGGCCTAACATTACGCGTTTCGTGTAGGTCTACACGATTGGCGTAAGACCAAAACACTACGCGTTTCGTGTGACTCTACACGATTCGCGTAAGAGTAAATAGCAGTTTTCATATTTTTATTTTCTCGTTTGTTCTTTGTTGATCCCGTATCGACGTATACAATTTTGAATGATTGTTGTAACTCTTTTCTTCAGTCTTCTTCGTTCTTGAAGTCGGATACACATTTTCTCGATATATATTTGATTTAAATTCATCGTTTATCGTCTTTTCTTCCAACTTCACCCTTTTGTTTACTTTAATCGTTTTTCTCATGAAATACGCATTGAACGTCTTTGTAGATGGTGAAAACCTATGAAATATAAATGATATTGCATCGAATAATATGTATGTTTAAAGCAATATCATATAACTCATAGGGAGTGTTGCCATGTTTCTTCACAATCAAAGACCTGTTTTAAGTATAACAAGCTGTATTAACAGCTTCTGCCCAGAATCTGAGTGCAACATTTGATTGGCATAGCATAGTCCTGGCTGCTTCAATAAGTGTTCTATTTCTTCTTTCAGCAACTCCATTTTGTTGTGGAGTTCTAACAGCAGAGAAATTTTGACCAATTCCAGACTCTTCACAAAAGTCAATTAGTGTAACATTTTTGAACTCAGTACCATGATCACTTCTCAATTGTTTAACAAGAACACCTTTTTGAACCTACTCTCTCTTGATTAAATTGATGATTTCTTCAGGAGCATCACTTTTTGCAGCTAAGAAAATAACCCAAGAAAACCTAGAATACTCATCAACAATTACCAGAGTATATCTTTTCCCACCCAGACTACTAGTGTTCATTGGACCAAACAGATCCATGTGTAGCATATGAAGTGGATCACTAATAGTAGCTAGGGTTTTTGAGGGAAACTTTGTTTTGGTCTGTTTACCCATAATACAAGCAGAACAAGGTTTATCTTTCTTGAAAGATTGTTGAGGCAAACCTCTAACAAGCTTCTTTTTGGAAAGCTCATTAATGTTTTTGAAATTGAGATGAGATAACCTTTTGTACCAGAGCCAATTAAGTTCAGGAACAGTCTGAGAATACAGACATGTTTCAATTCTAACATCAACAGAATCTAGATCCAGCATATACACATTTTGAACTCTCCAGGCTACAAGTGTTGGCCTTCCTTTTGGATCATAAATAATACCAGCTTTCTTTCTTATTCTAATCTCACAAACTTCATCAGCAATCTGACTCACACTTAGCAGATTATGCTTCAACCCTTCAACTAAAGCAACTTTCTTAAATGAAACACTTCCAGCTTTAACAGTACCATAACCAATAGTCTTTGCAACTGAATTATAACCATATCTTACAGAAGGACCTTTTTCTTCTACAAACCCTACAAGATACTCTTTGCATCCAGTCATGTGTCTTGAGCAGCCACTGTCCAAATACCACAAATTACCCTGCTACACAAGACACAAAATAAAAGAAAATGGTTAGTTTTTAAGGGGAACCCACTTTTCAGTGGGTTCAGTTGGAGTGCTCTTCACTCTTCAAACAAAAGCTTTGTTCCCAATCCAAATCAACTTGTCCTTAACTGTTTTCAAAAAATTTTCACAAACTTTAGGTTTCCATACCTTTTCAATTTCCCCAGGAAAACAAGATGTTCTTTTAACTAAAGGTTTTTCTTGACTCTTGATTTTTTCATTGAGTTTTGAAATTTTCCTTTTGAGTTTTTGGATAGTCTTTGCTTGTTTTGACCTTCTTTTAGTTGACCTTATTGGATCTGGACAAGTGTCACTATCAGAGGATGATTCAGAATCACTTTTGCTACTTGACTCTTGGGTGTCAGACTCTAGGTCAGAACATACACTTTCACTTTTAGAGACTAAACTGTTAAAGTCTGAAGATTTCAAGAGTTCAGACTCTAGTGAATTTCTGCATTCTAGTATTATAGTCTCTGAGGGTTCAACAGGATCTAATGATCTTACAAATGCATTAGTTAAAATCTTTTTGTCACCATCAAATTTTACAAAAGTGTCAGGTAAAATGTCAGGTTTGAATACACTAGGATCAACTTCCACATTATTGTTTAATATGTAGTTTTCACCTAGTATAGCCTTGACATCATTTGGAATTTGTTTGGCAATAGCATCAGAATTCTTTTTGGAAGATACATACCAAGATTTACAAATTGTTTCATAATATTTTGACCTTTTAATTGATCTTCCTAATTCAGTATTTAGCCTTTTTGTTTCTTCTGTGTATGCCATTTTATAGGTATCAAGTTCTGCCTCACATTCTTTTAATTCTTTAATTTCAGCATCTTTGTTTTCGATGGTGTTTTTAAGATCAAAAATTTGTGTTCTTAACCTATCAATATCTTCTAAGCACCACTTAAAGTCAAGTAACAAATACTGAAACATTCTCACTTTTTCATTATCAAGATAGTTTACAAAATTTTGTACCTTATAGGCAGAAACTTTATTACAAGTAGAGTCTTTATTCATCTTTTCAATAGCTTTCAAATCTTCCTCAAACTTGCTAGAACCACTATCCCTTTCAGTTATAGCCATAAGACACTTATCCTCTTCCTCATCAGATGATGAATCTTTATCCTCCCATGCTTCTGTGTACAAAGCCTTCTCCTGATCTTTGTTCTTTGACTTTTCTGCTTCACTCTTCAACTTCATGTACTTGAGCTTATACTTTCTTGCCTTGTCAATAGACTTGTTGGTATTTGAACCTCCTTCACTCTTAGACCAGCAATCTGCAGCTATGTTGAAATGTCCCGTTCTTATTGATTAAAAACGTTCCATATTAATTGATTTCGTTGCGAGGTTTTGACCTCTATATGAGACGTTTTTCAAAGACTGCATTCATTTTAAAACAAACCATAACCTTTATTTCATCAATAAAGGTTTAAAAAGCTTTACGTAAATTATCAAATAATGATAATCTAAAATATCCTGTTTACACACGACCATTACATAATGGTTAACAATACAAATATGTTACAACAAAATAAGTTTCTTGAATGCAGTTTTTACACAATATCATACAAGCATGGACTCCAAATCTCGTCCTTATTTAAGTATGCGACAGCGGAAGCTCTTAATAATCACCTGAGAATAAACATGCTTAAAACGTCAACAAAAATGTTGGTGAATTATAGGTTTAACCTATATATCAAATCATAATAATAGACCACAAGATTTCATATTTCAATACACATCCCATACATAGAGATAAAAGGCATTCATATGGTGAACACCTGGTAACCGACATTAACAAGATGCATATATAAGAATATCCCCATCATTCCGGGACACCCTTCGGATATGATATAAATTTCGAAGTACTAAAGCATCCGGTACTTTGGATGGGGTTTGTTAGGCCCAATAGATCTATCTTTAGGATTCGCGTCAATTAGGGTGTCTGTTCCCTAATTCTTAGATTACCAAACTTAATAAAAAAAAGGGCGTATTCGATTTCGATAATTCAACCATAGAATGTAGTTTCACGTACTTGTGTCTATTTTGTAAATTATTTATAAAACCTGCATGTATTCTCATCCCAAAAATATTAGATTTTAAAAGTGGGACTATAACTCACATTCACAGATTTTTACTTCGTCGGGAAGTAAGACTTGGCCACTGGTTGATTCACGAACCTATAACAATATATACATATATATCAAAGTATGTTCAAAATATATTTACAACACTTTTAATATATTTTGATGTTTTAAGTTTATTAAGTCAGCTGTCCTCGTTAGTAACCTACAACTAGTTGTCCACAGTTAGATGTACAGAAATAAATCGATAAATATTATCTTGAATCAATCCACGACTCAGTGTATACGTATCTCAGTATTGATCACAACTCAAACTATATATATTTTGGAATCAACCTCAACCCTGTATAGCTAACTCCAACATTCACATATAGAGTGTCTATGGTTGTTCCGAAATATATATAGATGTGTCGACATGATAGGTCGAAACATTGTATACGTGTCTATGTATCTCAAGATTACATAATATACAATACAAGTTGATTAAGTTATGGTTGGAATAGATTTGTTACCAATTTTCACGTAGCTAAAATGAGAAAAATTATCCAATCTTGTTTTACCCATAACTTCTTCATTTTAAATCCGTTTTAAGTGAATCAAATTGCTATGGTTTCATATTGAACTCTATTTTATGAATCTAAACAGAAAAAGTATAGGTTTATAGTCGGAAAAGTAAGTTACAAGTCGTTTTTGTAAAGGTAGTCATTTCAGTCGAAAGAACGACGTCTAGATGACCATTTTAGAAAACATACTTCCACTTTGAGTTTAACCATAATTTTTGGATATAGTTTCATGTTCATAATAAAAATCATTTTATCAGAATAATAACTTTTAAATCAAAGTTTATCATAGTTTTTAATTAACTAACCCAAAACTGCCCGCGGTGTTACTTCGACGGCGTAAATCCGGTTTTACGGTGTTTTTCGTGTTTCCAGGTTTTAAATCATTAATTTAGCATATCATATAGATATAGAACATGTGTTTAGTTGATTTTAAAAGGCAAGTTAGAAGGATTAACTTTTGTTTGCGAACAAGTTTAGAATTAACTAAACTATGTTCTAGTGATTACAAGTTTAAACCTTCGAATAAGATAGCTTTATATGTATGAATCGAATGATGTTATGAACATCATTACTACCTTAAGTTCCTTGGATAAACCTACTGGAAAAGAGAAAAATGGATCTAGCTTCAACGGATCCTTGGATGGCTCGAAGTTCTTGAAGCAGAATCATGACACGAAAACAAGTTCAAGTAAGATCATCACTTGAAATAAGATTGTTATAGTTATAGAAATTGAACCAAAGTTTGAATATGATTATTACCTTGTATTAGAATGATAACCTACTGTAAGAAACAAAGATTTCTTGAGGTTGGATGATCACCTTACAAGATTGGAAGTGAGCTAGCAAACTTGAAAGTATTCTTGATTTTATGAAACTAGAACTTTTGGAATTTATGAAGAACACTTAGAACTTGAAGATAGAACTTGAGAGAGATCAATTAGATGAATAAAATTGAAGAATGAAAGTGTTTGTAGGTGTTTTTGGTCGTTGGTGTATGGATTAGATATAAAGGATATGTAATTTTGTTTTCATGTAAATAAGTCATGAATGATTACTCATATTTTTGTAATTTTATGAGATATTTCATGCTAGTTGCCAAATGATGGTTCCCAAATGTGTTAGGTGACTCACATGGGCTACTAAGAGCTGATCATTGGAGTGTATATACCAATAGTACATACATCTAAAAGCTGTGTATTGTACGAGTACGAATACGGGTGCATACGAGTAGAATTGTTGATGAAACTGAACGAGGATGTAATTGTAAGCATTTTTGTTAAGTAGAAGTATTTTGATAAGTGTATTGAAGTCTTTCAAAAGTGTATAAATACATATTAAAACACTACATGTATATACATTTTAACTGAGTCGTTAAGTCATCGTTAGTCGTTACATGTAAGTGTTGTTTTGAAACCTTTAAGTTAACGATCTTGTTAAATGTTGTTAACCCAATGTTTATAATATCAAATGAGATTTTAAATTATTATATTATCATGATATTATCATGTATGAATATCTCTTAATATGATATATATACATTAAATGTCTTTACAACGATAATCGTTACATATATGTCTCGTTTAAAAATCATTAAGTTAGTAGTCTTGTTTTTACATATGTAGTTCATTGTTAATATACTTAATGATATGTTTACTTATCATAGTATCATGTTAACTATATATATATATATATATATCCATATATATGTCATCATATAGTTTTTACAAGTTTTAACGTTCATGAATCACCGGTCAACTTGGGTGGTCAATTGTCTATATGAAACATATTTCAATTAATAAAGTCTTAACAAGTTTGATTGCTTAACATGTTGGAAACATTTAATCATGTAAATATCAATCTCAATTAATATATATAAACGTGGAAAAGTTCGGGTCACTACAGTACCTACCCGTTAAATAAATTTCGTCCCGAAATTTTAAGCTGTTGAAGGTGTTGACGAATCTTCTGGAAATAGATGCGGGTATTTCTTCTTCATCTGATCTTCACGCTCCCAGGTGAACTCGGGTCCTCTACGAGCATTCCATCGAACCTTAACAATTGGTATCTTGTTTTGCTTAAGTCTTTTAACCTCACGATCCATTATTTCGACGGGTTCTTCGATGAATTGAAGTTTTTTGTTGATTTGGATTTCATCTAATGGAATAGTGAGATCTTCTTTAGCAAAACATTTCTTCAAATTCGAGACGTGGAAAGTGTTATGTACAGCCGCGAGTTGTTGAGGTAACTCAAGTCGGTAAGCTACTGGTCCGACACGATCAATAATCTTGAATGGTCCAATATACCTTGGATTTAATTTCCCTCGTTTACCAAATCGAACAACACCTTTCCAAGGTGCAACTTTAAGCATGACCATCTCTCCAATTTCAAATTCTATATCTTTTCTTTTAATGTCAGTGTAGCTCTTTTGTCGACTTTGGGCGGTTTTCAACCGTTGTTGAATTTGGATGATCTTCTCGGTAGTTTCTTGTATAATCTCCGGACCCGTAATCTGTCTATCCCCCATTTCACTCCAACAAATCGGAGACCTGCACTTTCTACCATAAAGTGCTTCAAACGGGGCCATCTCAATGCTTGAATGGTAGCTGTTGTTGTAGGAAAATTCTGCTAACGGTAGATGTCGATCCCAACTGTTTCCGAAATCAATAACACATGCTCGTAGCATGTCTTCAAGCGTTTGTATCGTCCTTTCGCTCTGCCCATCAGTTTGTGGATGATAGGCAGTACTCATGTCTAGACGAGTTCCTAATGCTTGCTGTAATGTCTGCCAGAATCTTGAAATAAATCTGCCATCCCTATCAGAGATAATAGAGATTGGTATTCCATGTCTGGAGACGACTTCCTTCAAATACAGTCGTGCTAACTTCTCCATCTTGTCATCTTCTCTTATAGGCAGGAAGTGTGCTGACTTGGTGAGACGATCAACTATTACCCAAATAGTAACATAACCACTTGCAGTCCTTGGCAATTTAGTGATGAAATCCATGGTAATGTTTTCCCATTTCCATTCCGGGATTTCGGGTTGTTGAAGTAGACCTGATGGTTTCTGATGCTCAGCTTTGACCTTAGAACACGTCAAACATTCTCCTACGTATTTAGCAACATCGGCTTTCATACCCGGCCACCAAAAATGTTTCTTGAGATCCTTGTACATCTTCCCCGTTCCAGGATGTATTGAGTATCTGGTTTTATGAGCTTCTCTAAGTACCATTTCTCTCATATCTCTAAATTTTGGTACCCAAATCCTTTCATCCCTATACCGGGTTCTGTCTTCCCAAATATTAAGATGTTTCTCCGATCCTTTGGGTATTTCATCCTTTAAATTTCCCTCTTTTAAAACTCCTTGTTGCGCCTCCTTTATTTGAGTAGTAAGGTTATTATGAATCATTATATTCATAGATTTTACTCGAATGGGTTCTCTGTCCTTCCTGCTCAAGGCATCGGCTACCACATTTGCCTTCCCCGGGTGGTAACGAATCTCAAAGTCGTAATCATTCAACAATTCAATCCACCTACGCTGCCTCATATTCAGTTGTTTCTGATTAAATATATGCTGAAGACTTTTTTGGTCGGTATATATAATACTTTTGACCCCATATAAGTAGTGCCTCCAAGTCTTTAATGCAAAAACAACCGCACCTAATTCCAAATCATGCGTCGTATAATTTTGTTCGTGAATCTTCAATTGTCTAGACGCATAAGCAATCACCTTCGTTCGTTGCATTAATACACAACCGAGACCTTGCTTTGATGCATCACAATAAATCACAAAATTATCATTCCCTTCAGGTAATGACAATATAGGTGCCGTAGTTAGCTTTTTCTTCAATAACTGAAACGCTTTCTCTTGTTCATCATTCCATTCAAATTTCTTCCCTTTATGCGTTAATACAGTCAAGGGTTTTGCTATTCTGGAAAAGTCTTGGATGAACCTTCTGTAGTAACCAGCTAGTCCTAAAAACTGGCGTATGTGTTTCGGAGTTTTCGGGGTTTCCCACTTTTCAACAGTTTCTATCTTTCCCGGATCCACCTTAATACCTTCTTTGTTCACTATGTGACCAAGGAATTGAACTTCTTCCAACCAAAATGCACACTTTGAAAACTTAGCGTACAATTCTTCCTTCCTCAATACTTCTAACACCTTTCTCAAATGTTCACCGTGTTCTTGGTCATTCTTTGAGTAAATAAGTATGTCATCAATGAAAACAATGACAAACTTGTCAAGGTATGGTCCACACACTCGGTTCATAAGGTCCATGAACACAGCTGGTGCATTAGTTAAACCAAACGGCATGACCATAAACTCGTAATGACCGTAACGTGTTCTGAAAGCAGTCTTTGGAATATCATCTTCTTTTACCCGCATTTGATGATACCCGGAACGTAAGTCAATCTTTGAATAAACAGACGAGCCTTGTAGTTGATCAAATAAGTCGTCGATTCTCGGTAGTGGGTAGCGGTTCTTGATGGTAAGGTTGTTCAACTCTCGGTAGTCGATACACAACCTGAATGTACCATCTTTCTTCTTGACAAACAAAACAGGAGCTCCCCACGGTGATGTGCTTGGTCGAATGAAACCACGCTCTAAAAGTTCTTGTAATTGGCTTTGCAGTTCTTTCATCTCACTGGGTGCGAGTCTGTAAGGAGCACGAGCTATTGGTGCAGCTCCTGGTACAAGATCTATTTGAAATTCAACGGATCGATGTGGGGGTAATCCCGATAATTCTTTCGGAAATACATCGGGAAATTCTTTTGCAATGGGAACATCATTGATGCTCTTTTCTTCAGTTTGTACTTTCTCGACGTGTGCTAGAACAGCATAGCAACCTTTTCTTATTAGTTTTTGTGCCTTCAACTTACTAATAAGATGTAGCTTCGTGTTGCCCTTTTCTCCGTACACCATTAAGGGTTTTCCTTTTTCTCGTATAATGCGAATTGCATTTTTATAACAAACGATCTCTCCTTTCACTTCTTTCAACCAGTCCATACCGATTATCACATCAAAACTCCCTAACTCTACTGGTATCAAATCAATCTTAAATGTTTCGCTAACCAGTTTAATTTCTCGATTCCGACATATATTATCTGCTGAAATTAATTTACCATTTGCTAATTCGAGTAAAAATTTACTATCCAAAGGCGTCAATGGACAACTTAATTTAGCACAAAAATCTCTACTCATATAGCTTCTATCCGTACCCGAATCAAATAAAACGTAAGCAGATTTATTGTCAATAAGAAACGTACCCGTAACAAGCTCCGGGTCTTCCTGTGCCTCTGCCGCATTAATATTGAAAACTCTTCCGCGGCCTTGTCCATTCGTGTTCTCCTGGTTCGGGCAATTTCTAATAATGTGGCCCGGTTTTCCACATTTATAACAAACTACATTGGCATAACTTGCTCCGACACTACTTGCTCCGCCATTACTCGTTTCGACACCATTTGTTCCTTTCGTTCTGTTAACCCCTGGTCCGTAGACCTCACACTTCGCCGCGCTATGACCATTTCTTTTACACTTGTTGCAAAATTTGGTGCAGAACCCCGAGTGATACTTTTCACACCTTTGGCATAGCTGCTTCTGATTGTTGTTGTTGTTGTTGCGGTTGTTATTGTTATTGGGATGTTTGTTGTAGTTGTTGTTGTTGTTGTTGTTGTTGTTGTTGTTGTTGTTGTTGTTGTTGTTGTTGGGCCGTTTGTTGTAGTTGCGATTGATGTTGCGATTGTTGGGATAATTGTTGCGATTATTGTTGTAATTGCTGTTGTTGTTGTATTGGTGATTCTTATCACCGTTTTCCTCCCACTTTCTTTTGACTTGCTTCACATTGGCCTCTTTAGCAGTCTATTCTTTAATTCTTTCTTCAATCTGGTTCACTAGTTTGTGAGCCATTCTACATGCCTGTTGTATGGAGGCGGGCTCGTGTTGAAAGGACCCGTTCATATACATTATAAACGATTCACAATAGTTGATTACATCGCGAGGTATTTGACCTCTATATGATACATTTTACAAACATTGCATTCGTTTTTAAAAGAGAAACTTTCTTTACAACGAAAGTTGACGGCATGCACACCATTTCATAATACATCCCACTATAATTGGCTTAATAATAATCTTGATGAACTCAATGACTCGAATGCAACGTCTTTCAAAATATGCCATGAATGACTCCGAGTAATATCCTTAAAATGAGCTAATGCACAGCGGAAGATTTCTTTAATACCTGAGAATAAACATGCTTTAAAGTGTCAACCAAAAGGTTGGTGAGTTCATAGGTTTATCATAACAATCATTTCAATATATTAATAGACCACAAGATTTCCGTTTATAAATATATGTACACTCGCAAGTGTATAAAACCGTTCTGCTTATGTTGAGGCCTCAGTAACCAACCTTAACAATAATATAATAAGTCATCTTCGCAAAGATGGATACGTACACTCGCAAGTGTATAAATAATCCTCGAAGTACTAAACATCCGCCCACTAGCTCTTATGTCTAGTGCAGCCTACAGGATGGGGGTGTTAAGCCCGATAGATCTATCTTTAGGATTCGCGCTTACATGCTCTTATAACATGTAACTAAATTACCTAGCACATCAATCCGCAGAATATCATTTTTAATACTTGTCTCTATTTCGTAAAGCATTTATAAAATATTGCATGTATTCTCAGCCCAAAATATATATTGCAAAAGCAATTAAAAAGGGAGCAAATGAAACTCACCATACTGTATTTCGTAGTAAAAATACATATAACGTCATTTAACAAGTGCAAGGTTGGCCTCAGATTCACGAACCTATATTAATTATATATATTTATATGTTGGTCAATATTTGTCTAACAATTTTTGGTCAAGTCATAGTGTACCACAATCCTAATGCTCGAGACTAATATGCAAAAGTCAACAAAAGTCAACTTGACCCAAAATGACTTCTAAAATTTATACGTATTTATTATATAACTTAACTATAGTCGTTTTATATATTTAAATATATTTATTAGATTTTATAATAATAAAAGTCATTTATTAATAAAAATTTATATTAACGTTTATATATGATAAAATATACTTTTATATATCTTAAGTAGTAAAATTTATAAAGTTCACTTAATATCTTAAAACTATAGTGGTAAGTATTATTAATGTAATTATATTACGCGTGGTGAAAAATATATTTGTATCCCCTATTTATTTGATAAAATAATATTGATCATAATAATAATAAGTAAAAGTTGTATTATTTTGTAATAATAATTATTATTATTCTATAAAAAAATAATAATATTTATATTTACCAAAAATGTTATTATGATAAAATGATAATACTAACATAATAGTAATAATGATATTTTATAATAACAATGATATTTCTATTAAAATAATAACGACGATAGTAATAATAATCATTTTAACAATAATACTAAAATTCAGTTGACTATAACTTCAAATCCGTTCATCGAAACCATTCGATATCTAAATGAAAAGTTTTTAATTTTTCGCTAGCTTTCCAATGACATGCATATCATATACCCTATCTCAGTAGCATATGTATCTAATTCAGGATTCAACAAACCTATCTAAGGACAATATCGAATGTACAAGCATGCATAATTCTATATACTCGAGCACTAGTCAGGGATACACTATTGATATATAAAAGTTAAGTTATGAGTGCTCACGTATCAATATTGAGATTCAATATTGTAGGAAAGTACGTAGACGCAACGGAGATGATAAACACTAGATTGACCTCACGAGCATACCCATGAACCATACCCATCACCTCCATAGCTATAACCCATAATTTCCTTAGCTTCGAATCATTCAAAAAACTATTTTGAAATCACTCGGACATCACTCCGTCGTAATATTTTATGTATACTAATAATATCTTGAAATAATACAGAGCAAATATATATATATATATATATATATATATATATATATATATATATATATATATATATATATATATATATATATATATATATATATATATATATATATATATATATATATATATATATATATATATATATGTAAATCGATTGAGAGAGTTTAGAGAAATATATTTTCAAGTTTCTATGAAATAATGAAACCTATTGAATTCTATTTATAATAGATTTTTGAATTATTAAAGTGAATTATTAAAGTATGAATTATTAAAGTGAATTATTAAAGTATGAATTATTAAAGTGAATTATTAAAGTATGAATTATTAAAGTGAATTATTAAAGTATGAATTATTAAAGTGAATTATTAAAGTATGAATTATTAAAGTGAATTATTAATATTAAAGTTAAAGTAAAGTAAAAGTAAAGTAAAAGTAAAGTTAAAGTATAGTAAAAGTATAAAAACTATGTATGTATAATACGCGTATAAATATATATAATATTAATTTAAATTGTTATATATATTTAATGAAATAAAATATAAATATCGTTATATTTATTATACTGGTTAAGTAATGAGTTGTCAAAAGTGATTCTAGATATTTATAAAAGTTATATACGTTTTTGTACGTTTGAAAATAGATTAATAGAATATTATGGAAACCAATTCTCCACTAGCTTTTGTCTAACTTTCGTAAATGACACTTTTTATTTTTATTTATAAATAGCTTTACAAATTATTCTGAATATCGTTAAGAGGAATAGATTTCTCAAATCATAGTGGACCTCTCAACAGAGACTTGTAATCATAATTCAATGTTTCTGATAATTCAATCATTTAATATATATTTTTTTAATTTCGTCGATAATCATATTGAAACAAATACGTTCATATAAAGCATTATACTTTTAAATACTTTGTTGACATTTTCAATTTATAACATATACACATATACATACATATTCATATATGTTCATTTAATGGTTCGTGAATCATTGGAATTTGGTCGAGGTTTCAATGAATGTATAAACATAGTTTAAAATCCTTGAGATTTAACTTAACAAACATTGCTTATCGTGTCAGAATAATATAAAGATAAAGTTTAAATTTAGTCGGAAATTTCTGGGTCGTCACAGTACCTACCCGTTAAAGAAATTTCGTCCCCGAAATTTGATAGAGGTCGTCATGACTAACAATGAGAATGTTATTATGACGATTATAAAGTTTTATCATGTCTAATAAGTATGGATAAAATAATTCGATTACTGGAAGCGTATGAGGGAAGTTATCGTAAATGAAGGAAATAAGATTATAGTGATTCGTTATATCTTTTGACGTCATCACAATTGATCTCCGAATTTAAAGAAAATCTTTGTAATCTATGTTGGATTTGATGCTTCGGTGATTAAGGAGATTATGATTCTCTTCGAATTAATACGATAATCCATCTTGATTTCTCTGTCGGGTATTTCACTATAAATCCACCTCCTTCGTTTCCTTACAACTCACACCTTCTATTCTTTCTCCCTCAACTCATATTTTAAAGTATTTGTCAATATGCTTCATCCAGTACTGATTCTCGATATACTCCTCACTTTCATATATGTCGTTCTTCTTTTTCATCTGCCTCCGGAAGAATCTATTTACTTCTACTATACTCTCAGTTTTATAGTGTTTTTAGTTCTTCCGTGTCTTTATATTGCTATATGCATCGATATATACGGTTTATAATTTTTGGGTGGTTGTTGGGTTTTATATCTTCCCTTATATTTCAAAGCCCCTGCTTTTGTCTTCTATAATCATTGACATCCACAGTTAATGCTCCCTTCTATTTGCTGCGATTTATACTCCAATTTCTATTTTGGAGTTTTGTCCTTTCGTTTCTTCTTCTTGCGATTAAGCAACGTTTGTAATGGTCCAGTATTCGCAGATATGAATTTCCGAATGAACATAGTTAATGTTCTAAGAAGGAAATGGTAATGGCACGATCTTGATTTGTTAATTTACCAGAATACCCTGAAAAGACCGAATCATCAAGAAAATACATTCTTGATATTTTTAGAGATTAAATAGAATACAAGAGTCGTGTAACATGGAACATGATGACGGCATGGTCTGTGAATCGTCATGTCCCATTAGAAACTCAACATGACTTACTGTAATATAATCACGTTGATCAAGTGTCATTATATTATACTAACTCATGCTTCAGTTCCCAACACTACTTCAAAACATTCATAATTTAAACTCGAAAGTTTATAGAATATAGAAACTAATAGTTTCTTATATGATGTAACACTGATAGCGTAAAGAGATAAATGACTTCAGATAAGATTAGTTGTGAAAATATCTTCAGAAATATCGCGGATATTTATAATGAAAGATATGATAATATCTTAGAATTTCTAATATTGATGGATGATGATGAAGATTTGTCTGTAAAGGTTTAGAATAAAGAGTAAGGTATTCGTTAATGACTTTAGCAGGCACTGAATCATTTGGATTCTTTGAAGGCAGATTTAGTCTTTATGATTTGTCCACAGCCTCCTTCATAGTCTGTTCAATCCGTTTTCCAGTTCCAAACCTTCTCTTTTTCTCAGCTTTTCCACCTTACTATTCTTTATCATCAAACTTTTTACTGTTAAGATCGTTTACAGTTTTTGATGCTTCGTCAGCATTTCAAGAACTAGTTTGCAGTTCAAAATATTTTTCAGAACTTCACATTCAAAGTATGTAAGTCCAGGAGATAGACGTTTTACGTACACATATAACTGTTGGCGTAGACATGCTGCGAGATTTCAAAATACTGGTTACTGTTTTTCGATGATTCGTATGACAATTCTCGTTACAAGATGCGAATGAGTAAATGATGTGATTTCAATAAATATAATGATTTTTCGAAAAGTCAAAGATAATTGAAGTTGTTGGTAAGTTTATTGCTATGGTGGCGAGATATGAAAGGTCCCCAGTAACGATGACGAAAGGGCAACGTATCTATCGAGGTTATAATAAGACTAGTCCGACTGAAAAGTTGAAGTTGACTTGCAGGAGCTGTGACAAAACTGTCTACTTTGAAAAGGAATTGAAAAGTCATTTTAGCTAATAAATGCCAAAGGGTCTGACACGGATACGCATCGAACTATGACTTTGGCTTCGAGAGCTTTTTAGGTACATAAATGTGGGTAATATGTGGTTGAATCATCATCTCGATTGTTCATTGTTTGAAGTGTCTTCGAAAACTTCGGAGAGTTTGAACACAGTTTGTAATCGTTAATATACATATGATGTTCTAACACGGTTTTGAAGTCAAAGTATAGCTTTGAAAGATGTAGGAATCTAAGAGTGATGTCTTCTGTTAAATCATGACTTGGATTTTGATTTGTCAAAATCAGAATGCGTAATCAAATTTGGGTGAGAATGGTTGCTTTGATTTCTATACAAGAATGTATATTGTTGTGAGATTTTGGGAGTATAGTTGATGATTTGCTTAATCAGATTCGAAAAATGTAATATATTAATTGTGAATTTATATATCTCTCGGGTATTACCTACCCGTTAAAAAAAATTCATAATTAATATTTTGTACAACAGAATTTTATTACAGTCTTTATGAAAATATATATGTGCATATTTTCTTAAGATGTAACATAGATTTAATGAGTTAATATTAAATTAAACTCATTTGATTTATGGTTGAAACTAGAACTGAATAATCCCTAAAGACTTTAGAAATTACATAACTTTTACGGAGTATTTATTCAATAAAATTGAAATTATGAATTAATACTTCGTTATTTGTTGGTGTTTGTAACCCTTGCACCATATTCTCTAAAGCCACTACTCGAGCGCGAAGCTCGTTGACTTCTTCTATTACACCGGGGTGATTGTCGGTTCGGACGAAAGGGTAAATAAAATCTAGAATTTGGTGTAGTATGTAATCGTGACGAGATACTCTAGAAATAAGAAAGAAAATGGTGTTTCGGATAGGTTCACCGGTAAGTGCTTCAGGTTCTTCGCCAAGAGGGCAATGTGGTGGATGGAAGGGATCACCTTCTTCTTGTCTCCAATTATTGAGGAGGCTACGAACCTATCCCCAATTCATTCAGAATAGATGATGGCTAATTGGTTTATCCATTCTGGTCACACTGCTTTCGGAGCTTGAGTGAAATTCCATATCGAAATTCGAGGGACTTGAACTAATGACGAATTCCATTTCGTTCGATTGAATAAAGGATTTTTCGATATGAAATGATTTTTCGGCTATCGGGTGGTATTCTAATTACATAGAATATCTTTATATATAGCGCAAAAGATTTCATAGATTACGGAGGAATTTACGGGATATGTCAGGCAAAGTTTACAGTAACAGATACGCTAAGATATGGATTAGCAGATACGCTAAGATATGAATTTTGTCTATACACTATTCATGCAATCAATGCAGTAAGACGTGTCTAGACTAAGAATGATAAGCAGGTAATTTCCGACAAAAATGATAAGCAAAACTTTTGACATGCAGACACGGTCGAAGTCCAGGCACACTAATGCATCCTAACGACTATCAGTTAGACACACTAATGCAGACCTGGTTCGCTAAGACCACCGCTCTGATACCAACTGAAAGGACCCGTTCATATACATTATAAACGATTCACAATAGTTGATTACATCGCGAGGTATTTGACCTCTATATGATACATTTTACAAACATTGCATTCGTTTTTAAAAGAGAAACTTTCTTTACAACGAAAGTTGACGGCATGCACACCATTTCATAATACATCCCACTATAATTGGCTTAATAATAATCTTGATGAACTCAATGACTCGAATGCAACGTCTTTCAAAATATGCCATGAATGACTCCGAGTAATATCCTTAAAATGAGCTAATGCACAGCGGAAGATTTCTTTAATACCTGAGAATAAACATGCTTTAAAGTGTCAACCAAAAGGTTGGTGAGTTCATAGGTTTATCATAACAATCATTTCAATATATTAATAGACCACAAGATTTCCGTTTATAAATATATGTACACTCGCAAGTGTATAAAACCGTTCTGCTTATGTTGAGGCCTCAGTAACCAACCTTAACAATAATATAATAAGTCATCTTCGCAAAGATGGATACGTACACTCGCAAGTGTATAAATAATCCTCGAAGTACTAAACATCCGCCCACTAGCTCTTATGTCTAGTGCAGCCTACAGGATGGGGGTGTTAAGCCCGATAGATCTATCTTTAGGATTCGCGCTTACATGCTCTTATAACATGTAACTAAATTACCTAGCACATCAATCCGCAGAATATCATTTTTAATACTTGTCTCTATTTCGTAAAGCATTTATAAAATATTGCATGTATTCTCAGCCCAAAATATATATTGCAAAAGCAATTAAAAAGGGAGCAAATGAAACTCAACATACTGTATTTCGTAGTAAAAATACATATAACGTCATTTAACAAGTGCAAGGTTGGCCTCAGATTCACGAACCTATATTAATTATATATATTTATATGTTGGTCAATATTTGTCTAACAATTTTTGGTCAAGTCATAGTGTACCACAATCCTAATGCTCGAGACTAATATGCAAAAGTCAACAAAAGTCAACTTGACCCAAAATGACTTCTAAAATTTATACGTATTTATTATATAACTTAACTATAGTCGTTTTATATATTTAAATATATTTATTAGATTTTATAATAATAAAAGTCATTTATTAATAAAAATTTATATTAACGTTTATATATGATAAAATATACTTTTATATATCTTAAGTAGTAAAATTTATAAAGTTCACTTAATATCTTAAAACTATAGTGGTAAGTATTATTAATGTAATTATATTACGCGTGGTGAAAAATATATTTGTATCCCCTATTTATTTGATAAAATAATATTGATCATAATAATAATAAGTAAAAGTTGTATTATTTTGTAATAATAATTATTATTATTCTATAAAAAAATAACAATATTTATATTTACCAAAAATGTTATTATGATAAAATGATAATACTAACATAATAGTAATAATGATATTTTATAATAACAATGATATTTCTATTAAAATAATAACGACGATAGTAATAATAATCATTTTAACAATAATAGTAAAATTCAGTTGACTATAACTTCAAATTCGTTCATCGAAACCATTCGATATCTAAATGAAAAGTTTTTAATTTTTCGCTAGCTTTCCAATGACATGCATATCATATACCCTATCTCAGTAGCATATGTATCTAATTCAGGATTCAACAAACCTATCTAAGGACAATATCGAATGTACAAGCATGCATAATTCTATATACTCGAGCACTAGTCAGGGATACACTATTGATATATAAAAGTTAAGTTATGAGTGCTCACGTATCAATATTGAGATTCAATATTGTAGGAAAGTACGTAGACGCAACGGAGATGATAAACACTAGATTGACCTCACGAGCATACCCATGAACCATACCCATCACCTCCATAGCTATAACCCATAATTTCCTTAGCTTCGACTCATTCAAAAAACTATTTTGAAATCACTCGGACATCACTCCGTCGTAATATTTTATGTATACTAATAATATCTTGAAATAATACAGAGCAAATATATATATATATATATATATATATATATATATATATATATATATATATATATATATATATATATATATATATATATATATATATATATATATATATGTAAATCGATTGAGAGAGTTTAGAGAAATATATTTTCAAGTTTCTATGAAATAATGAAACCTATTGAATTCTATTTATAATAGATTTTTGAATTATTAAAGTGAATTATTAAAGTATGAATTATTAAAGTGAATTATTAAAGTATGAATTATTAAAGTGAATTATTAAAGTATGAATTATTAAAGTAAATTATTAAAGTATGAATTATTAAAGTGAATTATTAAAGTATGAATTATTAAAGTGAATTATTAAAGTATGAATTATTAAAGTGAATTATTAAAGTATGAATTATTAAAGTGAATTATTAAAGTATGAATTATTAAAGTGAATTATTAATATTAAAGTTAAAGTAAAGTAAAAGTAAAGTATAGTAAAGTTAAAGTATAGTAAAAGTATAAAAACTATGTATGTATAATACGCGTATAAATATATATAATATTAATTTAAATTGTTATATATATTTAATGAAATAAAATATAAATATCGTTATATTTATTATACTGGTTAAGTAATGAGTTGTCAAAAGTGATTCTAGATATTTATAAAAGTTATATACGTTTTTGTACGTTTGAAAATAGATTAATAGAATATTATGGAAACCAATTCTCCACTAGCTTTTGTCTAACTTTCGTAAATGACACTTTTTATTTTTATTTATAAATAGCTTTACAAATTATTCCGAATATCGTTAAGAGGAATAGATTTCTCAAATCATAGTGGACCTCTCAACAGAGACTTGTAATCATAATTCAATGTTTCTGATAATTCAATCATTTAATATATATTTTTTTAATTTCGTCGATAATCATATTGAAACAAATACGTTCATATAAAGCATTATACTTTTAAATACTTTGTTGACATTTTCAATTTATAACATATACACATATACATACATATTCATATATGTTCATTTAATGGTTCGTGAATCATTGGAATTTGGTCGAGGTTTCAATGAATGTATAAACATAGTTTAAAATCCTTGAGATTTAACTTAACAAACATTGCTTATCGTGTCAGAATAATATAAAGATAAAGTTTAAATTTAGTCAGAAATTTCTGGGTCGTCACACGTGTGAACTTATATCTTCTTGGATTCTTTCCGGTAATCCTTTCACAAACGCGTCGATCTTCTCTTCCTCATCTTCGAATGCTCCCGGACACAATAGGCACAATTCTGTGAATCGTCTTTCGTACGTGGTAATATCAAATCCTTGGGTTCGTAACCCTCTAAGTTCTGTCTTGAGCTTATTGACCTCGGTTCTGGGACGGTACTTCTCGTTCATCAAGTGCTTGAATGCTGACCACGGTAGTGCGTTAGCATCGTCTTGTCCCACTTGCTCTAGATAGGTATTCCGCCATGTTAACGCATAACCTGTGAAGGTATGCGTAGCGTACTTCACTTTGTCCTCTTCAGTACACTTACTTATGGCAAACACCGATTCGACCTTCTCGGTCCACCGTTTCAATCCGATCGGTCCTTCGGTTCCATCAAATTCCAAAGGTTTGCAGGCAGTGAATTCTTTGTAGGTGCATCCTACACGATTTCCTGTACTGCTAGATCCAAGGTTATTGTTGGTATGTAGCGCAGCCTGTACTGCGGCAATGTTTGAAGCTAGAAAAGTACGGAATTCCTCTTCATTCATATTCACGGTGTGTCGAGTAGTCGGTGCCATTTCCTTCAAAATAGTCAAATGGAACAAGTTAATCATACAGAATATTAAGAGTAGTTAATAGTATTTCGTAGCATAATATGAACTCATTTATAAAAGTTTTTTCTTCATATTAGCATTTTATAAGTTTAAATTCGGGTAGTACCTACCCGTTAAGTTCATACTTAGTAGCTAACATACAATTCAACTACTACAATTCTATATGAAAAACTGATTATAATAATATTTCGTGTTCAAACTTTTACACAATATTTTACAAACTTACAATACCGCTTATTTTACATATAGCATGAAATATAGCACACAATAAATTTGATACAAGATGGTTGTGAAGATAATTCTAGCTAGTACACAAGTCGTTCAGCAAAGGCAATAAAGACACGTAATTCATACGTCCAGAAACAAGTCATGCATTCTGGTTTTACTAGGATTACTTCCCATCCTTGGTCTTGTGGAACATAACCGTTATGGCCGTTGATAAGACAGCGTGTTGTAACGTCGTCAAAGGGACGAGGGTTACGTAATGTCCAACAGTCCCGTAACAATCTAAAAACCTCATTTCTTACCCCAATTACCGACTCCGTCACTTGTGGGAACGTTTTGTTTAATAGTTGTAGCCCGATGTTCTTGTTTTCACTTTGGTGAGAAGCGAACATTACTAATTCGTAAGCATAACATGCTTCTTTATGTTGCATGTTAGCCGCTTTTTCTAAATCACGAAGTCCAATATTCGGATATATTGAGTCAAAATAATTTCTTAACCCATTGCGTAAAATAGCATTTGGGTTCCCCGCAATAAATGTGTCAAAGTAAACACATCGTAACTTATGGATTTCCCAATGTGATATCCCCCATCTTTCGAACGAAAGCCTTTTATAAATCAAGGCATTCTTGGAACGTTCTTCGAATGTCTTACAAACTGATCTCGCCTTAAATAGTTGTGCCGAAGAATTCTGACCGACTCTAGACAAGATTTCATCAATCATGTCTCCGGGTAGGTCTCTTAAAATATTGGGTTGTCTATCCATTTTGTGTTTTTATACTGTAAAATAGACAAGAGTTAGATTCATAAAAAAAAATACTTATTAATACAAGCAATTTTTACATATATCATAAAGCATAAGCACACTAGATTACATATATTACACCACACGAATACAACTATCTTATTCCGACTCGCTTGTTTCTTCTCCTTCGGTTTTGGTTCGTTTTGCCAAGTTTCTAGGGATATATGATGTTCCCCTAATACGAGCCGTCGTTTTCCACATTGGTTTAGAAAAACCTGGTGGTTTAGAGGTTCCCGGGTCATTGTTACAACTTAAGGACTTCGGGGGTTGACGATACATATAAAGTTCATCGGGGTTGGAATTAGATTTCTCTATTTTTATGCCCTTTCCCTTATTATTTTCTTTTGCCTTTTTAAATTCAGTTGGGGTAATTTCTATAACATCATCAGAATTCTCGTCGGAATCCGATTCATTGGAGAATTGGTAATCCTCCCAATATTTTGCTTCCTTGGCGGAAACACCATTGACCATAATTAACCTTGGTCGGTTGGTTGAGGATTTTCTTTTACTTATCCGTTTTATTATTTCCCCCACCGGTTCTATTTCTTCATCCGGTTCCGATTCTTCTTCCGGTTCCGATTCTTCTTCCGGTTCCGATTCTTCTTCCGGTTCCGACTCTTCTTCCGGTTCCTCTTCGGGAACTTGTGAATCAGTCCACGAATCATTCCAATTTACATTTGACTCTTCATTATTATTAGGTGAGTCAATGAGACTTGTTCTAGAGGTAGACATCTATCACATAATATCAAACGCGTTAAGAGATTAATATATCACATAATATTCACATGTTAAAAATATATAGTTTCCAACAAAATTTGTTAAGCAATCATTTTTCAAGTAAACATGGTCGAAGTCCAGACTCACTAATGCATCCTAACAAACTCAATAAGACACACTAATGCAAAATTCTGGTTCTCTAAGACCAACGCTCGGATACCAACTGAAATGTCCCGTTCTTATTGATTAAAAACGTTCCATATTAATTGATTTCGTTGCGAGGTTTTGACCTCTATATGAGACGTTTTTCAAAGACTGCATTCATTTTAAAACAAACCATAACCTTTATTTCATCAATAAAGGTTTAAAAAGCTTTACGTAGATTATCAAATAATGATAATCTAAAATATCCTGTTTACACACGACCATTACATAATGGTTTACAATACAAATATGTTACAACAAAATAAGTTTCTTGAATGCAGTTTTTACACAATATCATACAAGCATGGACTCCAAATCTCGTCCTTATTTAAGTATGCGACAGCGGAAGCTCTTAATAATCACCTGAGAATAAACATGCTTAAAACGTCAACAAAAATGTTGGTGAATTATAGGTTTAACCTATATATCAAATCATAATAATAGACCACAAGATTTCATATTTCAATACACATCCCATACATAGAGATAAAAGTCATTCATATGGTGAACACCTGGTAACCGACATTAACAAGATGCATATATAAGAATATCCCCATCATTCCGGGACACCCTTCGGATATGATATAAATTTCGAAGTACTAAAGCATCCGGTACTTTGGATGGGGTTTGTTAGGCCCAATAGATCTATCTTTAGGATTCGCGTCAATTAGGGTGTCTGTTCCCTAATTCTTAGATTACCAAACTTAATAAAAAAAAAGGGCGTATTCGATTTCGATAATTCAACCATAGAATGTAGTTTCACGTACTTGTGTCTATTTTGTAAATTATTTATAAAACCTGCATGTATTCTCATCCCAAAAATATTAGATTTTAAAAGTGGGACTATAACTCACATTCACAGATTTTTACTTCGTCGGGAAGTAAGACTTGGCCACTGGTTGATTCACGAACCTATAACAATATATACATATATATCAAAGTATGTTCAAAATATATTTACAACACTTTTAATATATTTTGATGTTTTAAGTTTATTAAGTCAGCTGTCCTCGTTAGTAACCTACAACTAGTTGTCCACAGTTAGATGTACAGAAATAAATCGATAAATATTATCTTGAATCAATCCACGACCCAGTGTATACGTATCTCAGTATTGATCACAACTCAAACTATATATATTTTGGAATCAACCTCAACCCTGTATAGCTAACTCCAACATTCACATATAGAGTGTCTATGGTTGTTCCGAAATATATATAGATGTGTCGACATGATAGGTCGAAACATTGTATACGTGTCTATGTATCTCAAGATTACATAATATACAATACAAGTTGATTAAGTTATGGTTGGAATAGATTTGTTACCAATTTTCACGTAGCTAAAATGAGAAAAATTATCCAATCTTGTTTTACCCATAACTTCTTCATTTTAAATCCGTTTTAAGTGAATCAAATTGCTATGGTTTCATATTGAACTCTATTTTATGAATCTAAACAGAAAAAGTATAGGTTTATAGTCGGAAAAGTAAGTTACAAGTCGTTTTTGTAAAGGTAGTCATTTCAGTCGAAAGAACGACGTCTAGATGACCATTTTAGAAAACATACTTCCACTTTGAGTTTAACCATAATTTTTGGATATAGTTTCATGTTCATAATAAAAATCATTTTATCAGAATAATAACTTTTAAATCAAAGTTTATCATAGTTTTTAATTAACTAACCCAAAACTGCCCGCGGTGTTACTTCGACGGCGTAAATCCGGTTTTACGGTGTTTTTCGTGTTTCCAGGTTTTAAATCATTAAGTTAGCATATCATATAGATATAGAACATGTGTTTAGTTGATTTTAAAAGTCAAGTTAGAAGGATTAACTTTTGTTTGCGAACAAGTTTAGAATTAACTAAACTATGTTCTAGTGATTACAAGTTTAAACCTTCGAATAAGATAGCTTTATATGTATGAATCGAATGATGTTATGAACATCATTAATACCTTAAGTTCCGTGGATAAACCTACTGGAAAATAGAAAAATGGATCTAGCTTCAACGGATCCTTGGATGGCTCGAAGTTCTTGAAGCAGAATCATGACACGAAAACAAGTTCAAGTAAGATCATCACTTGAAATAAGATTGTTATAGTTATAGAAATTGAACCAAAGTTTGAATATGATTATTACCTTGTATTAGAATGATAACCTACTGTAAGAAACAAAGATTTCTTGAGGTTGGATGATCACCTTACAAGATTGGAAGTGAGCTAGCAAACTTGAAAGTATTCTTGATTTTATGAAACTAGAACTTTTGGAATTTATGAAGAACACTTAGAACTTGAAGATAGAACTTGAGAGAGATCAATTAGATGAATAAAATTGAAGAATGAAAGTGTTTGTAGGTGTTTTTGGTCGTTGGTGTATGGATTAGATATAAAGGATATGTAATTTTGTTTTCATGTAAATAAGTCATGAATGATTACTCATATTTTTGTAATTTTATGAGATATTTCATGCTAGTTGCCAAATGATGGTTCCCACATGTGTTAGGTGACTCACATGGGCTTCTAAGAGCTGATCATTGGAGTGTATATACCAATAGTACATACATCTAAAAGCTGTGTATTGTACGAGTACGAATACGGGTGCATACGAGTAGAATTGTTGATGAAACTGAACGAGGATGTAATTGTAAGCATTTTTGTTAAGTAGAAGTATTTTGATAAGTGTATTGAAGTCTTTCAAAAGTGTATAAATACATATTAAAACACTACATGTATATACATTTTAACTGAGTCGTTAAGTCATCGTTAGTCGTTACATGTAAGTGTTGTTTTGAAACCTTTAGGTTAACGATCTTGTTAAATGTTGTTAACCCAATGTTTATAATATCAAATGAGATTTTAAATTATTATATTATCATGATATTATCATGTATGAATATCTCTTAATATGATATATATACATTAAATGTCTTTACAACGATAATCGTTACATATATGTCTCGTTTAAAAATTATTAAGTTAGTAGTCTTGTTTTTACATATGTAGTTCATTGTTAATATACTTAATGATATGTTTACTTATCATAGTATCATGTTAACTATATATATATCCATATATATGTCATCATATAGTTTTTACAAGTTTTAACGTTCGTGAATCACCGGTCAACTTGGGTGGTCAATTGTCTATATGAAACATATTTCAATTAATCAAGTCTTAACAAGTTTGATTGCTTAACATGTTGGAAACATTTAATCATGTAAATATCAATCTCAATTAATATATATAAACGTGGAAAAGTTCGGGTCACTACATATGTGACCTATCTTGCCACACTTAAAACATTTAGCTTTCTTTGGATCAAAAGTACTCTTACCTTTACCCTTCTTATAAACAAACCTTTTCTGCTCAATCCTTTGAGTCAAAAGAGCTACCTGCCCTTCCAGATCTTGAATCTCCTCATCTTCATCAGAATCACTATCATCATCAGAAGTTTCATCACTTTCAGATTCAACCTTGCTAGAATAACTGGAGAATAATTGCTTATTCTCCTTTGTGGTAGCCACCAATGCAGCTTCTGGATCTTTAACAAACTTCTTAGCATTAATCTTGTTCTTTAATTGTGTTTCTTCAAAATTTGATAATATGCCAAACAGCTCACTTAATTCATAGTTGTCTATCTTCTCACTGATTACCATGGATGTAATCACAGACTCAAAATTTGAAGGTAACAATTCAATGAACTTTTGACACAATACCTGTTGTGTTTTCTCTACGCCAACACTTCCAAGATCATTAATTAGAACCTGAAATCTTGAATGGAGATCACTCAAAGATTCTTTAGGCTGAGCAGCAAAGTTTTCATAACATCTTATCAGATTCTGCTTCTTCTGAGTCTTAACAACTGTGACTCCTTCATAGTCATTGAGCAAAAGATCCCACATAGCTTTTGCAGTTTTGGCATGACTTATCTTTCTAAGAATCGGAACAGTAACAGCATTGCCTATAATACTCCTTATCTTGCTATCAAGCTTGAATTTTATGGCTTGTGCTTCAGTCCATCTATCTCTTGGAGTTTCACGAAAGTAAGCAGGTTGTGCAGCAACAGTATCTGTGGCAGGAACAACTTCAACCATTGCACCAGGTATAATAGGTCTTGTTGTGAGGACTTGCTCATCATCTTCATGAATGGAACCCAGAAACCAAAGAACTTTCAGTTTCCATGTTGCAAAGTCTGTGCCATCGAATATTGGCACACCTTTTCCAGCCATAACTGGGGTTGGAATGGTACTGGTAGACATCTTGATCAATATATGGATCGTTTTAAAAGATTACCAAGTTGGATTTACACCTTTTCCGCTCTGATACCAGTTATTAGATCACAGTATTTGATCTATGAACACCAGACTCTCAATTGAATAATAAATATGAATTATAAGAACAATAATTGAGAGAACACGATATGAAGATATATGAAAGACAATGTTAATCGTGCAAAGGATACACCACAAGGCTAAACAGTAGCCTCTATTTATACAATTTTAAAACCAAATCTGAAGATTTGGTTTCCTAAACAACTTTACTAATAATAAGGAAAAGATAAACTCTAAACTTAACAAATCTTCAAATCACTTCAAAAGTTTATCTTCTGGAGATAAGGCAGAATCAAAAACGTATCTTCTAAATATTTAAACATATCTCCAAAATCCTCCTTATCTTAGCCATCAAGAAAACCAAAAACGTTGACTTCACCAAACATCAGAGTCTGCAACTTCAGACTCTACAACTTCAGACTCTAAAAACCTGCAAAATGTTTTTGACTCATCAGATTATTTTTCCAACAAAATTAATGATGATAAAAATGTAAAGTAAACAAGTGTGACTATGAAGATGAAATGTACTAAGTTTCTAAGTAATGGATTTAGATGATTCTTATATATGTATGAAATGAATGAATTAAACAGGTAGAATAGCTGGAATTTTGGTAGTTGTCAGATAAATAAGACTATGATTGGGGAACCAGGTTAAATTTTATTGAATTTTTTGTTTATATTATATAATAGGCTAATCTTTTTAAATCAACATTCATCATCTTTTGATCCAATCTTATCGTTTCAGATGCAGCATGCATCGGCGGTCCAAGATCTTCCCAAAATATGCACCAATGGTATGTACTTATGCTTTATGTTATTACTGTGTGTGTTGATGAATAGAGTACGTGGTGAATAGATATCTTTCACACAAAAAATGGCAGATTTTTTTAGAATTACGGTCAAATCGTTTTTGGTCGATGAATATCACTCGACTGCGAAATTGGGTGATGGCGAAATCAAAAAATCTATTGATGACGAATAAATATGAGTATGTATAATTTATATATTAACTTCTTTTGATTTTTGATTTTAATTCTCCTTTTTTCCCCTTCTCCGATTAGCTTTATTAGTTATGTAATATACTTAATTGGAATTGGAATGTATGATTTAAGTGGTCTACTTCGTTTTCGTCACTAATTTTGTACTGCCTAATCTGAGTACGCCACACTCACTGGAATGTACTACGTATTACTTTTGAACAATTTAGGTATTTACTATAGACAATCTAATATCTTATCTTTTTTGAACAATTTAGTTATTTACTATAGACAATCTAATATCTTATCTTTCATTTTTTTGCCCAGGTCATTCTTGCAAGGAATAAGTGAATGTAAGTTGAATTCATTAGCAGTGAGAGGTATGTGGTTCATGGTACTACACTGATTATAGGCTTTGTGTATTATATAGTTAATTATAATTATATACTTATATATGATATATGATATATGAATACATGAATATGGATCTGATATCTTATATGCATCAATTGTGGATCCCATCTAGATGATATTTTTACACATTACAAAAAACTATTTGGAAAAAAGCAACGGGCTACAAAATTATACATCTTCGGTATTATTTATGGAGGTTGATGCCACCACCAGCGCGCTGTATCATGTGGATAACAGCTTAGGGTTCCAAATGGGTATGTTTGACTTGTCCAAGCCCCCATGTTTGACGTACCCCCTCCCCAAACGAGTCAGGATGGGGTTTTCCATAAGTTTTTGAGTTATTCAAAATGTATTGTGTTATATACGGAATTAAAATTTCTGTTAGCTATGTCTTTGTCAGTATAAAATTCTCTTTAAACGATAGATCGTAGTGCCTTTTAAGTAGACATGCATTGGGTTGATGGCGTTATTTTCAGCCTCTCAGAAATATACAATATCAAATGCTAATAATATGAACATGAGGAAACATGGGGAACATGAGATATATAACTTTCGTGCTTAAGAGCCTATAAATATTTTCTGTCTAGAATGATCCAAGCTAAAGATGCTCCTTAGATGTCCAGCCTACGTGAACAGCCTAAGCTGACTCACTTTAATGAGTCATGCAATAGCTAATAAACTTGTCTACCAACATCTTGCAACGTAAAGGACTTGCATCATTTCCTATTTTTTTAAAGTTGTCATTTCCTGTTTCTTTTCCAATTTTCATACCATGTGATTCCATTCCATTGACGTCATGTTTTGTACTGTATTGTTGTATTATTGCAGGTAGTGCAAACTGCCAAAATTAGAACTACATGAAGCCTGTTTTGACCCGTATTATTATATTATTGCAGGTAGTGTAAACTGCCAAAACTAAAACTACACGAAGATAAGCGCTTGCAAATATGGTGTTGTTAAGAAAGTATAGATGTAGAAGATATGTAAATTGGAACGCTTGTTGTAGAGTTATTTTTTTTTTTAATTTTTTTTTTTGCTTAATAAATTTATCGTTATAAAAAAGTTGAGAGAAGCTTGTCCTGCACCATCCTAGAGATGTAATACTGAACTATTAAGAAGAAGTGAAAGATAGATAAAAGGAGAATGAAACCATTTAAGTTTGGTATTATTTGCTTTGGTACTACTCTATCCAATGTGTATCATGTAACAAAATGAAAAATAAATATACTTCATAATAAGGTTAGGTCTGTTGGAACAAGTTTTCTTGAAAAATCCCGCGAATTCGCTGGTCTTAAACTAGTTATTATATAAATGAAAACAGACTAGTTTTTTGAGCCCGTACGTTGCACGATAGTTGTACAAATTAATACTTCGTATTTGATAACGTTAGTATTAATATGTTATCAAATGTATAATACAAATACACTGAAAAAATCTTTTATTACTAATAATATTTGTATCGAAAGTATTAATATTGAATATTAACGTGAGCCCGTGCATGACACATCAGTTTTATAACTTAGTGTTCGATAACCTTAGTATTGACTATTATCAAATGTATAATACAATTACAATGAAAAAATCCGTTTTTTACTAATAATATTTGTATCGAAAACAATAATATTAATATTGAATATTAACGCATAAATTATGAGTTTGTTTATGTGGCAGATTCTTTATTTAAAATATAAATATAATAGCCTTTAATTATAAAAATATTAAATTTAATGAATTATAATTAAAATTTAAAAACCTATCATATTAAAATTAAATGATAAGATATGTGTCCTTATATTTTTAATAAAATAATGAATGTAAGTTCAATGTAGAGATCTATAGTTTAAGTTTATACCATGTCTCCATGTTTATATATTGATAAACCCAATTTAGAGGTCTTTAGTTTAAAATTAATTTGGAATGCATTTTTTTTTTTTTTTTTTTTTGTAATAACGAATTTATTGATTAGAGATCTTATTATATATTTAGATTATTATTATTATTGTGATTCTAAATGTAATTAAATAGAATATATTATGAAAATTATATAATGAGTTATTTTAGGAAGTTATTACTCTATATTATTTAAGTTTGTTTAATTGAAAAAATGACATGTAAGATTATTTTTTCAGTTTAATTGAGATATTGACACATGTGCAAATTTAATTCAGATTAATTGAGAAATTGACACGTAGAACTATTGGCACGCAATTTATAATAATGTATAGATAGATTTATTGAAATCAAGAGGGAAATGAAATTTTGAGGAAATGATGAAGTAAAAGATTTGATGCATATGAAGTTTTTCAGTAAGCAAAAACTTGTGAAATTTTATTAAAAAAAAAAAAAAAACTTTGAAAAATACCAACATTCAAGAAAAAGAATATGTTTTTTTACACTAAAAAATTTAATGTTTTTGACAAAATCAATAACATTAATTACTTATAATATTTTTTGGGAAAAAATATGTACCATTTACCAGTCAAAATTTATTGTTCGAAAACATTTAATGAGTATTGTTATTTTTTTAATTTGTTTTGATAAAAAATAAATGTATGTTTTCCTAGTAAAAAGTATTATTTTTCACGTATATATAAATATAATGTTTACATCCCAGGCCTGGATATTGGGCTGTGCAGCCTGTGCCACTGCACAGGGCCCATATTAAAACAGGGGCCCAAAACAATTAGTCCAGTAAATTATACCTATGATCCATTTCCCTTTATTCATTAAATTAAAATTAAAAATATAATACGAGTAACAAAGGAAATCAGGTCTCCTCCGCCTGTACTGAAATATGACTGTGTCAGCCTCGATAACCGTATCCACTCATTCCACTCCATCAATTCATAAGGTACTGTATTAATTATATTTACGTAATATTTAGTTTATTATTATTAGTATCATATTTATTACTATATTTAATTATTGATATTGATACTGATATTTGATCTAGTATTTGATATAAAAATAAAATTTATTTTTTAAAACAGTGATACGTTGATTATGCAATCCTGCCTCCGTTTCGATTCATTCGAATTCACAGTCAACATACATGTATGAAATAAAATCCTTAATTTTTATTTTATTTAATATTAATAACTTAAAAAATAATATAATATTATTATATAATAAAAAGAAAGATTATGTCTTATATAGATCTAATATTAGTTGTTACATTATATTATAATTAATTTATAATAATTTATATATATATAAATATCTTTTATAAGTAATAAACAGTAATTAACATCTCATCAATGGACTCCTGACGTATACGAAGGAGTGCGGTTCGTTCGAGAAATTCCTACCTCTCTATCTATCTAGTATGTTAATAACTGATATCACGTTTCCTGCAAAGAGTATCTATGATTTTTTTTTTTTTTTAAATTACTAAACTTAATATTGTATGTAAAAAAAATTTGTACATAAAAGGCCTTCTTTTTTTTTTATCGAACAGGGCCCATAAAATTGACGGGACGGCCCTGTTACATCCCCTTCCCCAAAAATTACTTCCCCTTACAATTATTTCCCTGGATTTATATACGTGTTCGGGTAAGATATATACGGTAAACAAACGTAGCGATATCTCTGCCTTTTACTAAGTGAAAGTTTCCAGCCTACAATCTAGAAGCTCACCTTCTAGATGTTCAAAGTAGCCTTCTTTGAACACCATGTAGAAGAAGCAAAGATGAACACGATGACGGCCGCCCACCATCTCCGTTCACACCCTTCCACCGCCATAGAATTTTTACTATAAATAGAGGTGCAAACCTCAATTGTAAATCATCCTAAATCACTCAGAGAAGTGTAATCACAACCTAGAGAGTGTGTGTGAGTTTTGAGAGTTTTTTTTTTTGTAAGAGTTTTGTAATACTCTGTAAATCTATTCTTGTGAGTAATAGAGTTGTTTTTCTCTCAAATTTATATCTCCCAACGTCCAGGCGATCCCCTCTTCCTAACAAGTGGTATCAGAGCTTGGTTAGAGACGTTGGTTGAGTTTTTGGGTTTTCGGAAGTTTTCTCAAAATTCAATTTTGAGTGTACCATTGGATTCGTCTCGTCGAACCGAGTCCAACGCAAAAAACGGCGACTTAAACGGAGTTATAACGAGCCCAGAAAACGCGGTCAAAGTTTGGTCAACTCGCCGGAATCTCGCCGGAGAAGACGACCGGTGCCGGAATTTTCGCCGGAGGAGACGATCACTGTAGCAATTCACTGTAGCAGCTGGCGGCACTGTAGCAAGTCACTGTAGCGGTACTGTAGCGATACTGTAGCAATTCTGAAATTTTACAATTTGGTCCCTGAAATTTTCAGAATTTCATTCTTGGTCCCTGAAGTTTATAAAAATTATAATTTTGCCCCGTAAGTGGAATTTAAGCTGCGAAGTGTCTATTCCATCATTTTCAACCTTTCCGGACGTAACGGTGATCTCTGTTTTCTACAATTCAACCCCGTTTGTGTTGAAAAGTTATTTGTAAGGTGATAATGTCCACAGAAGAGTCAACATCATCTTTCGGAGCTATGATTATGCTCACAGCCACAAACTACACGCTGTGGAAACCTCGAATGGAAGATCTCCTCAGCTGTAAGGATTTGTTCGATCCTATTGAATAGAAGGGTATAAACCCTGATTCTGCCAAAGAGAAAGAGTGGAAGAAATCAAACCGAAAAACTATTGGTCAGATCCGTCAATGGATTGATCATAGTGTCTTCCACCATGTTGCACAAGAGACAGACGCATATGTCCTCTGGAAAAAGTTGGAGGACATGTACCAGGCCAAGACTGCTCGGAATAAAGCCCTGCTGATGGGGTGTTTAGTCAACATGAAGCTCAAAAGTGGAACTTCAGTTGCCGAGCATACCAGTGAGTTTCAGAACTTGGTCAACCAGTTATCGTCTGTAGAGATGCCGCTTGGCGATGAAGTTCAGGCGCTACTGCTACTTAGTTCCCTTCCTGATAGTTGGGAAACGCTGGTAGTAACACTCAGCAACTCAGCACCGAATGGCAAACTTACCATGTCAATGGTCAAGGATGCCCTATTCAGTGAAGAGGCAAGGAGAAAAGACATGGGCACAGATCAGACCCATGCCTTTGTCACAGAGAATCGGGGGAGACAGCGAATGAGTAGCAAAAATAAATGGAGAGGCAGAAGCAAGAGCAGGGGCAGGTCAGCTGATGGCAGAAAACCAACATATAAATGCCATCATTGTGGATTAGAGGGACATATGAAGAAGAACTGCTATAGATTAAAAGAGGAACAAGGTCAAAGCAGTTCACAGCCGAAGAATAAGGGTGGAGAAACATTAGTGACTATCTCTGGTGATGTAGCTTATTGTTCAACCCATGATGAGACATGCCTTCACGTCTCACGAGAAGAAACAGAATGGGTGGTAGATACTGCAGCTTCCTACCACGTGACTCCATACAAGGAATACTTCACAACATACAAAGCTGGTGACTTTGGAGTTGTGAAGATGGGAAATTCCAGTTCCGCTGAGATTGTCGGAATTGGTGATGTCAAGATAAACACAAGTTCCGGGAGCACAATCACTTTGAAGGATGTCCGCCATGTGCCAGATCTTCGGCTGAATTTACTTTCCGGAGTAGTTCTCGATAAACAGGGCTATGATAGTCATTTCAGTAGAGGCACATGGAAATTGTCAAGAGGCGCTATGATATTCGCTCGGGGACACATTTGTGGCACACTTTACAAGACTCATGTGAAGATCTGCACAGACAGTATTAATGTTGCAGAAAAGGAGGCTTCACAAAATTTATGGCACCAGAGACTCGGTCACATGAGTGAGAAAGGGTTGTCTACCCTAATAAAGAAGGAGCTTATTAATGTAGACAAGGATGATGCACTAGATTCTTGCAATCATTGTCTGTTTGGTAAGCAGCATAGAGTCTCGTTTAATTCCTCTTCAACGAAAAAATCAGAGTTACTCAGTCTGGTACACTCTGATGTTTGCGGTCCCTTGGAGGTTGAATCAATTGGCGGCAATCGATACTTTCTGACATTTATCGACGATACTTCTCGAAAGGTGTGGGTATATTTCTTGCGGACGAAGGACCAGGTGTTGGATTACTTCAAACAGTTTCATGTCATGGTAGAACGTGAGACAGGAAAGAAGTTAAAGTGTCTTCGATCCGACAATGGAGGTGAATACTCTGCCAGGCAGTTCGATGCGTATTGCAGATCATATGGCATCCGACATGAGAAGACGGTCCCACGTACCCCTCAACACAATGGTATAGCAGAAAGAATGAACCGAACAGTCATGGAACGTGTTCGGAGCATGCTCAGTATGGCTAAGCTGCCAAAGCCATTCTGGAGAGAAGCAGTCAGAGCCGCTTGTTATTTGATCAACCGATCTCCATCAGTACCACTGAATTTTGAAGTTCCGGAGAAACTTTGGTCTGGAAAGGATCCATCATACTCTCACTTAAGAGTATTTGGATGTTTGGCGTACGCACATGTATCCAAGGAGCTCAGGCAGAAGCTGGATGCAAGGACCACTCCATGCATATTCATAGGCTATGGAGATGAAGAATTTGGATACAGATTATGGGATCCAAAGGAGAAAAAGGTGATCAGAAGTAGGGACGTGGTGTTCCATGAAAGCCAGACAATAGAAGATATTGAAAAACCCACAATATCTCAGAAGTCAAATGTTGCTGCTCAGGTGCCAGAGGCAACAACGGAATCATTCATGAGAAATGAATTTTCAGTGCAAGAAGAAATGCCAGAAGTAGAAGATAATGAGGAAAATGACGGTGCTGAGCAGGGGGAGCCACAACCCCATCTGCCAGACGTTCCAGCACCATCACAAGGTCAAGATGATGGTGGATCTCCTCAGAATGTTCCAGAAGTTCGTAGATCTGAACGAGGTCGGATTCCATCGAGTAGATATCCAGAATCCGAGTACCTTCTACTTACTGAAGATGGAGAACCGGAGAGTTTTCATGAAGCAGTAACTCATAAGGATAAAGAAAAATGGTTGCTCGTAATGCAGGATGAGATGGATTCTTTGCAGAAAAATCAAACTTATGAGATTGTAGAACTTCCATGCGGGAAGAAGGCACTGAAAAATAAATGGGTGTTCAAGCTGAAAAAGGATGGTAGTGGAAAAGTGGTGAAATACAAAGCACGACTTGTAGTCAAAGGATTCCAACAGAAGAAAGGGATTGATTTTGACGAGATATTTTCACCAGTAGTCAAGATGACTTCAATTAGAGTCATACTTAGATTGGTCGCAAGTATGAACTTGGAGCTTGAACAGATGGATGTAAATACAGCTTTTCTTCATGGAGATTTACATGAAGAAATTTACATGGAGCAGCCAGAAGGTTTTGAGGTTTCAGGAGATAACCTTGTATGTAAGTTGAAGAAAAGTTTGTACGGTTTGAAGCAGGCACCTAGGCAGTGGTACAAGAAGTTTGACTCGTGCATGGTGAGTCACGGGTACAAGAAAACTGCAGCAGATGAGTGTGTCTACATTCAGAAGTTTTCTGAAGGAGATTTCGTTGCTCTTCTACTTTATGTAGACGATATTTTGATCATAGGGAAAGACGTAACGAAGATCAACCAGCTGAAGAAGGAACTCTCTAAGTCTTTTGACATGAAAGACTTAGGACAGGCTCAACAGATTTTGGGAATGCAAATAACCCGAGACAGGAAGAATAAAAGGTTATGGCTATCTCAGGAGAAGTATATTGAACGAGTGCTTTCACGTTTCAATATGAACAATGCCAAACCTGTTAGCATTCCATTAGCTAATCATTTCAAGTTAAGCAAGAGTTCTTGTCCCTCATCCAAGGAAGAGATCGGGGAGATGTCGTCAGTACCATATTCCTCAGCAGTTGGAAGTTTGATGTATGCGATGGTGTGTACAAGGCCCGATATTGCTCATGCAGTGGGAACGGTGAGTCGTTTTCTCTCGAACCCCGGGAAAGAGCATTGGGATGCAGTAAAATGGATTCTCAGATATCTTAAAGGTACAAAGAATCTATGTCTTTGTTACGGGGGAGCTGATCCAATCTTGGAAGGCTATACAGATGCGGATATGGCCGGAGATCCTGATAGTAGGAAATCTACTTCAGGATTCATTTACACTTTTGCAGGGGGAGCTGTTTCATGGCAGTCAAGACTACAGAGGTGTGTTGCATTATCCACAACTGAAGCAGAGTATATTGCTGCCGCAGAAGCTGGAAAAGAAATGTTGTGGTTAAAGCGTTATCTCCAAGAATTTGGAATCAAGCAAAAGGAGTACAAGGTACATTGTGACAGTCAGAGTGCTCTAGATTTGAGCAAGAACTCCATGTACCATTCCCGTACAAAACATATTGATATTCGCTATCATTGGATACGCGAGGTAATTAATCGACAACTGTTGAGACTAGTGAAGATCCATACAAAGGAGAATCCTGCGGATATGTTAACAAAGGTGGTGACTCGAGAGAAGTTGGAGTTATGCAGAGACATAACTGGAATGTTCGTGGATTCGGCTGGAGGGGGAGAATTGAAAGTTTCCAGCCTACAATCTAGAAGCTCACCTTCTAGATGTTCAAAGTAGCCTTCTTTGAACACCATGTAGAAGAAGCAAAGATGAACACGATGACGGCCGCCCACCATCTCCGTTCACACCCGTCCACCGCCATAGAATTTTTACTATAAATAGAGGTGCAAACCTCAATTGTAAATCATCCTAAATCACTCAGAGAAGTGTAATCACAACCTAGAGAGTGTGTGTGAGTTTTGAGAGTTTTTTTTTGTAAGAGTTTTGTAATACTCTGTAAATCTATTCTTGTGAGTAATAGAGTTGTTTTTCTCTCAAATTTATATCTCCCAACGTCCAGGCGATCCCCTCTTCCTAACACTAAGCTCCCAATCCAAAACCATCGTAACTCTTTATACAGAAAAAACATGTTAATGAAAACTCACATTGATCAAATTGTTACATTAATTGGCTCATGAAGCCGGCCTAAACCTATAAATAAAAAGGAACCTTAATTAAGAACCTTTATACAACATTAATGGCGTCTGAGGTTCCACCCGATATCATCACCGAGATCATATGTTATCTTCCTGCGAAATCAGTTGGTCGTTTCAGGTGCGTTTCAAAGCAGTGGAACACTCTACTTTCATCTCCACACTTCATCAAAACTCATCAAATTAAACGCAACCTAAATCACATCATATCAATCATCCGCGTCGACTACTCGCTCTATTCATTCCCACTTGATGTTAATTTCAATGAAGAAACAGTTCCTACAAAAGTTGATGTAAATTCGAGATATGTCAAGTCTACTATTCTCCATGGTTCTTGTAATGGCCTTGTTTTGGTGTTATCTTTGGACTCTCAGAAAAAAAACGCTGCACTCGTTCTTTTGAATCCAACCACAAGGGAATTCATTGAGATCAGTGAACCTGATTACAGTTATAAAGAGACAGATATTATCAAAGATAGGTTAATCATGACTGGATTTGGTTATGATTCGTTAACGGATGATTACAAAATTACCTTTAATTACTTGATATCTTTTGGTTGTATGTATGTTCATGTTTATAGCTTTAGATCTGGTACTTGGAAACAGGTGGATTCTTGTTACAATTATTTTTTTGGTTACATGCTTCGCGGTGTTTTTGTTGACGGGTTTATTCATTGTTTTGCTAAAAGGAGTTCGGATGGTTTACGAGTAATTTTAGGGTTTAGTTTAGCGGATGAAAAGTTTAGTGAAGTGCCATCACCTGATGACGTGGATATTGCTGATCTGGATGGTTGCCAACTTGTTGATCTTGATGGAAAGCTTGGTATATTCTTGAAATCTGTTGGTGAGGTTTGGTTGATGAATGAGTATGGAGTAAAAGAATCTTGGACTAATATTTTACTTGAAGGACTTTGTAAAACTGTCAATGATTTGTCTGTTGGTAACGCTTTGTTGAATGAGTATCGGTCTATCTTACTTCAACCAATGATTTATAAAACGGGCAAATTTCTGGTTGTTACCAATAGCGTAGCCCAAATGTCTATATATGATATAGAAGAAAGACGTTTCTCGAAAAATATTAAGATAAATATTAGAAAGATGATGACATTTCAAGGTAGCTATGTTGAAAGCCTTGTCTCTCCAAAACTAATCAGAAACAATTAGAATCTTGTTGAAACCAAGATATATTATGTTAGGATATTAGGACTCAAACAACGCTAGTAATTCTACAAGATTACTAGCCGAGTAGTGATACTATCAAGATCATTCAACCCACTTAATAAACGAAAGATAATAAATGCGAAAATGTAAGAACGACACAAGATATAACGTGGTTATATGCAATCGTTGTAATTGCTTTAGTCCACGAACCAACTAGAGATTGTTATATTACTGAATACTTGAGAGTGGTGTGTTACAATGACTATGAATGAGCTCTATATATAGAGCAAACAAGAAACCAACCAAACTACAACTTGATCTTCAAGTGTGCTAGTAATCATGAAAGATAAATCAACTAGCCATGCTTTACACCTACTAATGACATGATCACAGCCACAATTAGTGGTGTAAAGCAACCCACTAAGCACCTAAAGTGAAAGGAGAATCAATCAAGATCGGATCCCATGTGTGCAAGTTGCCCACTTGCTGCCAGACATCGTGCGCGCCGTGCACACTTAAACGTGCGCGCCGTGCACACTCCCAAACTTCGAGCAAGCCTTCTGATCAAAACTTCTCTAGTGCGCGCTGAAAGGACCTGTTCATATACATTATAAACGATTCACAATAGTTGATTACATTGCGAGGTATTTGACCTCTATATGATACATTTTACAAACATTGCATTCGTTTTTAAAAGACAATCTTTCTTTACATCGAAAATTGACATGTATGCATACCATTTCATAATATCCAAACTATAAATGACCTAATCTGTCATTTACTTAATAATAATCTTTAATGAACTTCAACGACTCGAATGCAACGTATTTTGAAATATGTCATGAATGACTCCAAGTAATATCTTTAAAATGAGCTAATGCACAGCGGAAGATCTCTTTCAAACCTGAGAATAAACATGCTTTCAAGTGTCAACCAAAAGGTTGGTGAGTTCATTAGTTTATCATAATCATTTATTTCCATCATTTTAATAGACCACAAGAATTTCATTTCCAGTTCTCATAAATATACGTCCCATGCATAGAGACAAAAATAATCATTCAAATGGTGAACACCTGGTAACCGACATTAACAATATGCATATAAGAATATCCCCTATCATTCCGGGATCCTCCTTCGGACATGATATAAATTTCGAAGTACTAAAGCATCCGGTACTTTGGATGGGGTTTGTTAGGCCCAATAGATCTATCTTTAGGATTCGCGTCAATTAGGGTGTCTGTTCCCTAATTCTTAGATTACCAGACTTAATAAAAAGGGGCATATTCGACTTCGATAATTCAACCATAGAATGTAGTTTCGATTACTTGTGTCTATATCGTAAAACATTTATAAAAGCAGCGCATGTATTCTCAGTCCCAAAAATATATATAAAAAGGGAGTAATGAAACTCACCATACTGTATTTCGTAGTAAAAATACATATAACGTCATTGAACAAGTGCAAGGTTGGCCTCGGATTCACGAACCTATATTAATTATATATATTTATATGTTGGTCAATATTTGTCTAACAATTTAGGCCAAGTCATAGTGTACCACAATCCTAATGCTCGAGTCTGACTCAACAGTATAGTAACATGTTATATTACCCATGCTCAGTTAAAATTCTAGTAAAAGGTGACGTGTGAAACAACGTAACACAAATGGTTTCATAATCATAAAATAGTATTTTAGTATTTAGAGAAAGTCAACACAAAAAAATAACTGAAAAGTTAACGGGAAAAGTCAAAGTTGAAGGTCAAAAGTCAAAGGTTAAAGTAAAAACGAGGTCGCATGCAAAAATACAATAACTTATACAAAAGTGATTTTTCGGTCAAACATGACTAAACGGCCATTTCAGCGATTTTTAGAAAAATTATCGGAACTCCGATTTATAAACGGCCAAAGATAAAAGTTACACATTATGTCATAACCCGTCCTTAACCATAAGAACGCGTTAGATAACGTATGATTTCATTGCGAGGTATTGACCTCTATATGAGACATTTTTAAAAGAAAAACTGCATATATTATACATTACAAACCACAACCATTATTTTTGTTACAAGCTTAAGACAATAAAAAGAAGATTAACGTTTAGCGATAATCTTCGACTTACAAACTTTACAAATGATGACAACAACACGGTTTCTAGCATATTTTACAATACAACATCTCGGATATGCAGTTTTATTTTTGACACAAACATGCGTACGCAAGATCCTGGTTAGATCCAACATGATGCAGCGGAAGCTTTAGTAATCTCCTGAGAATAGACATGTTTTAAAAGGTCAACATAAAGTTGGTGAGATATAGGTTTAATGCCGGCAGCAATATATATATAGACCACAAGATTTCGTATATAAACAGTTTAAAAAAAGTATTCTAAGTGGTTGAGCACTTGGTAACCATACTTAACAATTAATCACGTCGCATATTCCCTTTAATATGAAATCTTACTACACCGTACCAAGTGTAGTCACAAAACGAAGTACTGTGCAACCGTTGAATACTGGTCGTCCAGTCCGGTTGGGGTTGTCAGGCCCGATAGATCTATCAACAGGATTCGCGTTTACAATACCGCTGTAAATAACAGTTACCAAGCTACAGGGAAGTATGCCAGTGGTACAACTCAACGTAGAATATATTTTTCAGTTACTTGTGTCCATAACGTAAAACATAAAATACATGTATTCTCATCCCGAAATATTTAGAGTTTAAAAGTGGGACTATATACTCACTCTTGTCTTGATGATATAAATAATTTGACTCGGTCTTCCGGTTGATATCACGAACCTATCCATATATAATATATCAATATGTTTTC
Source organism: Rutidosis leptorrhynchoides (assembly GCF_046630445.1). Classification (NCBI taxonomy): domain Eukaryota; kingdom Viridiplantae; phylum Streptophyta; class Magnoliopsida; order Asterales; family Asteraceae; genus Rutidosis; species Rutidosis leptorrhynchoides. Next base: position 325,489,199 of record NC_092339.1, on the reverse strand, counting down.
ATTTTTAAACAAACGTTATAAATATATATACTTGTTATACTTTTAATACTTTGAATAATTCCTTAGTCCGTAGTTAGCAGTTCGTTGTTAGTAATTCAATTTTAATGGTTCATTTTTAGATGTTTAATATACCCGCAATGAAATAAATAAAACCCCCAACGAAATAAATAAAACCCCATCGTATATGTATTGGTCGAGATTAATCTTGACCCATGGTACCGGTGTTGTCAAATGACGTGTTGCGTACATAAAGTACCGGTGTTGTCAAATGACGTGTTGCGTACAATCATGGGATCTTATGATTAATCTTCTCGTGTTGTTTACGGGTGATCCTGAACCATATAAAATTGAATTATAAGTACATATATATAAAATATCATGTTATCTTAGAAATATGTGATTTATATCATTTTTTTCCAATTGATCCCGTAGTTGAAATGATCTAGGATAACCAATTTTGTTTCGGTCATAGTTTCTTCGTTACAAATCCGTTTTCGTTGATTCAAATTGCCATCTTCTTGGATCGAGTTCTTCTTTAAGACTATGAACTGTAAATACCTTGGTTTGTATTCAAAATCATACGGCATAAGTGAAACATTAGTGAAACATATGAAGTTAAACATTTTTGTTACAACAAAATCATTTAATGACCATTTTTCTAAAAATACTTATACTTTAAAAAACCAAGTTTTACCTTGTTAAATTAGCATATACATAAGTTATATTACAGGTCTTGAAGTATTTTAAAAGTTAAGTTAGAAGGATCTATTTAGTTTGCAAACAAGTTTGAAAACATTCAAACTATGTTCTTGTTGTTAAACTTTTGTACCACAAAATAAGATAGCTATATATATATGAATCGAATAAGGTTATGAACATAGATTCTACCTCAAGTTCCTTGGATAAGTTTGCTGTAAAAGAGGAGTAAGAAGCTAGAATCAAAAGGGTGATAGAAGTGGATGAAAGATTGGAAGTAAGTTGGTGTTCTTGGAGGGTTTTCTTGAAGTGTTTTTGTATGGTTTTCTTATGGTGTTTTAGTATGGTTTTTGAAGCTAGATCTTTATGGAACTTTGCTGGATTGTTATGGAGTTTAGAGAGTAAGAAAGAGTGTGTGTTTTTAGTTAAGATATTGAAGTAAAAATGAATCAAAAATGATGATACATATATACTCCTAAAAATGTGATCTTTAAGGATAACATGACAAAATTCTAGTTTGTATTTTTGTAATTAGTCTTGCAATGATTCAAAAGTAATTACCTAGCTCTAAGGGCATGAATAATGGCTGGTTAGGTGGTGATTTTGATGTGTATTTACTATTAGTAAATACGTATAGGAGCTAGGTATGATACGAGTACAAATACTCTAAATATACGTATAGAAATTTTGTGAAAAATGAAATGAGGATTCAAATATAGCTATCTTTTGTGAATACACTTATATGGTTTTATGTATTTAAGTTCTTTAAAAGTAATTAAATACATTACTTATACAATATATGTATAACATTATAAGTCTTAAGTATATATGTCAAATAACGTTACGTATTGTTATCGTTTTGAAAACTTAAGTTAGTAGTTTCAAAATACACATATAACTTGTTGTTATTAATATAAAATGAGATATTAAAACATTCTTTAATCATGTTAAATATGTATATATACATATATATACACAAACGTATAATTATCATATATTGTATAGTTCGTGATATCATCGGTCAAACTAGACGGTCAAACGTTGTGTAAAACTCTTTTCGGAAATATAAATCTCGACAATTTGGATTGCTTATCATGTTGGCAAGGTTTAATTTATGTAAATATTAATCTTATAAGTATAGAATGATCGAAAAAGTGCGGGTCGTTACATTACCTCCCCGTTAAATAAATTTCGTCCCGAAATTTTAAAATTGTACCTATTTTGCGTCATCGAGAAACAAATGCGGATACTTTCGTTTCATCTGATCCTCTCGTTCCCAAGTAAACTCGGGACCTCTTCTAGCATTCCAACGAACCTTAACAATCGGTATATTACTCTGTTTGAGCTGTTTAACTTCACGGTCCATGATTTCGATTGGTTCTTCGACGAATTGTAGTTTCTCGTCGACATGAATTTCTTCAAGAGGAATGGTGAGGTCTTCCTTTGCAAGACACTTCTTAAGGTTTGAGACGTGAAAGGTATTATGTACTCCGGCGAGTTGTTGCGGTAACTCGAGTCGATAAGCTACCGGTCCAATGCGTTCGATGATCTTGAACGGGCCTACGTACCTTGGGTTCAGTTTACCCCTTTTGCCGAAACGTATTACACCTTTCCAAGGTGACACCTTTAGCATAACCATGTCCCCGACCTGAAACTCTAATGGTTTCCTTCGAACATCGGCGTAGCTCTTTTGGCGACTACGAGCTGTTTTCAATCTCTCCTTGATTTGTACTATCTTCTCGGTCGTTTCGTGTATGATCTCGGGACCAGTTAATTGTCGATCTCCTACTTCATTCCAATAGATAGGAGATCTACACTTCCTTCCATACAATGCTTCGAATGGCGCAGCTCCAATGCTCGCATGATAACTATTATTATACGAGAATTCTGCTAACGGTAGATATTTATCCCATCCGTTTCCAAAATCAATCACACATGCCCTGAGCATGTCCTCGAGAGTCTGAATTGTCCTTTCACTCTGCCCGTCGGTTTGCGGATGATATGCGGTGCTCATATCCAAACGAGTTCCTAGGGCCTCCTGTAGTGATTGCCAAAACTTTGATGTAAATCTACTATCACGATCGGATATAATGGAAATAGGTATTCCATGCCTTGAAACAACTTCCTTTATATACAATCGTAATAGTTTCTCCATTCTATCCGTTTCCTTTATAGGCAAGAAATGTGCAGACTTGGTGAGACGATCAACAATCACCCAAATGGTGTCGTATCCCCAGGCAGTCTTTGGTAACTTCGTGATGAAATCCATGGTAATACCATCCCATTTCCATTCTGGGATTTCTGGTTGTTGAAGTAACCCTGACGGCTTTTGATGTTCTGCTTTGACTTTGGAACAAGTCAAACATTCCCCAACATATGTTGCAACGTCGGTCTTTAAGTTAGGCCACCAATAACGTGTCTTAAGATCTTGATACATCTTTCCAACTCCAGGATGTATCGAGTATCTTGTCTTATGTGCCTCGTTCAATATCAACTTCCTTAATCCACCCAACTTCGGTACCCAAATACGATTTGCAAAATATCGAATTCCATCTTCCCGCATAACGAGTTGCTTCTCATACTTTTTCATTATTTCATTTCCTATATTTTCTTTAGTAAGTGCTTCTCGTTGAACTTCTTTGATTTGTGAGTTGAGATTCATGCGAATTTTTATATTCATTGCTCGAACTCGAATTGGTTCTCGTTCCTTTCTGCTTAAAGCATCGGCCACCACGTTCGCCTTTCCGGGATGATAACGAATTTCACAATCATAGTCGTTTATTAACTCGACCCACCTACGTTGCCTCATGTTCAATTGTTTCTGATCAAAAATATGTTGAAGGCTTTTATGATCAGTAAACACAGTGAATTTAACCCCATACAAGTAGTGTCTCCACATCTTCAATGCAAACACGACTGCTCCCAATTCTAGATCATGCGTCGTATAATTTCGCTCGTGAATCTTCAATTGTCGGGATGCAAATGCAATCACTTTCTTCCGTTGCATAAGAACACAACCAAAACCTTGTCGCGAAGCGTCACAATATATTTCAAAATCATCGTTCCCTTCTGGTAACGATAAAATAGGCGCCGTAGTTAACTTCTTCTTCAGTATTTGAAATGCGTTCTCCTGCTCCGAGGTCCATTCATATTTCTTCCCTTTTTGCGTTAACGCTGTCAACGGCTTAGCTATTCGGGAAAAATCTTGAATAAACCTTCTATAATAACCGGCTAAACCCAAAAATTGGCGTATCTGTGTTGGTGTCTTAGGAGTCTCCCATTTTTCAATAGCTTCAGTTTTTGCTGGATCAACCTGAATTCCTTCGCTATTAACAACGTGACCAAGAAATTGCACTTCTTTCAACCAGAAAGCACACTTAGAAAATTTAGCATAAAGTTGTTCTTTTCTCAACAACTCCAGTATCAACCTTAAATGCTCTTCATGCTCTTGCTCACTCTTGGAATAGATAAGAATATCATCAATGAAAACGATAACAAACTTATCTAAATACGGACTACAAACTCGATTCATGAGGTCCATGAATACAGCTGGCGCATTTGTCAACCCAAACGGCATGACCAAAAATTCGTAATGACCATAACGTGTCCGAAAAGCAGTTTTCGGAATATCCTCTTCTTTGACGCGTAGTTGATGATAGCCCGATCTTAAGTCGATTTTCGAATAAACACATGATCCTTGCAATTGATCAAATAAGTCATCAATTCTCGGTAGTGGATACCGATTCTTGATAGTTAACTTATTTAATTCACGATAATCTATACACATCCTGAAAGATCCATCTTTCTTCTTAACAAACAAAATTGGAGCTCCCCACGGTGAAGTACTCGGTCGTATGAATCCAAGGTCCAGTAATTCTTTTAACTGACTTTGAAGTTCTTTTAACTCGGACGGTGCAAGTCTATATGGAGCACGAGCCACTGGTGCAGCTCCTGGTACTAAATCTATTTGAAATTCTACCGATCTAAATGGAGGTAATCCCGGCAATTCTTCCGGAAAAACTTCAGGAAAATCTCTTGCCACAGGCACGTCGTTGATGCACTTTTCTTTCTTTTCGACTTTATTAACATGTGCTAAAATAGCGTAACATCCCTTTTCTAAACACTTCTTGGCTTTCAAACAGCTAATGAGTTTTAGCTTTGAATTACCCTTCTCTCCATAAATCATCACCGGTATTTTATCCTTACCAGGAATACGAATTGCCTTCTTAGCACAAACAACTTCCGCTCCTATTTTGGACATCCAGTCCATGCCGACTATTACATCAAAACCTCCTAATTCTACGGGTATTAAGTCGATTTTAAACGTTTCTCCGGCTAAATTTATTTCACAACCACGACAAATTTTATCGGCTTTAATTAGTTTACCATTAGCTAACTCAATCAAGTACTTAGCATCTAGAGGTAATGATGAACAATTCAATTTAGTGTAAAAATTTATACACACGTAACTTCTATCGGCGCCAGTATCAAATAAAATAGATGCTGATAAGTTATTAATGGTAAACGTACCCGTAACAAGCTCCGGGTCTTCTCGTGCCTCTCTAGCATTAATAACAAACGCTCTTCCACGTGCAGGTCCGCCATTCTGATTCGGGCACTGGCTCTTATAATGACCTTGTTTTCCACACCCAAAACAAGTAATGTTAGCCAAAGCAGTTCTATTTGCGTTGGTGGCAGGAGTCTTGTTGCCATTTGTAACGAGAGCCTTACAATCTTCAGCAAGATGACCCTTTCGATTACATTTGTTGCATACCACATTACAGTAGCCAGAGTGATGTTTGTGGCATCGGTTACATAAAGGACTTTGTCCTTTGTAACCAAAGCCTGAACCGCTACCCGCACCTTTCGGGGTTTCTGGTTTCTTAAAAGATTGCTGTTGGTAACCTCGATCATAATTTCCGTTCCACTTCCTTTTGTTACTTGATACCTTCACCTCAGTAGTGAATGCTTTCTTATCCAGAATGACCTGATCCATTAACTCGTTCGCCATGGTTATAGCTTCATGAATTGTCTTAGGTTTCGACGCCGTAACGTTTGCCTTGACCTTTTTGGGCAAACCACCTTTGTACATTTCAATCTTCCGTGCTTCGGTTGGAACCAATTCAGGACATAGTAAAACCAATTCCATGAATCGCTGATTGTAGTTGGTAATTTCAGTACCAACCACCTTCAAACTTCGTAACTCATCTTCTAACTTAATAACCTCATTCCTTGGACAATACTCGGTGATTATCATTGCTTTGAATTCTTCCCATGGAGTATCATAAGCTACATCTCCTCCTACCGCCTTCACATAATTCTTCCACCATGTGAGTGCACTATCTTGTAAAGTGCACGATGCAAACTTGGTCATGTCTTTTTCATCACAACCGCTGATTTTGAACACCGTCTCCATCTTTTCTATCCATCGGGTTAAACCGATAGGTCCTTCCGTTCCACTGAATGATGATGGCTTGCAAGCTTGGAACGTCTTGTAGGAGCATCCTACACGAGGATTTGGATTAACTGCAGCAGCTCTTGCAGCCTCAACCCATAACATTCTGTCGTTCACTCGCTGGTTGATGAGTTCCTCGAGTTCTTGTTCCGTCATTCGATTCAATCGCGCCATTTCCTAATGAAAGAAAATAATTATTCACATGGATTATTATAGATGTAGTGTGTATTTATAGTACATTATAGCTTATTAATAATATGAACTAGGTATTATTATAAAAGCCTTTTCTTCTTATTAGCGTTTTATAATTATATCTTGGGTAGTACCTACCCGTTAATGTTCATACTTAATAGCTTAGTACAGAATCAATTACTACAATCTAAATAATACTTAACCATGGAAAATTATTGCATTTCATACTTCAATATTTTACATATGCTTATCTTACATCGAACATTAAGCAAACCACACTATTAATATTATACAAAACATTATTCGGTTCCATGGTTTGACACAGCAGCGCATCGTTTGATCTATTTTCTAGGACGTTTAGACACAAAGATTTGCTTAACGCTTATCCTAACTGTCTGCCTATATTTTGGCTGTGGGACTGAAGAACTGGATGCCGGGACAGAACGAATAGGAATAGCGGGGATAGGGGTGGTAGTGTTGAGTGGAATTGGTGCCACATCATTCTCATTAAACTCGGGATTTGGATTTTCTAATTCATTAGCCTTTCGTTTCTTTCCTAGTTCGAACTCGTCTTTTGTAATTTCCTGTATTTCTTCCTCGGGTTCACTTTCCTCCTCGGGTTCACTTTCCTCCTCGGGTTCACTTTCCGATATTTCTATAGTTGGTTCATCCGGAAATTGTGAGTCTTCCCCAAAAATACCACTTTCGTCATCGGATATGTTAATGACTGAAACACAATCTGAAGGTTCTGATTCGGAGTCGCTGAATGTGATAATAAGTTTCGAGCCCGACATCTATCACACAACAACTAACCCATTAGTACTTACATAATATTTACACATAAATTTTAACCAACAGTGATAAGCAATGGTTTTTTTTTAAAATCAGACCCGGTCAAAGTCCAGACTTTACTAATGTATCCTAACGACTTATCAGTTAGACACACTAATGCAAACCTGGTTCGCTAAGACCACCGCTCTGATACCACATGTCATAACCCGTCCTTAACCATAAGAACGCGTTAGATAACGTATGATTTCATTGCGAGGTATTGACCTCTATATGAGACATTTTTAAAAGAAAAACTGCATATATTATACATTACAAACCACAACCATTATTTTTGTTACAAGCTTAAGACAATAAAAAGAAGATTAACGTTTAGCGATAATCTTCGACTTACAAACTTTACAAATGATGACAACAACACGGTTTCTAGCATATTTTACAATACAACATCTCGGATATGCAGTTTTATTTTTGACACAAACATGCGTACGCAAGATCCTGGTTAGATCCAACATGATGCAGCGGAAGCTTTAGTAATCTCCTGAGAATAGACATGTTTTAAAAGGTCAACATAAAGTTGGTGAGATATAGGTTTAATGCCGGCAGCAATATATATATAGACCACAAGATTTCGTATATAAACAGTTTAAAAAAAGTATTCTAAGTGGTTGAGCACTTGGTAACCATACTTAACAATTAATCACGTCGCATATTCCCTTTAATATGAAATCTTACTACACCGTACCAAGTGTAGTCACAAAACGAAGTACTGTGCAACCGTTGAATACTGGTCGTCCAGTCCGGTTGGGGTTGTCAGGCCCGATAGATCTATCAACAGGATTCGCGTTTACAATACCGCTGTAAATAACAGTTACCAAGCTACAGGGAAGTATGCCAGTGGTACAACTCAACGTAGAATATATTTTTCAGTTACTTGTGTCCATAACGTAAAACATAAAATACATGTATTCTCATCCCGAAATATTTAGAGTTTAAAAGTGGGACTATATACTCACTCTTGTCTTGATGATATAAATAATTTGACTCGGTCTTCCGGTTGATATCATGAACCTATCCATATATAATATATCAATATGTTTTCATTTTTAAACAAACGTTATAAATATATATACTTGTTATACTTTTAATACTTTGAATAATTCCTTAGTCCGTAGTTAGCAGTTCGTTGTTAGTAATTCAATTTTAATGGTTCATTTTTAGATGTTTAATATACCCGCAATGAAATAAATAAAACCCCCAACGAAATAAATAAAACCCCATCGTATATGTATTGGTCGAGATTAATCTTGACCCATGGTACCGGTGTTGTCAAATGACGTGTTGCGTACATAAAGTACCGGTGTTGTCAAATGACGTGTTGCGTACAATCATGGGATCTTATGATTAATCTTCTCGTGTTGTTTACGGGTGATCCTGAACCATATAAAATTGAATTATAAGTACATATATATAAAATATCATGTTATCTTAGAAATATGTGATTTATATCATTTTTTTCCAATTGATCCCGTAGTTGAAATGATCTAGGATAACCAATTTTGTTTCGGTCATAGTTTCTTCGTTACAAATCCGTTTTCGTTGATTCAAATTGCCATCTTCTTGGATCGAGTTCTTCTTTAAGACTATGAACTGTAAATACCTTGGTTTGTATTCAAAATCATACGGCATAAGTGAAACATTAGTGAAACATATGAAGTTAAACATTTTTGTTACAACAAAATCATTTAATGACCATTTTTCTAAAAATACTTATACTTTAAAAAACCAAGTTTTACCTTGTTAAATTAGCATATACATAAGTTATATTACAGGTCTTGAAGTATTTTAAAAGTTAAGTTAGAAGGATCTATTTAGTTTGCAAACAAGTTTGAAAACATTCAAACTATGTTCTTGTTGTTAAACTTTTGTACCACAAAATAAGATAGCTATATATATATGAATCGAATAAGGTTATGAACATAGATTCTACCTCAAGTTCCTTGGATAAGTTTGCTGTAAAAGAGGAGTAAGAAGCTAGAATCAAAAGGGTGATAGAAGTGGATGAAAGATTGGAAGTAAGTTGGTGTTCTTGGAGGGTTTTCTTGAAGTGTTTTTGTATGGTTTTCTTATGGTGTTTTAGTATGGTTTTTGAAGCTAGATCTTTATGGAACTTTGCTGGATTGTTATGGAGTTTAGAGAGTAAGAAAGAGTGTGTGTTTTTAGTTAAGAGATTGAAGTAAAAATGAATCAAAAATGATGATACATATATACTCCTAAAAATGTGATCTTTAAGGATAACATGACAAAATTCTAGTTTGTATTTTTGTAATTAGTCTTGCAATGATTCAAAAGTAATTACCTAGCTCTAAGGGCATGAATAATGGCTGGTTAGGTGGTGATTTTGATGTGTATTTACTATTAGTAAATACGTATAGGAGCTAGGTATGATACGAGTACAAATACTCTAAATATACGTATAGAAATTTTGTGAAAAATGAAATGAGGATTCAAATATAGCTATCTTTTGTGAATACACTTATATGGTTTTATGTATTTAAGTTCTTTAAAAGTAATTAAATACATTACTTATACAATATATGTATAACATTATAAGTCTTAAGTATATATGTCAAATAACGTTACGTATTGTTATCGTTTTGAAAACTTAAGTTAGTAGTTTCAAAATACACATATAACTTGTTGTTATTAATATAAAATGAGATATTAAAACATTCTTTAATCATGTTAAATATGTATATATACATATATATACACAAACGTATAATTATCATATATTGTATAGTTCGTGATATCATCGGTCAAACTAGACGGTCAAACGTTGTGTAAAACTCTTTTCGGAAATATAAATCTCGACAATTTGGATTGCTTATCATGTTGGCAAGGTTTAATTTATGTAAATATTAATCTTATAAGTATAGAATGATCGAAAAAGTGCGGGTCGTTACACATTACCAAAAAGATTAAACATAAATTTTACAGAAGTTAACTAAACCTAGACAACTCGTAGTTGCCAACGTGGTTTCGGCGTTTTAAAGTTAATTTTTCAGCTTTAATAAATTTACAAAAGTGACCGAGTAGCCTACTTTGGAGATTTTTAGAAAACTCATCGAAACTCGGATTGACAAACGGTCAAAGCTTGTAAATTCTCGTTACCACAAAGATATAACATGATTTTTGGCAAAAGTAAACACACATCAGGCCGACCATGACAACTGATACAAAACTGACATTTTCAAATAAAAAGTTTCAGCTCTTTTCAAAATTTTAAAATGTGACCAAACAGTCAACTTTGACGATTTTTAGAAAAATCGTCGAGACTCGAATTGACAAATGGCCAGAGTCGTTTGTTAGACCTTTCAGCAAAGAATTCAGTGGTATTTTTGTTTTAATCTGAAACAACGCAGATCAGCGAGAATTTCAGTTTCCGTTTCAACATTTCATCAAAATTTACAAAACTTCTTTTGTCCATAACTTGACAACCGTTCAACGAAACGAGACGTGCTTTATATGAAAATTCATCTACTCGACGAGTAGAATTCAAATAACCACTTTTTATAACCCAGAAAATTAGTTCACTAATTAATATCAGCAATTTTAATTACGAAATTAATTGTTTAATTCATAACTTTCTAACCGTTCATTGAATCCATTCGATATCTAAACGAAAAGTTCTTAATTTTTCGCTAGCTTTCCAATGACATGCATATCTTATATCTTATTTCATCCCTAGTATAACCACCTTTAAGATTCAACATAACTTATCTAAGGGCAATATCAAATATACAAGCATGCACAATCCTATATTCTCGAGCACTAGTCAGGGATACACTATTAGTATGTAAAAAAAAAATTATGAGTACTCACGTATCAATATTGAGATTCAATATTGTAGGAAAGGTACGTAGACGCAACGGAGATGACAAACACTAAATTGACCTCAAGAGCATACCCATGGACCATACCCATCACCTCCATAGCTATAACCCATAATTTCCTTAGCCCTATCATACTCATAAAACTTGTTTTGAAATGACCCGCTCATGACCTCGTCGTAATATTTTATGTATAATACTAATAATATTACTACTAATATTAATACTCCTAACTATAAGATTAATAATAATAATAATAATAATATATATAAATATATATACATATAGATTTAGAGAGTAGATAGATAGATGATATAAAAAAATTCGGCCAGAATGATCAACCTTTATAATGTGGCCTCACCAAACCCAGCTCATATGCACTAAAAATTTGTTGCCGACACTTTTTCATTAACATAAAGAACGTGTAGTAATAGGTTTTATATATTAATTAATATATAATATATTTAATCTTTAGAATTAATTAAATATTATATTATATTTACGCTCATGGTAAAAATATAATTTTTACAAAAATGACACGGTCGTGGTCTCACGACTCATGTACCACTTTCGGTTTTTCGGGTGCACTTTCGTACGTTTAGAAAACTAGCCTTTTACGTTACGTGACGTGTACCTTTTACAAAAAATTAGACTTACTCAACAATAAATTACCTTTATAAAAATATAACTTATAAAATTGAGTGTTGTGGTCATTTCCTTTTATAAATTAAAGTCTCGTTGTTTGTCACAATATTTTATTTTAAATTAAACGTTTTGTGACATGTACCTTTATTAATAACTAGACTTAAATTAATTAAAAACTAACCCACTCAAAGTGTAACTTAATCTTTTGAGTGTTTTGATCATTTCCTTATATAATTCATAATCTTGTTATTTATCAAAGCCTATTTATTAATATTAGTTTAAAATCAAAACGTTTTGTGACAAATTTAAATTTATAATCTTATACATATTTTTGAAATATTTATCTAATAACATACTAGTTATCCTTTCAAAACTAATTATATAATTTAAGATCATTTACATAATCGAAAATCCTATAACGTGTATGCTTTAAAACTTAATTTGATTTCATTCTTTTATGCGTAAAAGCTTAGTTTAATTTTTTTAACTTTCTAAATAATAAATCAAAATATAACATATCAAATGGGTTTATCTAGTCAACGAATCTTATCCAAATTATTCCTTTTATATGATCAATCGAGTATTATGAAATTCAATTCTCCACTAACTTTTGTCTAACTCCCAATAAGTGATACTTTGTTCTTACTTGTAAATCACTTTACCATTTATTCTGAATACCGTTAAAAGTAAGAGTTTTCTAATTCAAAGTGGGCCTCATAACAGAGACTCAAAATCATAATTCAATGTATCTGATAATTCAATCATTTGATATTATCTCTTAATCTCGTCGATAAACTTACATCGAACAAATACGTTCATATAAAGTATTATTCATTCAATACCTTGATAGCATTTCCAAGTTCATAAAATAAATCTCATAGCTTATTTTCATATTAACTAATCTGTGAAGACCCGTCCTAATCCATCCGGACGAAGTCCATATCGATTATAAACGATTCACAACAGTTGATTACATCGCGAGGTACTTGACCTCTATATGATACATTTTACAAACATTGCATTCGTTTTTGAAAAGACAAACTTTCATTACATCGAAAGTTGACAGGCATGCATACCATTTCATAATATATCCAACTATAATTGACTTGATAATAATCTTGATGAACTCGACGACTCGAATGCAACGTCTTTTGAAATATGCCATGAATGACTCCAAGTAATATCTATAAAATGAGCAAATACACAGCGGAAGATTTCTTTCGTACCTGAGAATAAACATGCTTTAAAGTGTCAACCAAAAGGTTGGTGAGTTCATTAGTTTAACTTAAACAATCGTTTCCATCATTTTAATAGACCACAAGATTTCAGATTTCCATTTCTCATAAACATACGTCCCATGTATAGAGACAAAAATATCATTCATATGGATTGAACACCTGGTAACCGACATTAACAATATGCATATATAAGAATATCCCCATCATTCCGGGATCCTCCTTCGGACATGATATAAATTTCGAAGTACTAAAACATCCGGTACTTTGGATGGGGCTTGTTGGGCCCGATAGATCTATCTTTAGGATTCGCGTCAATTAGGGTGTCTGTTCCCTAATTCTTAGATTACCAGACTTAATAAAAAGGGGCATATTCGACTTTGATAATCCAACCATAGAATGTAGTTTCACGTACTTGTGTCAATTTCGTAAAACAGTTATAAAAGTTGCGCATGTATTCTCAGCCCAAAAATATAAAGGGTAAAAAGGCAAATGAAACTCACGATACTGTATTTTGTAGTAAAAATACATATGACGTCATTGAACAATGCAGGGTTGGCCTCGGATTCACGAACCTATATCAATTGTGTATATATTAATACGTATAATGTAAGTTACAAAATTTCATTTATTAATATGTATTATTTATATATTATAGTTTTGTAGAATTTATTCTAACCTTTATTTTAAAACGTATACTTATATTATATTTTAAGTTATATTTTATATATATATCTATTTTATGTATATATATCTATAATGATTTACGTTTATATAAATAGTGACATTAATATATTTATATACATATATTTGTGGTTAGTATTGTATTTATGAAATTTTATTAGTTTGTTATGTGAATTATTAATACAATCCTAGTATATACCATAAGTATATATATAGTGTACAAAAGATTTATTTGTTAAAATAATAATTTAGATAATAATGATTTACTAATAATAATAATAATTTTATTAATAATGATAATACTAATAGCAAAAAAAATGAAAATGATAACTGTTAATGATACTAATAATAATAACTCTAAAATAATATTAATACTAATACCATACTTATGTTAATAATAAGGGTTCTAATATTTATAAAATGATAAATGATAATCATAATAATACTAGTAAATATTAATGATGATACTGATAAATATGATATTATTAATTGTAAATGTACTGATGATACTATTATTTATAAACCGGTACAAATTCTAATATTGATAATAATAATATATTTTTATTTCCTTCATAATAATAATAATGATAATCATAATCATAATCCTAATGATGATAAAATACTAAAATGATAAGTTTATTACTAATAATAATATTATTAATACCTATCATAATAATAATAGTAATGTCTATAATACTTTCAAATATGATAACAAGTATGATACTAATAATAACAATAACAATAACAATCAAAACAATCACAATAATAATAATAATACTAATAATAATTAATATATAATAACAATAATAAAATTAGAAAAGAAAACTACCTCACATGAAAAGAGTTTCAATAAAAAAAAAAAGAAACTACCGTCCTCTGGACTCGATCTCGTGACCACATGCTCACACGCAAACACTCTCGACCATCCCACCAATTCTGATTCTCTGTACTAATATCGAATTTAAATTTTATATATAAACTGTTTTTCTTCTATTCCTCTTCTTCTCCACAAGTCTCATGGATTCAACAAAACATCAATAACAAAAAAAAAAAAAAAAAAAAAAATCGGGGTTCCCTTTAAAGCTTCAAAACATTACAGAAAAAAAAATAATTTGGGTTCTAAAATAAAAAAAAAAAATACTAAAGGCCTACTGCAGCGTCGGTTCTTGGAACAAAACAAAAAAAATTGATTTCGTAATAGATAATGTTTATAACACGAAATAGTTTTCTAAACATGTATAAAAACTACTGGAATTGTCAATTTGATCAGAAACATATACACGAACGCGAATTTGTCTCAAGAACAATTGTTGACTTTTTTTAAACTAAACTTTGACTTCAAAATTCAAGATCGATATAAAGATTTGAGAGTTGAGATTTTGCAGATAGATTCAAAGAAAGATTTCTAACCTTTCTGCATTTTTAGATTTTGAAACTTTATTCGAAATTGAATTAAGAGAAAAAAAAATTGGAGCGTGCAGAGAAGAAGAAAAAAAAAATATCGCTGTGCTCTTTAATCCCATTGGATTTCCTTTTTATTTGATTTGCAATTATACATAATCATGTTGTAATAATAGAGATCGGTTGATAAAAAAATGGAGAAAATGTCAACACAGGTTCACGAGTTGGGAGCAGGAAAGAAACAAAAAAAATAATAATAATAGAGATAAAGGATACAGAGGTCACGCGTATAATATAGATCCCTACTGTGTTTTTTTAATTAATAATAATAATATATAATAACAATACTATTAATATCTAATAATATTAATAAAATTAATAATAATGATAAATATAATATTAATGATAATAATAGTTGTAAAAATGATAATAATAATAATAATAATAATACCATACTAATTATGATAATATTAATATTTTATCGATAATAATAATATTAGTAATAATAATCTAATTTATACATCCAATTTCATCTTTATATGATATAAAGTGATATTATGAATACAAATATTGATATTTGACGATACAAATAACATTACTACAACAACTATATTTGTATTTAAATTTAATTTATTAATATCATCTATTATTATGTAATATTTAATAATTATGTAATATGTATTGTAACATATACTGAATATTATATATTTATGCATTTTAATATAAATATATTATAATATTTATTTACATACTAATTATATTATACTTATGTATGTAATTATGAAAAATATAAATGTTTTATATATGTAAGTATTATATATATTTATTAAAATAGTACATTATTTCATCATAGATATATTATAAATTTCTACATATACATAATATAATAATTATGTATAAAATCATATATATATATAGTTATATTTATGTATATATGTATACTACCATATATATAAAATCATGTTTTAAATGTTGAGTAGATGATTAATTATGTATATTAAACAATTAACTACAAAGTATAACATTGTACATTTAATATTTTGATAACGTTGGTAAAATATGTTTGAATCATTTATATACAATATACTATATATATTCAAAATGAAAATCTTTAGTTATTAAATGTTATCTTTTATAATAACAAAATTACTTAATAGTTCATTAATACTAATATAATTAGTTTTATATATAATTATTTATATTTACATTCTTAGTTACAATTAAAGGTTCGTGAATCGTCGGAAATAGTTAAAGGTCAAATGTTATCATGAAATAGTTCAAACATAATGAGACTCGGTTTAATAGACTTTGCTTATCGAGTCGAATCATATAAGATTATGTTTAAATTTGGTCGGAAATTCCCGGGTCATCACAGTACCTACCCGTTAAAGAAATTTCGTCCCGAAATTTGAGTGAGGTCGTCATAGCTAACAATAAATATGTTTTCCTGACGAATATGAGTTGATAACTTGAGTTTTATCATCATTGAGTAATATGGATAAAAATAATTCGATTATTCGAAGAGTGCGAATGAAGCTATTCACAAAAGGATGAAATGAGAAACAAAGATTTGTTTTTAACTTTTGACGTAGTCAGGTTTGAATTTAGAAAATAAGGCGCGTCTTAACTTTTGACATTGCCTTGGTTAAATTCCGGAATTTAAGGGATTTAAAGAAAATCTTGAAGATCTATAAAATCTGATTCTTCGGGATTTATGAAAATTAAGATCTCTTTAATTAAATACGGTGATCTGCCCCGATTACTACGTCTGATATTTCCAGTATAAATTAAGCTCTTCCTTTCCATTATTCTCACAATTCTTATACTTTATTTCTTAGTTCATACATCCAAAAGATTCTGAAAATGATTAATCCAGTTCTGATCCTTGTCCTCATCCTTACTATCGCAACAATCATTCTCCTTTTCCAACTTCCACCAGAGGAATCTGCTTTCTTCTACTTCGCCCTCGGGATTATAATGTTTTTAATTCTCCCGTGTCTTTATGTTGCGATAAACATTGATATACACGGTTTGTAATTTATGTGTTGTTATCGGACTTTATATTCTCCCTTATATTTCAAAGCTCTATGCTTTTGTTTTCTCTTCCCGACTTCAAGTCAAGCGAATAATGGTCCAGAATTTATAGATATAGAGTTTCGAATGATTATAATGTTCTAAGCATGAAGGAACGTGATAGCACGATTTGATTTTCAAATTTATCAACATCACGGAAGATAGAACCATCAAGAATACATTTTCTTGATTTGTTACGGAGTTAAGTAGGATGAAAGAGTTATGTAACATGGCACATGATGACGTTATGATCTGTGAATCATCACGTTTCATTTAGAAACTCAGCATGACTTACTGTAATATAATCACGTTGATCAAGTGTCATTATATTATACTAACTCATGCATCAGTTCCCATCATTACTACAATAACATTCATATTTTAAGCTTGAAAATTTACAGAATATAGAAACTAACAGTTTCTATATGATGTAATACTGATAGCACGAAAAGATTAATGATTTCAGATAAGAATAGTTATAAAAATATCTCCAGAAATATGGAGGATATTTATAATGAAAGGTACGATAATATCTCAGAATATCTAAGATCAGAGGATGATAGAAACTATTGTCTGCAAGGGTTTAGAGTAAGGAGCAAGTTATTCACTATAGACTTTAGCAGACATTGAATTATTTGGATTCTTTAAAGTCAAACTTATTCTTTGTGATTTATCCACGGCTTTCTTCATAGTTTCGCATAATCTGCTTTTCGGTACTATATTTTCTATTGAATGTTTCCAATATATTGATACACAGGAAGCACGAAGAGGTATATAATTTCGGACGAGAGTATTTATGAAAATATCCTCAGAAATATCAAAGATATTGATGATGATATTTTGGAATTTCTAAGTTCGACGGTTGATGGAGAAAGATTTTCCGCAAGATTTTAACATGACTTCGGAGCAAGATATTCTCTAAAGATTTCAACGGATCCAGAATTACCTGAATCCTTTGAATATAGGATTTGGTCCTTGTATTTGTCCTTGTTCTCCTTCATGGGTAACTCAATCTGTTTTTCAATACCCAATTTTCTATCGAGCGTTCCTAACACTCCTTTCTTTATCATCAAACTTTTGTCCGTTTAGACCATCTACCATTTTTCTGTTTCCTCTGCATTTAATGCTATGATATCTGAATCATCGGTTATTAATCCGAGGTGGTTTCAGGAGAATTGTGTTTTTAGATGATTAAACGCTGATGGTAATATGATGGAATATGAAAGGTTACCTGGTAACAATAAAAGAGCACGCGTATATATAAACGTTATAATAAGGTTGTTTCGTACGAAAAGTCGAAGTTGACTTGTTGGAGCTGTGACAAAATTGGCTAATTTTGAAAAGGGATCGCAAAGTTGTTTTTGTTAATAAATGCCAAAGGATCTGACGCGGCTACGTGTTGAACTTTTACTCAATTGCCGAGAGTTTCTCAGGTGCATAACTATATGCATAAATCTTTCCTTCCGTAGATGAAGTGCGGTTGATTCATCCTATCGATTGAGGTGTTTTCAAGAATCATGAAAGGTTTGAACGCAGAATGTAATCGTGAAGATACAAATGAGGTTTAAGACGAAATCAAGTGGCAAACTTGAAGAATTGTTTAGTTTCATATGTTATACTCAATATTTTAATTCATTTTAATTGTCCAATGTTATTAGTCCACAGTCGATAGTCCACAGTTGACAGTGCAATCATTCATATATAGTTTAATATATAATATTTGAATTAATTAATACGTATCGTGACCCGTGTACATGTCTCAGACTCGATCACAACTCAAAGTATATATATTATTATAGAATCAACCTCAACCCTGTATAGAGAACTCGATCATTACTGCATATAGAGTGTCTATGGTAATTCCAAATAATATATATAGATGTGTCGATATGATATGTCAAAACCTTGTATACGTGTCCCGATATTTAAAGTGCGTAAAATAAATAACAGAAATTAAATGACGATAAATAAAGTGCGTAAAGTAAATAACAGAAATTAAATGACGATAAATAAAATTGCGAGAATATAAATTGCGATAAATAAAATGTAATACGGAATTAACAGTTAGCTAGGAACAGTTAGCTAGGATTTTTTTAGCGTGGTTTCTTAATAAAATTTAATATTGTTAATTAGTCTGTTTCTAATCAATTTTTATTGTGTCCATTATTTCTTCATTATGCCACTTGTTGGATTCTGATAGGTCAAAATTCAAATATGAAATTGAATTTGAATGAAAATAGTTATTCTTTGGTGAATGGATAAGTATCCCGGTGGTTGTAAATAGGATAGTGAATAACAGTTGAATCAGATTCGAAGAATATACAGTGTAACTTATTAATGTGAAATTTAAATATTCCTCGGGTATTACCTACCCGTTAAAATATTTTTATTATTAACAGTTTGTACAAAAGAATTTTTAATTACAATCTTTATGAAAACATATATACATATATATTTTCTTCAAATGTAATCATGAATTTAATGAGTTAACATGATATTAAACTCATTTAGTTTTCAGTTGGAACTAGAATAAATAATCTCTAAAACATTAGAGATTACATAATCACCATGTCGAACGAAGATAACTGATGTAGAATGTCATGTAGAATGATGATTATACTCGAGGTATAGATTGAGATGTTGAGGCATGTGATATTGAAATTTGGGTTGTTGGTGGTACTGTTGGTGCCGGTGATTTGGATGAAGCTGGTACGTTTTGCACCATATTTTCCAAGACTACAACTTATGCGCGAAGTTCGTTAACTTCTTCTATTACACCGGGATGATTGTCGATTCGGACGAGCGGATGAATGAGGTTTAGAATCTGAGATAGTATATGATCGTGATGAGATACTTTGGAAATGAGAGAGAAAATGGTGTCTCGAACAGGTTCGCCGGTAAACGTTTTAGGTTCATTGTCAAGAGGTGAATTTGGTTAGTGGAAATGATCGCCTTCTTCGCATTTCCATTGATTAAGTCGACTACGAACCCATCTCCAATTCATTCAGAATAGATGATGGCTAATTGATCGATTCATTCCGGTTACTCTGCTTTCGGAGCTCGAGTGGAAATCCATATCGAAATAGCTGTCAGAATAACTATCGAAATAACTATCGAAATCTGATGGACTCGAACTGGTTGAGGGATTCATCTCGTACGATCAGATGAAGGATTTTCGATAAGAAATAGATTATAGGATGTAGATTAGTACCCTGCAATACATAATTTACATATGCATATATAATACTAAAATCCCATAAGCTACGGAGGAATCTACGAAAGCTGTCAGGCAAAGGTAACAATAACAGATACGCTAAGATATGAATTTAACTATACACTGTCTATGCAATAAAGGCAGTAAGACGTGTCTTAGACTTTAAGGATGATAAGCAAATAATTTTTCGATACTAAATGATAAGCAAAACTTTTGACATGCAAACACGGTCGAAGTCCAGACTCATTAATGCATTCTAACGACTATCAGTTAGACTCACTAATGCAAGACCTGGTTCGCTAAGACCACCGCTCTGATACCAACTGTGAAGACCCGTCCTAATCCATCCGGACGAAGTCCATATCGATTATAAACGATTCACAACAGTTGATTACATCGCGAGGTACTTGACCTCTATATGATACATTTTACAAACATTGCATTCGTTTTTGAAAAGACAAACTTTCATTACATCGAAAGTTGACAGGCATGCATACCATTTCATAATATATCCAACTATAATTGACTTGATAATAATCTTGATGAACTCGACGACTCGAATGCAACGTCTTTTGAAATATGCCATGAATGACTCCAAGTAATATCTATAAAATGAGCAAATACACTGCGGAAGATTTCTTTCGTACCTGAGAATAAACATGCTTTAAAGTGTCAACCAAAAGATTGGTGAGTTCATTAGTTTAACTTAAACAATCGTTTCCATCATTTTAATAGACCACAAGATTTCAGATTTCCATTTCTCATAAACATACGTCCCATGTATAGAGACAAAAATATCATTCATATGGATTGAACACCTGGTAACCGACATTAACAATATGCATATATAAGAATATCCCCATCATTCCGGGATCCTCCTTCGGACATGATATAAAATTCGAAGTACTAAAACATCCGGTACTTTGGATGGGGCTTGTTGGGCCCGATAGATCTATCTTTAGGATTCGCGTCAATTAGGGTGTCTGTTCCCTAATTCTTAGATTACCAGACTTAATAAAAAGGGGCATATTCGACTTTGATAATCCAACCATAGAATGTAGTTTCACGTACTTGTGTCAATTTCGTAAAACAGTTATAAAAGTTGCGCATGTATTCTCAGCCCAAAAATATAAAGGGTAAAAAGGCAAATGAAACTCACGATACTGTATTTTGTAGTAAAAATACATATGACGTCATTGAACAATGCAGGGTTGGCCTCGGATTCACGAACCTATATCAATTGTGTATATATTAATACGTATAATGTAAGTTACAAAATTTCATTTATTAATATGTATTATTTATATATTATAGTTTTGTAGAATTTATTCTAACCTTTATTTTAAAACGTATACTTATATTATATTTTAAGTTATATTTTATATATATATCTATTTTATGTATATATATCTATAATGATTTACGTTTATATAAATAGTGACATTAATATATTTATATACATATATTTGTGGTTAGTATTGTATTTATGAAATTTTATTAGTTTGTTATGTGAATTATTAATACAATCCTAGTATATACCATAAGTATATATATAGTGTATAAAAGATTTATTTGTTAAAATAATAATTTAGATAATAATGATTTACTAATAATAATAATAATTTTATTAATAATGATAATACTAATAGCAAAAAAAATGAAAATGATAACTGTTAATGATACTAATAATAATAACTCTAAAATAATATTAATACTAATACCATACTTATGTTAATAATAAGGGTTCTAATATTTATAAAATGATAAATGATAATCATAATAATACTAGTAAATATTAATGATGATACTGATAAATATGATATTATTAATTGTAAATGTACTGATGATACTATTATTTATAAACCGGTACAAATTCTAATATTGATAATAATAATATATTTTTATTTCCTTCATAATAATAATAATGATAATCATAATCATAATCCTAATGATGATAAAATACTAAAATGATAAGTTTATTACTAATAATAATATTATTAATACCTATCATAATAATAATAGTAATGTCTATAATACTTTCAAATATGATAACAAGTATGATACTAATAATAACAATAACAATAACAATCAAAACAATCACAATAATAATAATAATACTAATAATAATTAATATATAATAACAATAATAAAATTAGAAAAGAAAACTACCTCACATGAAAAGAGTTTCAAAAAAAAAAAAGAAACTACCGTCCTCTGGACTCGATCTCGTGACCACATGCTCACACGCAAACACTCTCGACCATCCCACCAATTCTGATTCTCTGTACTAATATCGAATTTAAATTTTATATATAAACTGTTTTTCTTCTATTCCTCTTCTTCTCCACAAGTCTCATGGATTCAACAAAACATCAATAACAAAAAAAAAAAAAAAAAAAAAAATCGGGGTTCCCTTTAAAGCTTCAAAACATTACAGAAAAAAAAATAATTTGGGTTCTAAAATAAAAAAAAAAAATACTAAAGGCCTACTGCAGCGTCGGTTCTTGGAACAAAACAAAAAAAATTGATTTCGTAATAGATAACATTATAGATAATGTTTATAACACGAAATAGTTTTCTAAACATGTATAAAAACTACTGGAATCGTCAATTTGATCAGAAACATATACACGAACGCGAATTTGTCTCAAGAACAATTGTTGACTTTTTTTAAACTAAACTTTGACTTCAAAATTCAAGATCGATATAAAGATTTGAGAGTTGAGATTTTGCAGATAGATTCAAAGAAAGATTTCTAACCTTTCTGCATTTTTAGATTTTGAAACTTTATTCGAAATTGAATTAAGAGAAAAAAAAATTGGAGCGTGCAGAGAAGAAGAAAAAAAAAATATCGCTGTGCTCTTTAATCCCATTGGATTTCCTTTTTATTTGATTTGCAATTATACATAATCATGTTGTAATAATAGAGATCGGTTGATAAAAAATGGAGAAAATGTCAACACAGGTTCACGAGTTGGGAGCAGGAAAGAAACAAAAAAAATAATAATAATAGAGATAAAGGATACAGAGGTCACGCGTATAATATAGATCCCTACTGTGTTTTTTTAATTAATAATAATAATATATAATAACAATACTATTAATATCTAATAATATTAATAAAATTAATAATAATGATAAATATAATATTAATGATAATAATAGTTGTAAAAATGATAATAATAATAATAATAATAATACCATACTAATTATGATAATATTAATATTTTATCGATAATAATAATATTAGTAATAATAATCTAATTTATACATCCAATTTCATCTTTATATGATATAAAGTGATATTATGAATACAAATATTGATATTTGACGATACAAATAACATTACTACAACAACTATATTTGTATTTAAATTTAATTTATTAATATCATCTATTATTATGTAATATTTAATAATTATGTAATATGTATTGTAACATATACTGAATATTATATATTTATGCATTTTAATATAAATATATTATAATATTTATTTACATACTAATTATATTATACTTATGTATGTAATTATGAAAAATATAAATGTTTTATATATGTAAGTATTATATATATTTATTAAAATAGTACATTATTTCATCATAGATATATTATAAATTTCTACATATACATAATATAATAATTATGTATAAAATCATATATATATATAGTTATATTTATGTATATATGTATACTACCATATATATAAAATCATGTTTTAAATGTTGAGTAGATGATTAATTATGTATATTAAACAATTAACTACAAAGTATAACATTGTACATTTAATATTTTGATAACGTTGGTAAAATATGTTTGAATCATTTATATACAATATACTATATATATTCAAAATGAAAATCTTTAGTTATTAAATGTTATCTTTTATAATAACAAAATTACTTAATAGTTCATTAATACTAATATAATTAGTTTTATATATAATTATTTATATTTACATTCTTAGTTACAATTAAAGGTTCGTGAATCGTCGGAAATAGTTAAAGGTCAAATGTTATCATGAAATAGTTCAAACATAATGAGACTCGGTTTAATAGACTTTGCTTATCGAGTCGAATCATATAAGATTATGTTTAAATTTGGTCGGAAATTCCCGGGTCATCACATAATCCGTCCAATGTTTTACTAATATATCTCAATTTAATAATCACACATGTATATATACATATATATTTATTTACACATAATTGTTCGTGAATCGTTTGGCATGGTCAAAGGGTAATTGATTATATGAATATAGTTTTCAAAACTTTTGGGACTCAACATTACAGATTTTGCTTATCGTGTCAGATATATATAAAGATTAAAATTTAAATTTGTTCGAAAATTTCCGGGTCATCACATTACCTACCCGTTAAAAGAAATTTCGTCCCAAAATTTGATCGAGGTCGTCATGGCTAACTAATAAAATGTTTTCATGACGAATATGAATCGATAATAGAGTTTTATCATAATTGAATGATATAGATAAAACGATTTGTTTTTGTGAAGAGCACGAATGAAGCTATCACCTAAGAGTGAAAATGAATAAATGCACGTTTGACCTAACAGGTGGCGTAGTCAAGATTGATTTCCGAAATTTAAGGAATTTAGAAGAAGATCTCCATAATAAGATTTGATTCGTCGGTAATTAAGGAGATTAGGATCCTCTTTGGTTATACGCGATAATCTGCTTTGATTGCTGTGTCTATAAATCCACCCCCTTCGTTTTCTTACAACTTACACCTTCTATTCTTTCTTCCTCAATTCATACTTTAAAGTATTCATTAATATGCTCCATCCCATCCTGATCCTTGATATCCTCTTAACTTTCATATCTGTCATTCTTCTTTTTAATCTGCCACCGGAAGAATCTATTTACTTCTACTATACTCTTGGGTTTATAGTTTTTCTAGTCGTCCCGTGTCTTTATATTGCTATTTGCATTGACATCTATGGTTTATAATTTACGGGTGGTTGTTGGGTTTTATATCTTCCCTTATACTTCGATGTCCCTACTTCTGTCTTCTATAATCATTGTCATCCATAGTTAATGCTCCCTTCTATTTGTTGCGATCTATACTCCAATTTCTGTTTCGGAGCTTTGTCCTTTCGTTTCTTCTTCTTGCGATTTAACATCTCTTGTAATGATCCAGAATTCGTAGGTATAGATTTCAGAATGAACATAGTAATTGTTCTAAGAAGGAAATGGTAATGGTAAAATATTGATTTGTTAAATTACCAGAATACCCTGGAAAAGACCGAATCATCAAGAAATATTTTCTTGATATATTTAGAGGTTAGATAGAATGTAAGAGTCGTGTAAATGACACATGATGACGGTATGTCCTGTGAATCATCACGTCCATTAGAAACTCAGCATGAATTACTGTAATATAATGACGTTGATCAAGTGTCATTATATTATACTAACCCATGCATCAGTTCCCAACACCACTTCAAAAACATTCATATTCAAATTTTTCAGAATTTAGAAACTAACACAGTTTCTTTTATGTTGCAGATATTACGGAGAGATAAATGATACTTGATAAGAATAGTTGTGAAAATATCTCCAAAGATATGGAGTATCTGTATAATGGAAGATACGAAGATATCTTATAATATTTTAGATATGATGATGATGAAGAATATCTGTCTGTGAAGGTTTAGAATAAGAAGTAAAGTGTTTGCTAACGAGTTCAGCAGGCACTGAATCATTTGGATCCTTTGAAGGCAGATTCAGTCTCTGTGATTTGTCCATGGCTTCCTTCATACTTTGCTCAATCCGTTTTTCAGTACCAAATTCTTTCTTTTTCTGTGCTTTACCAACTCACTATCTTTTATCATCAGACTTTTGACCGTTTAAACCATCTACCATTTTTATGTTTCCTCTGCATTTAATGCTATAATATCTGAATCTCTGGTTATCAATCCGCGGTGGGTTCAGAAGAATCGTGTTTTAGATGATTAAACGCTGGTGGTAATATGGTGTAATATGAAAGGTTTTCCAGTAATAATAACTGAAATGTCGAAGTTGACTTGCTGAAGCTGTGACAAAATCGGCTACTTTGAAAAGGAATTGAAATGTTGTTTTTTTTTTTTTTTTTTTTTTTTTTTTTGCTAATAAATGCTAAAGAATTTGACGTGGGCACGGGTTAAACTACGACTTTGGTTTCGAGAGCTTTTCAGGTACAACACTTTGGATAATGTGTGGTTGGATCATCATCTCGATTGTTCATTATTTGAAGTATCTTCCGGAATTTAGAAGGGTTTTAAATGCAGATTGTCATAGTCAATATCCAGATGGTGAAATCTTCCTGAATCTCGAATGATTTTCATATTCCTCTGAGTGTTACGATTAAAAGTGATGTTCTATCACAGTTTTGAAGTCAAAGTATAGCTTGTGAAAGATGTAAGGATCTAAGAGTGATGATTTTGGTCATATCTCAAGTTGAATTTTGAGATTTCAAAATCAGAATATGTAATTAAATTTTGAATGAGTATGGTTGTTTTGATTTCTATAAAAGAATGTATATTGTTGTGAAAGTAGGGAGTATAATGGATGATTTGCTGAATCAGATTCGAAGAATGTAATATATTAATTGTGAATTTATATATCTCTCGGGTATTACCTACCCGTTAAAAAAAATTTCACAATTAATATTTTGTACAAAAGAATTTTATTACAGTCTTTATGAAAATATATATATGTATATTTTCTTCAGATGTAACATAGATTTAATGAGTTAATGTTAAATTAAACT
Organism: Rutidosis leptorrhynchoides; assembly: GCF_046630445.1. Lineage (NCBI taxonomy): Eukaryota > Viridiplantae > Streptophyta > Magnoliopsida > Asterales > Asteraceae > Rutidosis > Rutidosis leptorrhynchoides. The sequence goes on along the minus strand of NC_092339.1, from coordinate 325,462,158 downwards.
CATTTGATTTACGGTTGAAACTAGAATTGAATAATCCCTAAAGGCTTTAAAAAGTACATAACTTTTACGCAGTATTTCTTTAATGATATTGAAATTATGAATCAATACTTCGCTATTTGTTGATGTATGATGTTCGGTTCGTGGAATTCTTGTGAATTTCGCAAAGTACGAATGATGTTATCTGAAAAGTTTCGGGTACATCGATGATGAAAGTGAAAAATCAAATATATACTTGATTTATTATGAATTGGAATTTGTTGAATTGCGACAGAGATTGTAGTTAACGCTGGTTAAGTTGCGGCCGAATGACGTACATTATTGCATATTTGTAATATGAATTAACAGAGTAGTTAAGATTCACACACAATAGCTTAGCATGGAAAGATTTATTTTTATTTCAAAATATATAAAATATACATATAATTTCTTCAAAGGGAATGAGTTAATTCTTCATAACTAGTTGATACAATATACGGGTTATTGATTCGTAATGATGTCCATAGTGATTTTTGAGCTGACGGAGTTTGTGATGTTATAGGTGTTGTTGATTCTGATGTTGACTGTACTGATGATGCTGATGACGCTGACGGTACTATTGATGCTGTTGGTAAAACAAGTTTAGCTTGTTAATCACACACCATTTTTGTCAGGGTTTCTACTCTTCCTTCTATCATTTTGGTTCGCTTAACTGATTTATGGTTAGGGCTAGATTAGATAATCTCTAAGACTTTAGAGATTACATAATCTTCGTCGGTTATTGTTGTTGGTATTCCTTGGTATCTACAGGGCGTATGACATTGGTGCTCGTGGGACAGAGTGTAAAGTTGAGGTTTACGACGTGGTTGTGGTTGGGGTGGTAATGGTACTATTGGCGTTGATGATGGTGTTACTGGTTATATTGCTGCTGATGCTGCTGCTGGTGTTTGTAATCTCTGCACCATATTCTCCAAAGCCACTACCCGAGCGCGAAGCTCGTTGACTTCTTGTATTACACCGGGGTGATTGTCGGTTCTGACGAGCGGATAAATAAAATCTAAAATTTGATGTAATATATAATCGTGACGAGATACTCTGGAAATGGGTGAGAAAATGGTGTTTCGGACAGGTTCGTCGGTAAGTGCTTCAGGTTCTTCGTCAAGAGGGCAATGTGGTGGATGGAAGGGATCACCTTCTTCTTGTCTCCAATGATTGAGGAGGCTACGAACCCATCCCCAATTCATCCAGAATAGGTGATGACTGATTGGTTGATCTATTCCGGTCATACTGCTTTCGGAGCTGGAATGAGACTCCATATCGGAATAGCTGTCGTAATCTGAGGAATTCGAACTGGTTGAGGGATCCATCTCGTATGATCAAGGGAATGAATTTTTGATATGAAATAGATTATAGGAGTTAGATTTGATATCTTTCTATACATAATTTACATATGTATATATAATACCAAAATCCCATAAATTACGGAGAATCTTTGAAAAATGTCAGTCAAAGTTCACAGTATCAGATATGCTAAGATAAGAATTCGTCTATACACTATTATGCAATAAATGCAGGAAAACGCGTCTAGACTTAAAAATGATAAGCAGGTAATTTTCGACACGAAATGATAAGCAAAACTTTTGACATGCAGACACGGTCGAAGTCCAGACTCACTAATGCATCCTATCGACTTATCAGTTAGACACACTAATGCAGACCTGATTCGCTAAGACCACCGCTCTGATACCAACTGAAAGGACCCGTTCATATACATTATAAACGATTCACAATAGTTGATTACATTGCGAGGTATTTGACCTCTATATGATACATTTTACAAACATTGCATTCGTTTTTAAAAGACAATCTTTCTTTACATCGAAAATTGACATGTATGCATACCATTTCATAATATCCAAACTATAAATGACCTAATCTGTCATTTACTTAATAATAATCTTTAATGAACTTCAACGACTCGAATGCAACGTCTTTTGAAATATGTCATGAATGACTCCAAGTAATATCTTTAAAATGAGCTAATGCACAGCGGAAGATCTCTTTCAAACCTGAGAATAAACATGCTTTCAAGTGTCAACCAAAAGGTTGGTGAGTTCATTAGTTTATCATAATCATTTATTTCCATCATTTTAATAGACCACAAGAATTTCATTTCCAGTTCTCATAAATATACGTCCCATGCATAGAGACAAAAATAATCATTCAAATGGTGAACACCTGGTAACCGACATTAACAATATGCATATAAGAATATCCCCTATCATTCCGGGATCCTCCTTCGGACATGATATAAATTTCGAAGTGCTAAAGCATCCGGTACTTTGGATGGGGTTTGTTAGGCCCAATAGATCTATCTTTAGGATTCGCGTCAATTAGGGTGTCTGTTCCCTAATTCTTAGATTACCAGACTTAATAAAAAGGGGCATATTCGACTTCGATAATTCAACCATAGAATGTAGTTTCGATTACTTGTGTCTATATCGTAAAACATTTATAAAAGCAGCGCATGTATTCTCAGTCCCAAAAATATATATAAAAAGGGAGTAATGAAACTCACCATACTGTATTTCGTAGTAAAAATACATATAACGTCATTGAACAAGTGCAAGGTTGGCCTCGGATTCACGAACCTATATTAATTATATATATTTATATGTTGGTCAATATTTGTCTAACAATTTAGGCCAAGTCATAGTGTACCACAATCCTAATGCTCGAGTCTGACTCAACAGTATAGTAACATGTTGTATTACCCATGCTCAGTTAAAATTCTAGTAAAAGGTGACGTGTGAAACAACGTAACACAAATGGTTTCATAATCATAAAATAGTATTTTAGTATTTAGAGAAAGTCAACACAAAAAAAATAACTGAAAAGTTAACGGGAAAAGTCAAAGTTCAAGGTCAAAAGTCAAAGGTTAAAGTAAAAACGAGGTCGCATGCAAAAATACAATAACTTATACAAAAGTGATTTTTCGGTCAAACATGACTAAACGGCCACTTCAGCGATTTTTAGAAAAATTATCGGAACTCCGATTTATAAACGGCCAAAGATAAAAGTTACACATTACCAAAAAGATTAAACATAAATTTTACAGAAGTTAACTAAACCTAGACAACTCGTAGTTGCCAACGTGGTTTCGGCGTTTCAAAGTTAATTTTTCAGCTTTAATAAATTTACAAAAGTGACCGAGTAGCCTACTTTGGAGATTTTTAGAAAATTCATCGAAACTCGGATTGACAAACGGTCAAAGCCTGTAAATTCTCGTTACCACAAAGATATAACATGATTTTTGGCAAAAGCAAACACACATCAGGCCGACCATGACAACTGATACAAAACTGACATTTTCAAATAAAAAGTTTCAGCTCTTTTCAAAATTTTAAAATGTGACCAAACAGTCAACTTTGACGATTTTTAGAAAAATCGTCGAGACTCGAATTGACAAATGGCCAGAGTCGTTTGTTAGACCTTTCAGCAAAGAATTCAGTGGTATTTTTGTTTTAATCTGAAACAACGCAGATCAGCGAGAATTTCAGTTTCCGTTTCAACATTTCATCAAAATTTACAAAACTTCTTTTGTCCATAACTTGACAACCGTTCAACGAAACGAGACGTGCTTTATATGAAAATTCATCTACTCGACGAGTAGAATTCAAATAACCACTTTTTATAACCCAGAAAATTAGTTCACTAATTAATATCAGCAATTTTAATTACGAAATTAATTGTTTAATTCATAACTTTCTAACCGTTCATTGAATCCATTCGATATCTAAACGAAAAGTTCTTAATTTTTCGCTAGCTTTCCAATGACATGCATATCTTATATCTTATTTCATCCCTAGTATAACCACCTTTAAGATTCAACATAACTTATCTAAGGGCAATATCAAATATACAAGCATGCACAATCCTATATTCTCGAGCACTAGTCAGAGATACACTATTAGTATGTAAAAAAAAAATTATGGGTACTCACGTATCAATATTGAGATTCAATATTGTAGGAAAGGTACGTAGACGCAACGGAGATGACAAACACTAAATTGACCTCAAGAGCATACCCATGGACCATACCCATCACCTCCATAGCTATAACCCATAATTTCCTTAGCCCTATCATACTCATAAAACTTGTTTTGAAATGACCCGCTCATGACCTCGTCGTAATATTTTATGTATAATACTAATAATATTACTACTAATATTAATACTCCTAACTATAAGATTAATAATAATAATAATAATAATAATATATATAAATATATATACATATAGATTTAGAGAGTAGATAGATAGATGATATAAAAAAATTCGGCCAGAATGATCAACCTTTATAATGTGGCCTCACCAAACCCAGCTCATATGCACTAAAAATTTGTTGCCGACACTTTTTCATTAACATAAAGAACGTGTAGTAATAGGTTTTATATATTAATTAATATATAATATATTTAATCTTTAGAATTAATTAAATATTATATTATATTTACGCTCATGGTAAAAATATAATTTTTACAAAAATGACACGGTCGTGGTCTCACGACTCATGTACCACTTTCGGTTTTTCGGGTGCACTTTCGTACGTTTAGAAAACTAGCCTTTTACATTACGTGACGTGTACCTTTTACAAAAAATTAGACTTACTCAACAATAAATTACCTTTATAAAAATATAACTTATAAAATTGAGTGTTGTGGTCATTTCCTTTTATAAATTAAAGTCTCGTTGTTTGTCACAATATTTTATTTTAAATTAAACGTTTTGTGACATGTACCTTTATTAATAACTAGACTTAAATTAATTAAAAACTAACCCACTCAAAGTGTAACTTAATCTTTTGAGTGTTTTGATCATTTCCTTATATAATTCATAATCTTGTTATTTATCAAAGCCTATTTATTAATATTAGTTTAAAATCAAAACGTTTTGTGACAAATTTAAATTTATAATCTTATACATATTTTTGAAATATTTATCTAATAACATACTAGTTATCCTTTCAAAACTAATTATATAATTTAAGATCATTTACATAATCAAAAATCCTATAACGTTTATGCTTTAAAACTTAATTTGATTTCATTCTTTTATGCGTAAAAGCTTAGTTTAATTTTTTTAACTTTCTAAATAATAAATCAAAATATAACATATCAAATGGGTTTATCTAGTCAACGAATCTTATCCCAATTATTCCTTTTATATGATCAATCGAGTATTATGAAATTCAATTCTCCACTAACTTTTGTCTAACTCCCAATAAGTGATACTTTGTTCTTACTTGTAAATCACTTTACCATTTATTCCGAATACCGTTAAAAGTAAGAGTTTTCTAATTCAAAGTGGGCCTCATAACAGAGACTCAAAATCATAATTCAATGTATCTGATAATTCAATCATTTGATATTATCTCTTAATCTCGTCGATAAACTTACATCGAACAAATACGTTCATATAAAGTATTATTCATTCAATACCTTGATAGCATTTCCAAGTTCATAAAATAAATCTCATAGCTTATTTTCATATTAACTAATCCGTCCAATGTTTTACTAATATATCTCAATTTAATAATCACACATGTATATATACATATATATTTATTTACACATAATTGTTCGTGAATCGTTTGGCATGGTCAAAGGGTAATTGATTATATGAATATAGTTTTCAAAACTTTTGGGACTCAACATTACAGATTTTGCTTATCGTGTCAGATATATATAAAGATTAAAGTTTAAATTTGTTCGAAAATTTCCGGGTCATCACACGCGCAGGGAGCGCGCCGCGCACCATCACCGCGCACAATCAATTTGCTCTATTTTTGATCTGTTTTTCTCTGTTTCACGCTTACCGAAATCTGCAAAATCCGTGCAAGTTTTGTTTAAATGTTTTTAGTGACACTTTTTCCAGTTTTGTTTAAATGTCTCCACACTCCAACAATCTCCCACTTGGAGACTTTGAACAAGCTCCATTCATATCAATGAATTTACCAAGAACATTAAACCACCTTCGATTACCGCCAAATATCATTTGGGACACGCACGCTCAACACATTCTTCGGATGAGTAGACTTTCGATAAAAGGTCTTCAATACTACTTGTTAAACTTGTAACACCATTCCCATCTCTAGCTGGGGTCTTCTCTCATCAATTCATGAGAAGACCAATTGAGGTAATGCAAAACCTCAATTTTTCCGTCGTAACCACCTTAGTAAACATATCGGCAGGATTCTTTGTACCAAGGATTTTCTCCAAGAATAAAGTGCCATCATTTATATGTTGTCGAATAAAATGATACCTTATCTTGATGTGTTTCGTTCGACTATGAAACACCGGATTCTTCCCAAGATGAATCGCACTTTGATTATCAAAATACAAGACGCAATAGTCTTGTCTTTTACCCAACTCGCCTAAGAAGTTCTTCAACCATACTAGCTCTTTAGAAGCTTCCGCAATAGCCATGTATTCGGCTTCGGTGGTTGACAAAGCAACACTCTTTTGCAATCGAGATAACCAACTAATCGCCTTCTTCCCCATTGTGAAAACATAACCCGTAGTGCTTTTCCCCAAATCATCACATCCACCCAAATTAGCATCCGCATAACCTCTAAGTATGAGATTGTTTTTGGAGAAACACAATCCCATATTAGAAGTACCTTTCAAATAACGAAGCAACCATTTGACTGCTTCCCAATGCTCTTTTCCCGGATTAGACATATAACGACTTACAACTCCCACTGCTTGAGCAATATTGGGTCTTGTACAAACCATGGCATACATAATACTACCCACGACTGATACATATGGAACCTTTTCCATATCCTTCTTGTCTCTTTCCGTCTTTGGTGATTGACTTTTCGATAACTTTAAGGTGCTTCCCAAAGGCATAGAACGAGCCTTTGAATCTTCCATGTTGAACCTCTCTATTACTTTCTCAATATATTTGGATTGAGACAAGTATAGAGTACCCTTCACACGATCACGCACAATACTCATGCCAAGTATTTGCTTAGCACCGCCAAGATCTTTCATCTCGAATTCTCGGGAAAGTAATCCCTTCAACTTGTTAATTTCGGACATGTTTGAACCTGCAAGTAACATGTCATCAACATACAACAATAAGATTATATAAGAAGACTTGGATTTCTTCAAGTAGAAACAGTGATCCGCTTCACATCTTAAGAAACCAATCTTCTTCATAAAATCATCAAACTTCAAGTACCATTGCCGAGGTGCTTGCTTCAATCCATACAAACTTTTCTTTAGCTTACAAACCCACTTCTCTTTACCCTTTACCTCAAAGCCCTCGGGTTGCCTCATGTAGATCTCTTCAACAAGATCACCATGTAAGAATGCAGTTTTTACATCTAGTTGCTCAAGATGTAAGTCTTCGGATGCGACTATAGAAAGTACCAAACGGATAGTAGTCATTTTAACTACCGGTGAAAATATCTCTTTGTAGTCAACCCCTTCCTTTTGTTGAAAGCCTTTGACTACCAAACGAGCCTTGTACCTTTTCTTGCCATCCGACTCATTCTTGATTCGATACACCCATTTGTTTTGCAATGCCCTTTTATCATGAGGTAACTTCACTAGTGACCAAGTTTTATTCTTCTCAAGTGAACCCATCTCTTCTTTCATGGCAAGCTCCCATTGTATGGATTCTTTTGTTTTACTTGCCTCAAAGTAACTTTCGGGTTCACCATTCTCGGTATAGAGCAAGTAGTTTGCTGATGGAGAATACCTAAGATTAGGTTTAGGCACTCTAGTCGAGCGTCTTGGTGTAGGAGTAACCGGAATGGTTGGACCGGTTTCATTTGTGTCCTCCTCATCACTAGAGCTCGCACTATGTTCGGAATCATCACCGCTTTCCGAATCATCCCCATCATTAGCATTTTCCGACGCCTCACCGTTATTTGGCAATTCATTGTTTCCCGTACTCCCACTAGAACCTTCAAGATCATCAATAGAAACATCGTCAAAAGTAACTTGACTCGATTTAGGACTCCTCGTTTCCGGTTTGCCATAGACCGAATCTTCATCAAAAGTAACATCTCGCGAACGAATTACTTTTCTAGCCTCGTTGTCCCAACAACGATAGCCCATTTCATCCGACCCGTACCCTATGAAAATACACTTCTTTGACTTAGCTTCAAGCTTGTCTTTATCTGCATCTTTGGTCTTCACATATGCATTACACCCAAAGATCCTAAGGTGACCATAACTCACCTTCTTACCTTGCCATTCTTCCTCGGGAATTCGGAAACCCAACGGTGTTGAGGGTCCCCTATTTATCAAATAAGCCGCCGTGTTAACCGCATCCACCCAAAACATTTTAGGCAAACCGGCATGTAGTCTCATACTCTTAGCCCTTTCATTTAACGTACGATTCATACGTTCGGCGACCCCATTGTGTTGCGGTGTTTCTGGTACCGTTTTCAACATTCTAATACCGAGCTTTGCACAATGGTCTTTAAACTCAAGACTACCATATTCTCCTCCATTATCCGACTTCAAGCACTTAACCTTCAAGTTAGTCTCATTTTCTACCATAGCTTTCCACTTCACAAAAGTATTAAATACATCGGATTTAGCTTTAAGAAAATAAACCCATACCTTTCGAGTGGAGTCGTCAATGAAGGTGACATAATAGCGAGAACCTCCATGTGATTATACATTGGTTGGACCAAACACATCCTTATGAACGAGCTCTAATTTCTCCGACTTAGGTGCATTCCCCGATTTCCCAAAAGTCACCTTCTTTTGCTTCCCATAAACACATGGTTCGCAAAACCCAAGTTCTACTTTCTTCAAATCCAGAATCCTCCCACTCGAAACAAGCATCTTCATACCCTTCTCACTCATATGCCCGAGTCTTCGGTGCCATAGAGTTTATTCGGACTCAACATTAACCGTAGCAACCACCGTGTCTTCATCAAACACTTCAACCATATAAAGTGTTCCCCTTTTATGCCCACGAGCCACAATACTACTACCCTTAACCACCTTCCATTGGCGGTTTTCAAAAGTAACCGCGTTACCTTCATCATCTAATTGACCAACCGAAATAAGTTTCCTTTTCAATTTAGGAATGTACCTTACGTTCTTCAAAGTCCAATTAGAACCAAGAGTAGTCTTCAAAACAACATCTCCAATGCCCTCTATATTGAGTTGCTTGTTGTCCGCCAATCTCACCTTGCCTTGGTATGAACGAAAATTCTTCATCATGCTTTTGATATGAGTAGCATGAAACGAAGCTCCCGAATCCAAAATCCAAGACTCCATAGAATTTTCAACACTACACAAAAGTGCATCATCACTTTCCCCTTCGGCCAAGTTTACACCTTTCGTGGAACCATTTTTGCAATTCCTTTGAAAGTGCCCCTTTTGATTGCAACCCCAACAAGTAACTTCACTTCTATCCTTCGATGGATACCTCTTCTTAGACTTCTTCCTACCCTTCTTCTCACCGCGTTCAAATTTTCTACCCCGGTTGTCGGTACTTAACAAAGAACCGGATGTCGATTCCCCCGAATTTCTCCTAGGAGTATCTTCACCAAGAATCAAGTCCCTTATTCCTTCAAACGCTAGCTTAGTAGTTCCCGTAGAGCTACTAACCGCGGTAATCGTACCCGACCAACTTTCCGGTAACGATGAAAGTAAGATAAGTGCTTTTAGTTCATCATCAAACTTAATCTCTACCGATTCAAGTCTTGAAACGATATTATTAAATTCATTGATATGATCCGTTGCACTCGTACCTTCCTTCATTTTAGTATTAAACAATTGACGCATGAGAAATACCTTATTTGCAGCTGTACGTTTCTCATACATGTTAGAGAGTGCTTTCAAGCAAGCAAATGTCGTCTTCTCATTCACAACGTTGTATGCAACGTTCTTAGCAAGTGAAAGACGAATAGCACCCAAAGCTTGACGATCCAAAAGCGTCCAATCGGCATCGTTCATGCTTTTGGGCTTGGTCTCTAACAAGAGTTGGTGTAGCTTCTTTTGATACAAGTAATCTTCAATTTGCATCTTCCAAAAGCCAAAGTCTCTCCCATCGAATCGGTCGATTCTAAACTTCCCATCTTCCGCCATCGTTCCCTTAACGAAACCTTGTGCTCTGATACCAGTTGTTAGGATATTAGGACCCAAACAACACTAGTAATTCTACAAGATTACTAGCCGAGTAGTGATACTATCAAGATCACTCAACCCACTTAATGAACGAAAGATAATAAATGCAAAAATGTAAGAACGACACAAGATATAACGTGGTTATATGCAATCATTGTGATTGCTTTAGTCCACGGACCAACTAGAGATTGTTATATTACTGAATACTTGAGAGTGGTGTGTTACAATGACTATGAATGAGCTCTATATATAGAGCAAACAAGAAACCAACCAAACTACAACTTGATCTTCAAGTGTGCTAGTAATCATGAAAGATAAACCAACTAGCCATGCTTTACACCCACTAATGACATGATCACAGCCACAATTAGTGGTGTAAAGCAACCCACTAAGCACCTAAAGTGAAAGGAGAATCAATCAAGATCGGATCCCATGTGTGCAAGTTGCCCACTTGCTGCCAGACATCGTGCGCGCCGTGCACACTTAAACGTGCGCGCCGTGCACACTCCTAAACTTCGAGCAAGCCTTCTGATCAAAACTTCTCTAGTGCGCGCAGGGAGCGCGCCGCGCACCATCACCGCGCACAATCAATTTGCTCTGTTTTTGATCTGTTTTTCTCTGTTTCACGCTTACCGAAATCTGCAAAATCCGTGCAAGTTTTGTTTAAATGTTTTTAGTGACACTTTTTCCAGTTTTGTTTAAATGTCTCCACACTCCAACTTAGGCCATGACCTGCCCGTCAAAAAATTATTACCCATCATGCGCCGTCTACCAATCAGCGGGTAGAATTGTTGGATGTGTGAAGGATATTAAAAACAAAGAAGATATCATTTGCAGCTTTAAGCCACGACGTGGCTTAACACTTGGAATATTCTGTTTGGAGATCATGCTCTAAGCCATGACGCGGCTCCTTTAGCCATGACGCGGCTTAAGCCTATCCGGGAGCCTGACGAGGAAAAATGCGTTTTCTTATTCTTTAAGTTGTTTTCTTGTTTAGATTTGCCTATATAAACACCCTAATGTAACCCTAACATATGTGCACGAAAATAATAAAGAAAAATCTCTACTTTGCTCCCGTGGAGTAAACCCTTCTCCATGTTTGGAGTTGGGATATAACTATGTTAAATCCTCGTGTCGTTTATCTTTATTTATCGTTATGCTTTAATTATTCGTTTGTCGTTCGTGGGTTGTTTGTGATTGAAGATACCACAATCACATGTTCTTGTTTGGGTCCTAGATCCATACAAGTGGTATCAGAGCTCAAGGTTTCGAATTTGGGAGTGATGGTGAATTTGAAAGCAAGTTTCTTCGATATGGTTGATTATTCGGTTTTTTCATCAAGGTTAGATCAAACGACGGGCTGAGGATTTTGTTTGAAACATGTATCGAGACCGGGTGACTTAATTGGTCGCGATGAATTCATGGATATGTTTATGTATCCGGGAGAGTTGATCACACAAGATTCGGGTATCGGTTCTTGGAATTTATTTTGTAATCGGGACGCTGATTGCATTATGATGGTGATTTATTTTCCGCGAAGGGTTATGGAGTCAGAGGTCGGGTCGATGGGTTCATTGCGGAGATATTTTTTCGGAAGATCCGGGTGTCGTATCTGAGTTCTCGTTTTTCGTGATCCCGTGCGAAAGAATGATTGAACTTCAAATTCGGAGTTCCAGGAGCAGCTGTAGTAGAAAATTCGTAGCAGATTCGTTAACCGTTGGATTGACTTGATTTTTTGGTTGTGGATAGTAGACTAATTTTTCTACGCGTGGTAAAAGGTTGAGGCTAATCTGACCGTTGGACTTATGATATGATTTTTCGAATCTGGGCAGTTTTCAGGATGAAGTTTTTCAGGTTTGATGACGCGAGTGCAAGATGGTTTTTATTCGAAAACATCGAGCGATTCGAGCTATGTTTTCAGAGATGTGGGTTTGTTATGGTAGCTTAGGAGGATATTTTTCTCTCGGGTTATGTAACATCCCGGTTTTTGTAAGTACGAAGTGGGTGCGTTTTCGCGTACAAAATCGGGAAGTGGAAGTTTAATAAAGGAAAAATGTTGTTGGGCACAGGGCCGCGCCGCGCCCAGTCGCATCGCGGCGCGCCTTTTGGGTAGATCAGATGTTTGCTTCACTTGTACGGAGGCTATTAACAGATTTGCCTTGGAGCCGCGCCTTGTCTGGGCCAGACTCGATTTTCAGCTTTTAAAAAGGGGTTTAATGAAGGGTATTTGGGTAATTTTGCACTATGGACGGGCTTTAAACCCCAAATCAGTTCCAAACCTTATATCATCCTCAATCTCTCCATCTCTTCTCATTTTCCAAACCCTAGTGAGAGAAAGTGAGTTTTAGAGAAAGAAAGTGGGTTTTGAGGAAGAAGAAGGTTGATTCGGGTTAAAGCTCAAGTGTTAAAGTTGTTCATCTCGTCAACGGCATCATTTTGGTGGTATTGGTAAGTCTCAACTCTGAATTTCATCTTTATGATTTGATATCCAAGTTAGGGTTTTGAGCTTGTTAGTGGTGAAACTCATTTAGATGATGAAGTGGGTTTATGGTGACTAGTTATTGTTGATACTTGGCGGGTTTTGGGTTGGTTGATGTTTTGGCCATGATTAGGCTTTGATATTGGGTATAATCACCAGTGTTAGTGATTATGGAAGTGTTGGAACCCATTTGGGTGTATTTGGGTTGACTAATTTTGAAATGGGTCAAAATTAGGGTTTAGGTGTCAAATTGGGCAAGATAGGTGTTTAACACTTATGATTTGGTTTAATTGGTGTGATAGGACCATTCTCACTTGTGTTAGTGATTATTGGTTAGTTTGGGCATGGTTTGTGCTTGGAAGTGCTTTCGGGTCGAAATTGCACTAAGTGTCAATTTGGGTTGATTTGTAAATCCACCATAATTGTGTTATTGTTATGTGATAAATGGAATAGGTACTTTCCATTGGCGACTGCGGATTTTGGTTTGTGCATCCATCAAGACGACAAGGTGAGTGTCAATATACTATGTGCATATATATGTATAGGATGGGTGCGGGTTGGGTGAAGTGAACCTCGGCGATGGAGCTCACTTCACATATAGGTGGATTTGATGGACTTGTGTATAGGTCCAATTGGCACGGTTGTGCATTTTGGTTGACCACCTTAGGAGAGGTGCACACTTTGTGTGTACGATATCACATGGTCTTGTGATATGCATAATCCCGATGACGTGGGATTGGTATTTGAGATGCGGTTGAGTAACCCCGATGATGTAGATTTTTATAATCCCTATGGCGTGGGTTTTGATTTGGGAGGTGAGTCACGTGTGGTGCGGATTCACGATGACGCGTGTAGATTCGGTCATCTTATTGAGGTAGTGGTCTCGTGTGGTGTGGATTCACTAAGGCTCGTGTAGTTTCGGCCAACCTCGATGTTGTCGTGGTATTTGTGATGGCCCGCCAAAATCTCTATTGACGCATCACATCATTCATCGGTCCCATTACGAGGTTTGCCCTCTATATGATACGTTTTACAAACATTGCATTCATTTCAAAAGACGCACTTTCTATATAAGAAAGTTTTAAAATTTGTATACATTTTTAAAGCATGTACATAAATGTTTTCGACTTGTGGTGATTTCTACATATAGACAATCCCAATAAATGATAGTTCATAATAATACATCAGTTGATTAAATAGTTAAAATATAATACATATTAATGTTTAATGTTTAATTGCAAGTTTCCTTGAAAAATATGTCATCTAAGACTCCATGCACATAGCAGTTAAACAACGGAAGCTTCTTTAATACCTGAGAATAAACATGCTTAAAAGTGTCAACTAAAAAGGTTGGTGAGTTCATAGTTTATCATAATCAATCATTTTCGTAATAGTAATAGACCACAAGATTTCAGTTTCCATAAATATCCGTACACTCGCAAATGTATAAAAGTATTCTATAAGTTGTTGAGCGCTTCGGTAACCATACTTAACAATTAATGTGGCATATTCCCTTTATTATGAAATCTCCCTACACTGTACCAAGTGTAGTAAAAACGAAGTACTATGCAACCGTTTATGATACTAGAGCGACTAGCCCGGTTGGGGTTGTCAAACCCGATAGATATATCAATAGGATTCGCGCTTACATGCTCTTACAACATGTAAATATTAGTTACCAAGCTATTAGGGAAAAATATGCAAAGTGGTACAACTCAACGTAGAATATATTTTAAGTACTTGTGTCCATTTCGTAAAACAGTTATAAAATACGCATGTATTCTCAACCCAAAAATATATATAAAAAGGGAGCTATGAAAACTCACGTATCAATATTGTGGTTCAATATTGTAGGAAAAGTATGCAGACGCAACAGAAATGATAAATGCAAGGTTGGCCTTTGATTCACGAACAATATCCCCGATCAATACCCATAACCTCCTTTTTTAATACCCATGAATTCCTTAGCTTTAATCCATTTGAAAAATCTATTTTGAAATCACTTGAACATAACCCCGTCGTAGTTTTTTATGTATATTAATAATACTAATATTTATGATACTACTTAATAATAATACTAATATTAATATTAAGAGTAATAATAATAAAAATAATAATAAGAATTTAGTACTACGGAGTAATATATCTATATCTATCTATGTGAATGAATTGAACCAGAAACATAATCGTTCCATATATATAGTATAAATATAATAATTTAATAATATTGAAATAAAATATAATAATATAATATTATAATAAAGTAATAACATAATAATATTAAAATAATATAATAATAAAAGGAATCAAACGTGTGAATTAGAATTCAATAATATCTGTCGACAGTTTTCACGGACTGGTATTTCGTACTCTTGTTGCTAATAGTTGACAGGTAAAAGTATGAGTAAAAATTCCACTTTTTATATTTGAATACATATATATCTGTTTTGGTCTTAAGCTTTATGAAATTAGTTGTAAAAAGATTCATTTATAAAGTTTATAAGCGTAATATGTGTTTTCCTAGTTTTTGACTGGACAAAGATATATAATATAATATAAATTTTAATATAATATTATAATAAATATAATAATATAATAATATTGAAATAAAATATAATAATATAATAATAAAGTTAGAATAATTGTAAACTTTTAAAAAGTCATATTTATTAAATACTTCAGGTGTATATTATGTAACTTATAATTAATAATTTCTATCATGTCGCTTTCATGTGAATAGTAAATTAATTAATTTCATTTTATTTACTATTCATATGAATAGTAAATGAATTAATTTCTATTCAACTATTTAAGCTACACGTTGTTGTACGTTGTGCTTTATGAAATGTCCCGTTCTTATTGATTAAAAACGTTCCATATTATTTGATTTCGTTGCGAGGTTTTGACCTCTATATGAGACGTTTTTCAAAGACTGCATTCATTTTAAAATAAACCATAACCTTTATTTCATCAATAAAGGTTTAAAAAGCTTTACATAGATTATCAAATAATGATAATCTATAATATATTGTTTACACACGACCATTGCATAATGGTTTACAATACAAATATGTTACAACGAAATAAGTTTCTTGAATGCAGTTTTTACACAATATCATACAAGCATGGACTCCAAATCTCGTCCTTATTTAAGTATGCGATAGCGGAAGCTCTTAATAATCACCTGAGAATAAACATGCTTAAAACGTCAAAAAAAATGTTGGTGAGTTATAGGTTTAACCTATATATTATCAAATCAGAATAATAGACCACAAGATTTCATATTTCAATACACATCCCATACACAGAGATAAAAATTATTCATATGGTGAACACCTGGTAATCGACATTAACAAGATGCATATATAAGAGTATCCCCATCATTCAGGGACACCCTTCGGATATGATATAAATTTCGAAGTACTAAAGCATCCGGTACTTTGGATGGGGTTTGTTAGGCCCAATAGATCTATCTTTAGGATTCACGTCAATTAGAGTGTCTGTTCCCTAATTCTTAGATTACCAGATTTAATAAAAAGGGGCATATTCAATTTCGATAATTCAACCATAGAATGTAGTTTCACGTACTTGTGTCTATTTTGTAAATCATTTATAAAACCTGCATGTATTCTCATCCCAAAAATATTAGATTTTAAAAGTGGGACTATAACTCACTTTCACAGATTTTTTTACTTCGTCGAGAAGTAAGACTTGGCCACTGGTCGATTCACGAACCTATAACAAATATGTACATATATATCAAAGTATGTTCAAAATATATTTACAACACTTTTAATACATTTTGATTTGATGTTTTAAGTTCATTAAGTCAGTTGTCCTCGTTAGTAACCTACAACTAGTTGTCCACAGTTAGATGTACAGAAATAAATCGATATATATTATCTTGAATCAATCCACGACCCAGTGTATACATATCTCAGTATTGATCACAACTCAAACTATATATATTTTGGAATCAACCTCAACCCTGTATAGCTAACTCCAACATTCACATATAGAGTGTCTATGGTTGTTCCGAAATATATATAGATGTGTCGACATGATAGGTCTAAACATTGTATACGTGTCTATGGTATCTCAAGATTACATAATATACAATACAAGTTGATTAAGTTATGGTTGGAATAGATTTGTTACCAATTTTTACGTAGCTAAAATGAGAAAAATTATCCAATCTTGTTTTACCCATAACTTCTTCATTTTAAATCCATTTTGAGTGAATCAAATTGCTATGGTTTCATCTTGAACTCTATTTTATGAATCTAAACAGAAAATGTATAGGTTTATAGTCGGAAAAATAAGTTACAAGTCGTTTTTGTAAAGGTAGTCATTTCAGTCGAAAGAACGACGTCTAGATGACCATTTTAGAAAACATACTTCCACTTTGAGTTTAACCATGATTTTTGGATATAGTTTCATGTTCATAATAAAAATCATTTTCCCAGAATAACAACTTTTAAATCTAAGTTTATCATAGTTTTTAATTAACTAACCCAAAACAGCCCGCGGTGTTACTACGACCGCGTAAATCCGGTTTCACGGTGTTTTTCATGTTTCCAGGTTTTAAATCATTAAGTTAGCATATCATATAGATATAGAACATGTGTTTAGTTGATTTTAAAAGTCAAGTTAGAAGGATTAACTTTTATTTGCGAATAAGTTTAGAATTAACTAAACTATGTTCTAGTGATTACAAGTTTAAACCTTCGAATAAGATAGCTTTATATGTATGAATCGAATGATGTTATGAACATCATTACTACCTCAAGTTTTCTGTATAAAGCTACTGGAAATGAGAAAAATGGATCTAGCTTCAAAGGATCCTTGGATGGCTTGAAAGTTCTTGAAGCAGAATCATGACACGAAAACAGTTCAAGTAAGATTTTCACTCGAAATAAGATTGTTATAGTTATAGAAATTGAATCAAAGTTTGAATATGAGTATTACCATGTATTAGAAAGATATCTTACTGTAAATAAGAAAGATTTCTTGAGGTTGGATGATCACTCTACAAGATTGGAAGTAAGCTAGCAAACTTGGAAGTATTCTTCATTTTATGAAACTAGAACTTGTAGAATTTATGAAGAACACTTAGAACTTGAAGATAGAACTTGAGAGAGATCAATTAGATGAAGAAAATTGAAGAATGAAAGTGTTTGTAGGTGTTTTTGGTCGTTGGTGTATGGATTAGATATAAAGGATATGTAATTTTATTTTCATGTAAATAAGTCATGAATGATTACTCATATTTTTGTAATTTTATGAGATATTTCATGCTAGTTGCCAAATGATGGTTCCCACATGTGTTAGGTGACTCACATGGGCTGCTAAGAGCTGATAATTGGAGTATATATACCAATAGTACATACATCTAAAAGCTGTGTATTGTACGTGTACGAATACGGGTGCATACGAGTAGAATTGTTGATGAAACTGAATGAGGATGTAATTGTAAGCATTTTTGTTAAGTAGAAGTATTTTGATAAGTGTCTTGAAGTCTTTCAAAAGTGTATGAATACATATTAAAACACTACATGTATATACATTTTAACTGAGTCATTAAGTCATCGTTAGTCGTTACATGTAAGTGTTGTTTTGAAACCTTTAGGTTAACGATCTTGTTAAATGTTGTTAACCCATTGTTTATTAAATCAAATGAGATGTTAAATTATTACATTATCATGATATCATGATGTATTAATATATCTTAATATGATATATATACATTAAATGTCGTTACAACGATAATCATTACATATGTCTCGTTTCAAAATTATTAAGTTAGTAGTCTTATTTTTACATATGTAGTTCATTGTTAATATACTTAATGCTATGTTTACTTATCATAATATCATGTTAACTATATATATATCCATATATATGTCATCATATAGTTTTTACAAGTTTTAACGTTCGTGAATCGCCGGTCAACTTGGGTGGTCAATTGTCTATATGAAACCTATTTCAATTAATCAAGTCTTAACAAGTTTGATTACTTAACATGTTGGAAACATTTAATCATGTAAATATCAATTTCATTTAATATATAAAAACATGGAAAAGTTCGGGTCACTACAGCACCTACCCGTTAAATAAATTTCGTCCCGAAATTTTAAGCTGTTGAAAGTGTTGACGAATCTTCTGGAACTAGATGCGGGTATTTCTTCTTCATCTGATCTTCACGCTCCCAGGTGAACTCGGGTCCTCTACGAGCATTCCATCGAACCTTAACAATCTGTATCTTGTTTTGTTTAAGTCTCTTAACCTCACGATCCATTATTTCGACGGGTTCTTCAATGAATTGAAGTTTTTCATTGATTTGGATTTTATCCAACGGAATAGTGAGATCTTCTTTAGCAAAATCTTGAATGGTCCAATATACCTTGGATTTAATTTCCCTCATTTGCCAAATCGAACAACGCCTTTCCAAGGTGCAACTTTAAGCATGACCATCTCTCCAATTTCAAATTCTATATCTTTTCTTTTAATGTCGGCGTAGCTCTTTTGTCGACTTTGGGCGATTTTCAACCGTTGTTGAATTTGGATGATCTTCTCGGTAGTTTCTTGTATTATCTCTGGACCCGTAATCTGTCTATCCCCCACTTCACTCTAACAAATCGGAGACCTACACTTTCTACCATAAAGTGCTTCAAACAGCGCCATCTCAATGCTTGAATGGTAGCTGTTGTTGTAGGAAAATTCTGCTAACGGTAGATGTCGATCCCAACTGTTTCTGAAATCAATAACACATGCTCGTAGCATGTCTTCAAGAGTTTGTATCGTCCTTTCGCTCTGCCCATCAGTTTGTGGATGATAGACAGTACTCATGTCTAGACGAGTTCCTAATGCTTGCTGTAATGTCTGCCAGAATCTTGAAATAAATATGCCATCCCTATCAGAGATAATAGAGATTGGTATTCCATGTCTGGAGATGACTTCCTTCAAATACAGTCGTGCTAACTTCTCCATCTTATCATCTTCTCTTATTGGCAGGAAGTGTGCTGATTTGGTGAGACGATCAACTATCACCCAAATAGTATCAAAACCACTTGCAGTCCTTGGCAATTTAGTGATGAAATCCATGGTAATATTTTCCCAATTCCATTCCGAGATTTCGGGTTGTTGAAGTAGACCTGATGGTTTCTGATGCTCAGCTTTGACCTTAGAACACGTCAAACATTCTCCTACGTATTTAGTAACATCTGCTTTCATACCCGGCCACCAAAAATGTTTCTTGAGATCCTTGTACATCTTCCCCGCTCCAGGATGTATTGAGTATCTGGTTTTATGAGCTTCTCTAAGTACCATTTCTCTCATATCTCCAAATTTTGGTATCCAAATACTTTCAGCCCTATACCGGGTTCCGTCTTCCCGAATATTAAGATGCTTCTCCGATCCTTTGGGTATTTCATCCTTTAAATTTCCCTCTTTTAAAACTCCTTGTTGCGCCTCCTTTATTTGAGTAGTAAGGTTATTGTGAATCATTATATTCATAGATTTTACTCGAATGGGTTCTCTGTCCTTCCTGCTCAAGGCGTCGGCTACCACATTTGCCTTTCCTGGGTGGTAACGAATTTCAAAGTCGTAATCATTCAACAATTCAATCCACCTACGCTGCCTCATATTCAGTTGTTTTTGATTAAATATGTGTTGAAGACTTTTGTGGTCGGTATATATAATACTTTTAACCCCATATAAGTAGTGCCTCCAAGTCTTTAATGCAAAAATAACCGCACCTAATTCCAAATCATGCGTCGTATAATTTTGTTCGTGAATCTTCAATTGTCTAGACGCATAAGCAATTACTTTTGTTCGTTGCATTAATACACAACCGAGAACTTGCTTTGAGGCGTCACAATATATCACAAAATCATCATTCCCTACAGGTAATGACAATATAGGTGCCGTAGTTAACTTTTTCTTCAATAATTGAAACGCCTTCTCTTGTTCATCCTTCCATTCAAATTTCTTCCCTTTATGCGTTAATGCAGTCAAGGGTTTTGCTATTTTGGAGAAATCTTGGATGAATATTCTATAGTAACCAGCCAATCCTAAAAATTGACGTATATGCTTCGGAGTTTTTGGAGTTTCCCACTTTTCAACGGTTTCGATCTTTGTCGGGTCCACCTGGATACCTTCTTTGTTCACTATGTGACCGAGGAATTGAACTTCTTCCAACCAAAATGCACACTTTAAAAACTTAGCGTACAGTATTTCTTTCCTCAATACTTTTAGCACTTTTCTCAAATGTTCTTCGTGCTCTTGATCATTCTTTGAGTAAATAAGTATGTCATCGATGAAAACAATGACAAACTTGTCAAGATATGGCCCACACACTCAGTTCATAAGGTCCATGAACACAGCTGGTGCGTTAGTCAATCCAAACGGCATAACCATAAACTCGTAATGACCATAACGCGTCCTAAAAGCAGTTTTTGTAATATCATCCTCCGTTACTCGCATTTGATGATATCCAAAACATAAATCGATCTTCGAATAAACTGACGAGCCTTGTAGTTGATCAAATAAGTCGTCAATTCTCGGCAGTGGATAACGGTTTTTGATGGTAAGTTTGTTCAACTCTCTGTAGTCAATACACAACCTAAATGTACCATCCTTCTTCTTGACAAACAAAACAGGAGCTCCCCATGGTGATGTGCTTGGTCGAATGAAATCACGTTCTAATAGTTCTTGCAGTTGGCTTTGCAGTTCTTTCATCTCGCTGGGTGCGAGTCTATAAGGAGCACGAGCTATTGGTGCAGCTCCTGGTACAAGATCTATTTGAAATTCAATAGATTGATGTGGAGGTAGTCCCGGTAATTCTTTCGAAAATACATCGGGAAATTCTTTTGCGACGGGAACATCATTGATGCTCTTTTCTTCAGTTTGTACTTTCTCGACGTGTGCTAAAACAGTATAGCAACCTTTTATTATTAGTTTTTGTGCCTTCAAATTACTAATAAGATGTAGCTTCGTGTTGCCCTTTTCTCCGTACACCATTAAGGGTTCTCCTTCTTCTCGTACAATGCGAATTGCATTTTTATAACATACGATCTCTGCTTTCACCTTCTTCAGCCAGTCCATGCTAACTATTACATCAAAACTCCCTAACTCTACTGGTATCAAATCAATCTTAAATATTTCGCTACCCAGTTTAATTTCTCGATTCCGGCATATATAATCTGCTGAAATTTATTTACCGTTTGCTAATTCGAGTAAAAATTTACTATCCAACGGCATTAATGGACAACTTAATTTAGCACAAAAATCTCTACTCATATAGCTTCTATCCGCACCCGAATCAAATAAAACGTAAGCAGATTTATTGTCAATAAGAAACGTACCCGTAACAAGCTCCGGGTCTTCCTGTGCCTCTGCCGCATTAATATTGAAAACTCTTCCACTGCCTTGTCCATTCGTGTTCTCCTGGTTCGGGCAATTTGTAATAATGTGGCCCAGTTTTCCACATTTATAACAAACTACATTGGCATAACTTACTCCGACACTACTTGCTCCGCCATTACTCGTTCTGACACCATTTGTTCCTTTCGTTCTGTTAACCCCTAGTCCGTAGACCTCACACTTCGCCGCGCTATGACCATTTATTTTACACTTGTTGCAAAATTTGGTGCAGAACCCCGAGTGATACTTTTCACACCTTTGGCATAGCTGCTTCTGATTGTTGTTGTTGTTGCGGTTGTTATTGTTGTTGGGATGATTGTTGTAGTTGCTGTTGTTGTTGTTGTTGTTGGGCTGTTTGTTGTAGTTGCGATTGATCTTGCGATTGTTGGGATAGTTGTTGCGATTATTGTTGTAATTGCTGTTGTTGTTGTATTGGTGATTCTTATCACCGTTTTCCTCCCACTTTCTTTTGACTTGCTTCACATTAGCCTCTTCAGCCGCCTGTTCTTTAATTATTTCCTCAATCTGTTTCACTAGTTTGTGAGCCATTCTACATGCCTGCTGTATGGAGGCGGGCTCGTTTGAACTTATATCTTCTTGGATTCTTTCCGGTAATCCTTTCACAAACGCGTCGATCTTCTCTTCCTCATCTTCGAACGCTCTCGGACACAATAGGCACAATTCTGTTAATCGTCTTTCGTACGTGGTAATATCAAATCCTTGGGTTCGTAACCCTCTAAGTTCTGTCTTGAGCTTATTGACCTCGGTTCTGGGACGGTACTTCTCGTTCATCAAGTGCTTGAATGCTGACCACGGTAGTGCGTAAGGATCATCTTGTCCCACTTGCTCTAGATAGGTATTCCACCATGTTAATGAAGTACCTGTGAAGGTATGCATAGCGTACTTCACTTTGTCCTCTTCAGTACACTTACTTATGGCAAACACCGATTCGACCTTCTCGGTCCACCGTTTCAATCCGATCGGTCCTTCGGTTCCATCAAATTCCAAAGGTTTGCAGGAAGTGAATTCTTTGTAGGTGCATCCTACACGATTTCTTGCGCCGTTAGCTGCATTGCTAGATTCGGAGTTATTGTTGGTATGTAGTGCAGCCTGTACTGCGGCTATGTTTGAAGCAAGAAAGGCACGAAATTCCTCTTCGCTCATTTTCAAGGTGTGTCGAGTAGTCGGTGCCATTTCCTTCAAAATAGTCAAATGAAACGAGTTAATCATATAGAATATCAAGAGTAGTCAATAGTATTTCATAGCGTAATATGAACTTATTTATAAAAGCTCTTTCTTCATATTAGCGTTTTATACTCTTTAATTCAGGTAGTACCTACCCGTTAAGTTCATACTTAGTAGCTAACATACCATTTCAACTACTACAATTCTATATGAAAAACTAATCACAAAAAAAAAATATCATATTCAAACCTTTATACAATAACTTGCAAACTTACAATACCGCTTTTTTTTACATATAGCATGAAATTATAGCACATAAAACTTTGATACAAAGTAGTTGCGAAGATAATTCTAGTTAATAAATAAGGCGTTCAGCAAAGGCAATAAAGACACGTAATTCGTACATCCAGAAACAAGTCATGCATTCTGGTTTTACTAATACCACTTCCCATCCATGGTTTTGTGGAACATAACCGTTGTGACCGATAGTAACACAATGTGTTGTAACGTCGTCAAAAGGATGAAGGTTACGTAATGACCAACAGTCTCGTAATAACCTAAAAACCTCATTTCTTACCCCAATTACCGACTCCGTCACTTGTGGGAACGTTTTGTTTAATAGTTGTAGCCTGATGTTCTTGTTCTCACTTTGGTGAGAAGCGAACATTACTAACCCGTAAGCATAACATGCTTCTTTATGTTGCATGTTAGCCGCTTTTTCTAAATCACGAAGTCCTATATCCGGATATATTGAGTCAAAATAATTTCTTAACCCGTTGCGTAAAATAACATTTGGGTTCCCCGCAATATATGCGTCAAAGTAAACACATCGTAACTTATGAATTTCCCAATGTGATATCCCCCATCTTTCGAACGAAAGCCTTTTATAAATCAAGGCATTCTTGGAACGTTCTTCGAATGTCCTACAAACTGATCTCGAATTAAATAGTTGTGCCGAGGAATTCTGACCGACTCTAGACAAGATTTCATCAATCATGTCTCCGGTAGGTCTCTTAAAATATTGGGTTGTCTATCCATTTTGTGTTTTTATACTGTAAAATAGACAAGAGTTAGATTCATAAAAAAAATACTTATTAATTCAAGCAATTTTTACATATATCAAAAAGCATAAGCACACTATATTACACCACACGAATACAACTATCTTATTCTGACTCGCTCATTTTTCTTCTTCGGTATTGGTTCGTTTTGCCAAGTTTCTAGGGATATATGATGTTCCCCTAATAAGAGCTGTCGTTTTCCACAACGGTTTAGAAAAACCTGGTGGTTTAGAGGTTCCCGGGTTATTGTTACAACTTAAGAAATACGGGTGTTGACGATACATATAAAGTTCATCGGGTTATTGCCACAATGTGATACATATATATCAAAGTATGTTCAAAATATATTTACAACACTTTTAATACATTTTGATGTTTTAAGTTCATTAAGTCAGTTGTCCTCGTTAGTAACCTACAACTAGTTGTCCACAATTAGATGTACAGAAATAAATCGATATATATATATATATATATATATATATATTATCTTGAATCAATCCACGACCCAGTGTATACATATCTCAGTATTGATCACAACTCAAACTATATATATTTTGGAATCAACCTCAACCCTGTATAGCTAACTCCAACATTCACATATAGAGTGTCTATGGTTGTTCCGAAATATATATAGATGTGTCGACATGATAGGTCGAAACATTGTATACGTGTCTATGGTATCTCAAGATTACATAATATACAATACAAGTTGATTAAGTTATGGTTGGAATAGATTTGTTACCAATTTTCACGTAGCTAAAATGAGAAAAATTATCCAATCTTGTTTTACCCATAACTTCTTCATTTTAAATCCGTTTTGAGTGAATCAAATTGCTATGGTTTCATATTGAACTCTATTTTATGAATCTAAACAGAAAAAGTATAGGTTTATAGTTAGAAAAATAAGTTACAAGTCGTTTTTGTAAAGGTAGTCATTTCAGTCGAAAGAACGACGTCTAGATGACCATTTTAGAAAACATACTTCCACTTTGAGTTTAACCATGATTTTTGGATATAGTTTCATGTTCATAATAAAAATCATTTTCCCAGAATAACAACTTTTAAATCAAATTTTATCATAGTTTTTAATTAACTAACCCAAAACAGCCCGCGGTGTTACTACGACGGCGTAAATCCGGTTTTACGGTGTTTTTCATGTTTCCAGGTTTTAAATCATTAAGTTAGCATATCATATAGATATAGAACATGTGTTTAGTTGATTTTAAAAGTCAAGTTAGAAAGATTAATTTTTATTTGCGAACAAGTTTAGAATTAACTAAACTATGTTCTAGTGATTACAAGTTTAAACCTTCGAATAAGATAGCTTTATATGTATGAATCGAATGATGTTATGAACATCATTACTACCTCAAGTTTTCTGGATACAGCTACTGGAAATGAGAAAAATGGATCTAGCTTCAAAGGATCCTTGGATGGCTTGAAAGTTCTTGAAGCAGAATCATGACACGAAAACAGTTCAAGTAAGATTTTCACTCGAAATAAGATTGTTATAGTTATAGAAATTGAATCAAAGTTTGAATATGAGTATTACCTTGAATTAGAAAGATATCTTACTGTAAATAAAAAAGATTTCTTGAGGTTGGATGATCACTCTACAAGATTGGAAGTAAGCTAGCAAACTTGGAAGTATTCTTGATTTTATGAAACTAGAACTTGTAGAATTTATGAAGAACACTTAGAACTTGAAGATAGAACTTGAGAGAGATCAATTAGATGAAGAAAATTGAAGAATGAAAGTGTTTGTAGGTGTTTTTGGTCGTTGGTGTATGGATTAGATATAAAGGATATGTAATTTTGTTTTCATGTAAATAAGTCATGAATGATTACTCATATTTTTGTAATTTTATGAGATATTTCATGCTAGTTGCCAAATGATGGTTCCCACATGTGTTAGGTGACTCAAATGGGCTGCTAAGAGCTGATCATTGGAGTGTATATACCAATAGTACATACATCTAAAAGCTGTGTATTGTACGAGTACGAATACGGGTGCATACGAGTAGAATTGTTGATGAAACTGAACGAGGATGTAATTGTAAGCATTTTTGTTAAGTAGAAGTATTTTGATAAGTGTCTTGAAGTCTTTCAAAAGTGTATGAATACATATTAAAACACTACATGTATATACATTTTAACTGAGTCGTTAAGTCATCGTTAGTCGTTACATGTAAGTGTTGTTTTGAAACCTTAAGGTTAACGATCTTGTTAAATGTTATTAACCCATTGTTTATTAAATCAAATGAGATGTTAAATTATTACATTATCATGATATCATGATGTATTAATATATCTTAATATGAAATATATACATTAAATGTCGTTACAACGATAATCGTTACATATATGTCTCGTTTCAAAATCATTAAGTTAGTAGTCTTGTTTTTACATATGTAGTTCATTATTAATATACTTAATGATATGTTTACTTATCATAATATCATGTTAACTATATATATATCCATATATATGTCATCATATAGTTTTTACAAGTTTTAACGTTCGTGAATCGCCGGTCAATTTGGGTGGTCAATTGTCTATATGAAACCTATTTCAATTAATCAAGTCTTAACAAGTTTGATTACTTAACATGTTGGAAACATTTAATCATGTAAATATCAATTTCATTTAATATATAAAAACATGGAAAAGTTCGGGTCACTACACTTTACAAATTGTACATTTTTAATTTAACTTCGTTTCTTAAAAAAAATTACAAAAATTATATCATAAAAATAAAATGACTTAATGTGTAAAAATTTTAATTTGAAATAGCATCATTTAATAGTAAATTTTTATCATTTCTTATGTAAATCATGACGGGTTCAAGTTTTAAATTATAAGTTGTTCGTGAATCGTAGGGTAAAGTCCAATGGTTAAAAAAATATTTTAATGCAAAACATCAATTTGTTTATCTTGTCGGAATTATCATAGTTTAAATTTGACCAAAATTTTTGGGTCATGACAGTACCTACCTGTTAAAAGAAATTTCGTCCCGAAATTTGGCTAAAGAACGTTGATAACGAAAACGAGGATATTTTCGTATCACGAAATATGATGTAACTTGAATTCTTTAAATGAATTCGATTGTTAGTATAATCATTATTAAAGAAAATGATAAGATCGATGAATGGAGTATTTCGAGTACCCTAAATGGGTCGGGTTCCGTTTTATGATAAGCACAAGTTCAATAAATTTCTCACTATTGAGAAATACAAATGAAATGATAAAGATTTCTCCGAAAATACGATAGATAGGATTTCAAATGAGCATAACCAGTGTTATAAGCAGAAAGAAAAATGTAATGGCACGATTATATTAGCAAACTACTGGAATCACGGAAAGTATAGAACTATCAAGAAAATACATTCTTGGTATGTTCATATGTTAAGTAAAATGAAAGAGTCGTGTAACATGGTACATGGTGAGGGTAATGTTGATCAAGTACTACCTTCATCATGTGCCATTAGAACTTTCGCATGACTTACTATAATATAATCACGTTGATCGGGTGTCATTATATTACACTAACTCATGCTTTCATTCCAACACTACTCTATAATATTAATGAACTTAAATTCGAATGTTATAAAAATTTTGAAACTAAAACAGTTTCCGTTATGATGTAATACAGATAACGCAAAGAGATAATTAATTTCAGACAAGAATAGTTATGGAGGTATTTTTCAGAAATATTGAGGATATTTATAATGGAAGATGCGATGATATCTTAGAAATTAAAAAAAAATTAAAATCAAAGGATGATGGAGAAAATTCTTCCGCAAGGATTTAGAATACGTAAAGAGATTGCATATCTTCTGATATTTCCATCAGAAATGAATTATCTAAATTCTTTAGGTACGGGTTTAGTCCTTGTGATTTGTCAACAGCCTCCTTCATAGTTTGCTCAATCCGTTTTTCAGTTCCAAATTTCTTTTCTAACATACTTTTCTTTATTATCAACTTTTGACTATTAAGACCATCAACAGCTTTGGCTGCTTCATCCGCATTCTCATATATAACGAGTCCGATTCGTTGATTTTCAATCTGAGGTGCTTTCAAGAATTTTGAATTGGAGTGCTTGAACGCAGGTTGTATTCGTTAGTATATGATGGTGGAGGTGAAATCATCGCGAATTATGAAAGATACGAATAATATTCTCCTGGGTTTTATGAATAACATTTTGAATTCAAAGTATGGTTTCAAAGGATGTAGGAATTTAAGATTGATGACACTTCTTAAATCTTGAATTGGATTTTGATTTGTCAAAATCAGAATATGTAATTGAATTGGCATGGAAAATGGTTGTCTTGATTTTTGTGAAATGATGTATATTGCTATGAAAGGAGAGAGTATAATTAACGATTGTTGAAACATCATTGAAAATGTACAGTGTAACATATTAATGTGAACTTAAGTATTTCTCGGGTATTACCTACCCGTTAAAATAAAATTTCACAAGTAATATTTTGTAAAAAAGAATTTTTATTACAGTCTTTATGAAAATATATGTATGTATATTTTCTTCAGATGTAATATGGATTTAATGAGTTAATATTATATTAATCTCATTTGGTTTATGGTTGGAACTAGAAATGAATAATCCCTAAAACTTTAGAAATTACATAATCTTTGCGGAGCATTTCACTAATGTAATTAATACATCATTATTTATTCTTATTGATATTCCTTGGTGAGAGATGTTGATGCTCATGAAATACTTGTGAATTCCACAAAGTACGAATGATGTTTTCTGGAAAGTTTGGAGTATATCGAAAATGGGAGTGTAAAATCAAACATGTAGTTGAATAATACACTTGGTTATTATGAAATGGAATTCATTGGTTTGAAACAGAGATTGTAGTTAATAAAGGATGTACATCATAGCATATTAGTAATATGAATTAACCGAGTAGTATCTACCTTTTTTCAATTCATACTTAATATCTTAGTACGAAAAATATATTATGGTTTCCAAAATTCATATATATAATATATAAATTCTTTAGAAATAATGAGTTAATACTTCATAACTCGTTATTCCAATATACTCCTCGGTGATTGTGGTGTCGATATCGTCGGTGGTTATGGAGTTGGCGGAGCTTGTGGTGCTACAGGTGTTACTGGTGTTGGTGATACTAATGGTAATGCTGGTGGTACTTCTGGTGGCGCTTGTATAACCAGTCTAGCTTGTAGATCACACACCATTCTTGTCAGGATTTCCTCTATCGTCTCTATCCATCTACTCTTCTTGTTAATGGTTAGAACTAGAATAAGTACTCTCTAAATTTTTTTAGAAATTACATATTCTCTGCAGAATATTTCTTCAATAAAGTGATGAATCGATACTTCATCGTTTGTTGTTGTTGGTACTCCTTGGTACCTATGGCGTATATGATGTTGATGCTCGAAGTACAGATTTTAGATGTGATATTGAGGTGTGGGATGCGGATGTGGTTGTTGGTGGTGGTAATGATACTGTTGATGTTGATGATGGAACTGTTGATGTCGGTGATGCTGCCAGTGTTTGTGGTATTGAGGCTTCCGATGTGGATGTTGTTAGCGGTACTGGTGTTGTTGATGGTGCTTGTAATCCTTGCACCATATTCTCCAAAACCGTCACGCGATCGCGAAGCTCGTTGACTTCTTCTATTACACCAGGATGATTGTCGGTTCGGACGAGCGGATGAATAACATTCAGACTTTGGGATAGTATATAATCGTGAGGAGATACTCTGGAAATGAGAGAGAAAAGGGTGTTTCGAACAGGTTCGCCGGTAAGTGCTTCAGGTTCTTCGCCAAGAGGTGAATGTGGTGGATGGAAGGGATCACCTTCTTCTTGTCTCCAATGGTTAAGTAGATTACGAACCCATCCCCAATTCATCCAGAATAGATGATGGCTAATTTGTTAATCCATTCCGGTTACGCTGCTTTCGGAGCTCAGGTCGAATTCCATATCGGAATAGCTGTCGGAATCCGAGGAATTTGAACTAGATGCGGGATCTATCTTGTATAATCAGGGAAAGAATTTTTGGTATGAAATAGATTATAGGACTTAGATTTGGTATTCTTCAATACATAATTCACATATGTATATATAATATCAAAATGACATAAATTACGGAGGAATCTTTGGAAGATGTCAGGCAAAGTTCACAGTAACAGATATGCTAAGATAGGAATTCGTCTATACACTATTTATGTAATAAATGCAGGAAAACGCGTCTAGACTTAATAACGATAAGCAGGTAATTTCCGACAAGAAATGATAAACAAAATTTATAATATGCAGATACGGTAGAAGTCCAGACTCACTAATGCATCCTAAGAAGTACTGGTTAGACACACTAATGCAAATTCTGGTTCGCTAAGACCAACGCTCTGATGCCAACTATGATGGCCCGCCAAAATCCCTATTGACGCAGCACATCATTCATCGGTCCCATTGCGAGGTTTGCCCTCTATATGATACGTTTTACAAACATTGCATTCATTTCAAAAGACGCACTTTCTATATAAGAAAGTTTTAAAATTTGTATACATTTTTAAAGCATGTACATAAATGTTTTCGACTTGTGGTGATTTCTACATATAGACAATCCCAATAAATGATAGTTCATAATAATACATCAGTTGATTAAATAGTCAAAATATAATACATATTAATGTTTGAATGCAAGTTTCCTTGAAAAATATGCCATCTAAGACTCCATGCACATAGCAGTTAAATAGCAGAAGCTTCTTTAATACCTGAGAATAAACATGCTTAAAAGTGTCAACCAAAAAGGTTGGTGAGTTCATAGTTTATCATAATCAATCATTTTCGTAATAGTAATAGACCACAAGATTTCAGTTTCCATAAATATCCGTACACTCGCAAGTGTATAAAAGTATTCTATAAGTTGTTGAGCGCTTCGGTAACCATACTTAACAATTAATGTGGCATATTCCATTTATTATGAAATCTCCCTACACTGTACCAAGTGTAGTAAAAACGAAGTACTATGCAACCGTTTACGATACTAGAGTGACTAGCCCGGTTGGGGTTGTCAAACCCGATAGATCTATCAATAGGATTCGCGCTTACATGCTCTTACAACATGTAAATATTAGTTACCAAGCTATTAGGGAAAAATATGCAAAGTGGTACAACTCAACGTAGAATATATTTTAAGTACTTGTGTTCATTTCGTAAAACAGTTATAAAATACGCATGTATTCTCAGCCCAAAAATATATATAAAAAGGGAGCTATGAAAACTCAAGTATCAATATTGTGGTTCAATATTGTAGAAAAAGTATGCAGACGCAACAGAAATGATAAATGCAAGGTTGGCCTTTGATTCACGAACAATACCCCCGATCAATACCCATAATCTTCTTTTTTAATACCCATGAATTCCTTAGCTTTAACCCATTTGAAAAATCTATTTTGAAATCTCTTGAACGTAACCCCGTCGTAGTTTTTTTTATGTATATTACTAATACTAATATTAATGATACTACTTAATAATAATACTAATATTAATATTAAGAGTAATAATAATAAAAATAATAATAAGAATTTAGTACTACGGAGTAATATATCTATATCTATCTATGTAAATGAATTGAACCAGAAACATAATCGTTCCATATATATAGTATAAATATAATAATTTAATAATATTGAAATAAAATATAATAATATAATATTATAATAAAGTAATAATATAATAATATTAAAATAATATAATAATAAAAGGAATCAAACGTGTGAATTAGAATTCAATAATATCTGTCGACAGTTTTCACGGACTGGTATTTCGTACTCTTGTTGCTAATAGTTGACGGGTAAAAGTATGAGTAAAAATTCCACTTTTTATATTTGAATACATATATATCTGTTTTGGTCTTAAGCTTTATGAAATTAGTTGTAAAAAGATTCATTTATAAAGTTTATAAGCATAATATGTGTTTTCCTAGTTTTTGACTGGACAAAGATATATAATATAATATAAATTTTAATATAATAATATAATAAATATAATAATATAATAATATTGAAATAAAATATAATAATATAATAATAAATTTAGAATCAAATTTGAATCGTAAACTTTTAAAAAGTCGTATTTATTAAATACTTCAGGGGTATATTATGTAACTTATAATTAATAATTTCTATCATGTCACTTTCATGTGAATAGTAAATTAATTAATTCCATTTCATTTACTATTCATATGAATAGTAAATGAATTAATTTCGATTCAACTATTTAAGCTACACGTTATTGTACGCTGTGCTTTACAAATTGTATATTTTTAATTTAACTTCATTTCTTAAAAAAAATTACAAAAATTATATCATAAAAATAAAACGACTTAATGCGTAAAATCTTTAATTTGAAATAGCATCGTTTAATAATAAATTTTTATCATGTCATATATAAATCATGACGGGTTCGAGTTTTAAATTATAGGTTGTTCGTGAATCGTAGGGTAAAGTGAAAGGATCCGAAACTAATCATCCGGACGTTGTCCATATTGATTACAAACGAATTACAATAGTTGATAACATTGCGAGGTACTTGCCCTCTATATGATACATCTTACAAACGTTGCATTTATTCTTAAAAGGCAATCTATAGTTACATCCAGAATTGACATAATCGCCTGACATTTCATAATATTCAAATGACATAAACCGCCATTTACTTAATAATAGTCTCTATGAACTTCAATGACTCGAATGCAACGCCTTATGATATAAGTCCTTAATAGCCTCAAGTAGTATCCTTAGTACGAGCTAATGCACAGCGGAAGACTTAATTCATACCTGAGAATAACATGCTTTAAAATGTCAACATAAAGTTGGTGAGATATAGGTTTAATGCCGGCAGCGATATATATATATATATATATATATAGACCACAAGATTTCATATATAAACATTTTCATAAAAATATTCTAAGTGGTTGAGCACTTGGTAACCATACTTAACATTCAATCACGTCGCATATTCCCTTTAATATGAAATCTTACTACACCGTACCAAGTGTAGTCACAAAACGAAGTACTGTGCAACCGTTGAATACTGGTCGTCAAGTCCGGTTGGGGTTGTCAGGCCCGATAGATCTATCAACAGGATTCGCGTTTACAATACCGCTGTAAATATTAGTTACCAAGCTACAGGGAAGTATGCCAGTGGTACAACTCAACGTAGAATATATTTTTCAGTTACTTGTGTCCATAACGTAAATCATTTATAAAAACAGCGCATGTATTCTCAGCCCAAAAATATTTAGAGTTTAAAAGGGACTATATACTCACTTTCGTCTTGAAGATATATATATTTTGACTTGGTCTCCGGTTGATATCACGAACCTATCCATATATAATATATCAATACCTTTTCTTTTTAAACAAACGTCACATATATATACTTGTTATACTTTTAATACTTTTAATAATTCCTTAGTCCGTAGTTAGCAGTTCGATGTTAGTAATTCAATTTTAATGGTTCATTTTTAGATGTTTAATAAACCCCCAACGAAATAATAAAACCCCCATCGTATATGTATTGGTCGAGATTAATCTTGACCCACGGTACCGGTGTTGTCAAATGACGTGTTGCGTACATAAAGTACCGGTGTTGTCAAATGACGTGTTGCGTACAATCATGGGATCTTATGATTAATCTTCTCGTGTTGTTTACGGGTAATCCCGAACCATATAAAATTGAATTATAAGTACATATATATAAAATATCATGTTATCTTAAAAAGATGTGATTTATTTAATTTTTCCCAATTATTTTCGTGGCTAAACTAGTCTTGGATATCCGATTTTGTTTCGGTCATAGTTTCTTCGTTACAACTCCGTTTTCGTTGATTCAACTTGCCATCTCCTTGGATCGAGTCCCTCTTTAAGACTATGAACTGTAAATACCTTAGTTTGTATTCAAAATCACACGGAATAGGTGAAACTTTAGTGAAACTTATGAAGTTAAACATTTTTGTTACAAAAAATATCATTTAATGACCATTTTTCTAAAAATACTTATACTTTGAATTAAATCATGAAATTTTTATGTGTTAACATATTTATAGTAAAAATCATTTTTCCAGAGAATAAACTTCCAATTCAAAGTTTAAGATGGTTTTTAATTATCCAACCCAAAATAGCCCCCGGTTGCACTCCGACGTCGTAAAAACAGTTTTTAAGGTGTTCTTTGAAAAACCAAGTTATACCTTGTTAAATTAGCATATACTTAAGTTATATTACAGGTCTTGAAGTATTTTAAAAGTTAAGTTAGAAGGATCTATTTAGTTTGCAAACAAGTTTGAAAACTTTCAAACTATGTTCTTGTTGTTAAAATTGTATACCACAAAATATGATAGCTATATATATATGAATCGAATAAAGTTATGAACATAGTTACTACCTCAAGTTCCTTGGACAAGGTTGCTGTAAAAGAGGAGTAAAAAGCTAGAACCAAAAGGGTGATAGAATTGGATGAAAGATTGGAAGTAATTTTGTGTTCTTGGAAGGATTTCTTGAAGTGTTTTTGTAAGGTTTTCTTATGAGGTTTAAGTGTTGTTTTTGAAGCTAAATGATGGGGAAAATGCTTAGAGATGATCAAGTATGAAGTTAAGAGTATTTTGAGAGAGAAATGGAAGTGTAAGTATGAGAAAATGGGGTGAAGAAATGGTGTGCATGCATAAAAACGTTTTTAGGTTATAAAGGAAAAAAAAAATACCTAACTTTGTTTTCTTGCTAAATAATTCATGCTACTTGACAAATGGTTGGTTCCACATGTTTTTTAATCATTTAAGGCTGCTAAGGAGCAGATTTTTATTGGTATATACCAATAGTAAATACATCTAGAAGCTGCGTATGATACGGGTACATATACCCTAGGTATACGTATAGAAATCTTTGAGAAAACGGAACGAGGATTCAAATATAGCTATCTTTTGTAAATATACTTATATTGTTTTATGTATTTAAGTCTTTAAAAGTGATTAAATACATTACTTATACGATATATGTATAAACATTATAGGTCATAAGTATTTAAGTCAAATAACGTTACGTATGGTTATCGTTTTGAAAACTTAAGTTAGTAGTTTCAAAATATACTTATAACTTATTGTTATTAATACAAAATGAGATATTAAAACATTCTTAGATCATGTTAAATATGTATATATACATATATATACAAAAACGTATAATTATCATATATTGTATAGTTCGTGATATCATCGGTCAAACTAGACGGTCAAACGTTGTGTAAAACTCTTTTCGAAAACATAAGTCTCAACAATTTGGATTACTTATCATGTTGGTAAGGTTTAATTTATGTAAATATTAATCTTATAAGTATAGAACGATCGAAAAAGTGCGGGTCAACTTTAGGGTTTTTGCTTATCGTGTCGGAACCATATAGAGATTAGAGTTTAAATTTGGTCGGAAATTTCCGGGTCGTTACAGTACCCACCCGTTAAAGAAATTTCGTCCTCGAAATTTGGTAGAGGTTGTCATAAATAACAATAGGAATGTTTTCATGACGAATATGAGGTAATAATGAAATTTTATCATTATTGAAAGATTTAGATAAAACGATTCGGTTATGTGAGACGCACGAGCGAAGCTATCACAAAAGAGTGAAATGAGTAAATATAGAATTGTTGTAACCGATGACGTGATTAGGATTGATTTCCGGAATTTATGGAAAATCTTACGTAATAAGATTTGGTTCTTTGGCGATCAAGATCTTCTTTGATTTAGTGCGGCGATCTGTTTCGATTTCTTTGTCGAATATTTTGCTATAAATCCATTTCCTTCTCTTCCTTATTTCCACAACTCACATCTTCTATCCTTTCTCCTTCAACTCATACCTTAAAGTATTCTTTTAAATGCTCCATCCCGTTCTAATTCTTGTTATACTTCTAACTTTCATATCTTTCATTCTTCTCTTTCATTTATCGCCAGAAGAATCTATTTACTTCTATCCTTTCCTCGGAATTATAATATTTTTAATTCTCCCGTGTCTTTACGTTGCAATACGTATTGATATACACGGTTTGTAAATCCTGGGTGATTTTCGGCCTTTGTATTCTTCATTATTTTTCAAAGCTTCATACTTTCGTTTTCTCTTCCTGACTTCGAGTCAAGCGAGTAATGGTCCGGAATTTGTAGATATGAGATTCGAAATGAGTATAGCTAATGCTCTAAGAAAGAAATGGTAATAGGACAAATTTTGATTTGTCAAATTACCAGAATACCCCGGAAAAGATAGAACTGTCAGGATGACATGTTCCTATTATGTTTGAGAATTGGATAGAATGTAAGAGCCGTGTAACATGGCACATGATGATGGTACTGTGAATCATCACATTTCATTAGAAACTTAACATGACTTACTGTAATATAATGAAGTTGATCAAATTTCATTATATTATACTAATTCATGCATCAGTTCCCAACACTGCTTCAGAACATTCCTATTTTAAACTTGAAGGTTTTAGAACTTAGAAACTAACACAGTTTCTTTTATGTTGTAACGCAGATATTACGGAGAGATAAATATTCTCAGATAAGAATAGTTGTGAAAATATTTCCAGAAATATGGAGAATATGTATAACGGAAGATATGAAGATATCTTATAATATCTAGGATAAGATGATGATGAAGAATATCATCGGGAAAGGTTTAGGATAAGGGGTAGGGTTTTTACTAATGGTTTCAGCAGGCACTGAATCGTTTGAATCCTTTGAAAGCAGATTCAGTTCTTGTGATTTATCTACATCCTCCTTCATACTTTGCTCAATCCGTTTTCAAGTTCCAACTCTCCTCTTTTTCTAAGCTTTACCAACACAATGTACTTCATCATTAAACTTTTGACTGTTAAAGTCGTTTACAGTTTTTGCTGCTTCTTCAGCATTTCAAGAACTACTTCATAGTCCAGGATTTTTTTTCGGAACTTCACATTCGAAATATGTAATTCTTAGGGATAGTCGTTCTCGGTATAACTGGGAGAATTTCTACGAGATTTTCAATATACTGATTGCGGATCTCGCTAAAGAGATAACGAGTTGCTGGTACGTCTGCTGATGATGTTGTGAAAAAGGTTCTCCGGTAACAACGGCGAAAGGACAAAGTATAAATATCGAGATTATAATAGGAGTAGTCTCACTGAGAAGTCGAAGTGGAGCTGTGACAAAATTAGCTTCTTGAAAAGGAATCGTATGATTGTTTTTGATAATGAATGATAAGGAATTCGATGCGGATACGTTTTAACTATAACTTCGGTTTCGAAAATTTTTCAGGTGCATCACTGTATGCATAAATCTTTCTTCCGTAAACGAGGTGCGGCTGGTTCAACTTCTCGATCGAGGTGTTTTCAAGAATCATGAAAAGATTTGAATGAGGATTATAATTGTCGAAGTACAAATGAGGTTTAGGATGAAATCAAGTGGCAAACTTGAAGAATTATTTAGTTTCATATGTTATAATCAATATTTTAATTTAATTCATTTTAATTGTCCAAAGTTAGCAGTCCAATAGTCCGATGGTTCAATGATTCATATATAATTTAATATATAATATTCGAATTAAATAATACGTATCGTGACCCGTATACCGGTCTCGGTGTCGATCACAACTCAAAGTATATATATATTTTGAAATCAACTCCGACCCTGTATAGCCAACTCCCGCCTTCACATATAGAGTGTCTACGGTTGTTCCGAAATATATATATAGATGGGTCGATATGATAAGTCGAAACCTTGCATACGTGTCCCGTTATTTAAAGTGCGTAAAAGTAAATAACAGAAATTAAATGATGATAAATAAAATTGCGAGAATGTAAATTGCGATAAATTAAATGTTAATCAGTTAACTGGGAACAGTTAGCCGGAACAGTTAGCGTGAAATCCTATCACAATTTCAATTAATTAATTCGTTTGTTTCTAACACTTTTTATTTTTTGTCCAATGTTTTCTTCATTATGCCACTTGTTGGATTCTAATAGATCAAAATCCAAATATGAAATTTGAATAGAAATGGTTATTCTGTGGTGAACGGATACGTATATCGGTAGTTGTAAGTAGGATAGTAAATGACCGTTGAATCAGATTTAGAGAATGTACAACGTAACTTATTAATGTGAATTCTAAATATTCCTCGGGTACTACCCACCCGTTAAAATATTTTCATCATTAACAGTTTGTACGAAAGAATTTTTAATTACAATCTTTATAAAAATATACTTGCATATATATTTTCTTCAGATGTAATCATAGATTCAATGAGTCAATGAAGTATTAAACTCATTTGATTTATCGTTAATACTAGATTACATAACTTCTAAAGCATTAGAGATTACATAATCGCCAGGTCGAACGAAGATAAATGAGGTAAAACGATACGTAAAGCGAAGATAATCGATGTAGAACGATATATAGAACGAAGATCATACTCGAAGTTCCGATGAGGTTTTTGAGGTATGTGATGTTGATATCCGAGATACAGTTTGTGATGTTGAGATGTTGGGGGTGACAAAAGTACTGTCGGCGTTGTTGATAGTGATACAGATTATGCTGCTGGTGCTGCTGCTGGTGTTTGTAACCTTCGCACCGTATTTTCTAAAGTCACTACCCGAGCGCGAAGCTCGTTGACTTCTTCTATTATACCGGGATGATTGACAGTTGGAACGAGCGAATGAACAAGATTCGAAATATGGGATAGTATGTAATCATGACGAGATACTCTAGAAATGAGCGAGAAAATGGTGTTTCGAATAGGTTCGCCGGTAAGTGCTTCAGGTTCATCGTTAAGAGGACAATTTGGTGGATGGAATGGATCACCTTCTTCTTGTCTCCAGAGATTTAGTATATTACGAACCCATCCCCAATTCATCCAAAATAGATGATGGGAAATTGGTTGATCCATTCCGGTGACGCTGTTCTCGGAGCTCGAATGGAAATCCATATCGGCGTAGCTATCGAAGTCGGAGGAATTCGAACTGGATGAAGAATCCATCTTGTATAGTCGGAGAAATGAATTTTTGGTTTGGAATAGATTATAGGAGTTGGGTTTGGTACTCTTCAATACATAATTTACATATGTATATATAATATCAAAATCCCATGAATTACGGAGAATCTTTGAAATACGTCAGGCAATGTCTATAGTAATAGATACGCTAAGATATGAATTTTTTCTATACACTATCGATGCACTAAATGCAGTAAGACGTGTCTAGACTTAAGAATGATAAGCAGGCAGTTCCCTAAGGATGATAAGCAGATGATTTCCGACTAGGATTGATAAGCAAAACTTTTGACAGGCAGACACGGTCAAAGTCCAGACTCACTTAATGTATCCTAACAACTACTAGTTAGACACACTAATGCAAAGCCTGGTTCGCTAAGACCAACGCTCTGATACCAACTGAAAGGATCCGAAACTAATCATCCGGACGTTGTCCATATTGATTACAAACGAATTACAATAATTGATAACATTGCGAGGTACTTGCCCTCTATATGATACATCTTACAAACGTTGCATTTATTCTTAAAAGGCAATCTATAGTTACATCCAGAATTGACATAATCGCCTGACATTTCATAATATTCAAATGACATAAACCGCCATTTACTTAATAATAGTCTCTATGAACTTCAATGACTCGAATGCAACGCCTTATGATATAAGTCCTTAATAGCCTCAAGTAGTATCCTTAGTACGAGCTAATGCACAGCGGAAGACTTAATTCATACCTGAGAATAACATGCTTTAAAATGTCAACATAAAGTTGGTGAGATATAGGTTTAATGCCGGCAGCGATATATATATATATATATATATAGACCACAAGATTTCATATATAAACATTTTCATAAAAATATTCTAAGTGGTTGAGCACTTGGTAACCATACTTAACATTCAATCACGTCGCATATTCCCTTTAATATGAAATCTTACTACACCGTACCAAGTGTAGTCACAAAACGAAGTACTGTGCAACCGTTGAATACTGGTCGTCCAGTCCGGTTGGGGTTGTCAGGCCCGATAGATCTATCAACAGGATTCGCGTTTACAATACCGCTGTAAATATTAGTTACCAAGCTACAGGGAAGTATGCCAGTGGTACAACTCAACGTAGAATATATTTTTCAGTTACTTGTGTCCATAACGTAAATCATTTATAAAAACAGCGCATGTATTCTCAGCCCAAAAATATTTAGAGTTTAAAAGGGACTATATACTCACTTTCGTCTTGAAGATATATATATTTTGACTTGGTCTCCGGTTGATATCACGAACCTATCCATATATAATATATCAATACCTTTTCTTTTTAAACAAACGTCACATATATATACTTGTTATACTTTTAATACTTTTAATAATTCCTTAGTCCGTAGTTAGCAGTTCGATGTTAGTAATTCAATTTTAATGGTTTATTTTTAGATGTTTAATAAACCCCCAACGAAATAATAAAACCCCCATCGTATATGTATTGGTCGAGATTAATCTTGACCCACGGTACCGGTGTTGTCAAATGACGTGTTGCGTACATAAAGTACCGGTGTTGTCAAATGACGTGTTGCGTACAATCATGGGATCTTATGATTAATCTTCTCGTGTTGTTTACGGGTAATCCCGAACCATATAAAATTGAATTATAAGTACATATATATAAAATATCATGTTATCTTAAAAAGATGTGATTTATTTAATTTTTCCCAATTATTTTCGTGGCTAAACTAGTCTTGGATATCCGATTTTGTTTCGGTCATAGTTTCTTCGTTACAACTCCGTTTTCGTTGATTCAACTTGCCATCTCCTTGGATCGAGTCCCTCTTTAAGACTATGAACTGTAAATACCTTAGTTTGTATTCAAAATCACACGGAATAGGTGAAACTTTAGTGAAACTTATGAAGTTAAACATTTTTGTTACAAAAAATATCATTTAATGACCATTTTTCTAAAAATACTTATACTTTGAATTAAATCATGAAATTTTTATGTGTTAACATATTTATAGTAAAAATCATTTTTCCAGAGAATAAACTTCCAATTCAAAGTTTAAGATGGTTTTTAATTATCCAACCCAAAATAGCCCCCGGTTGCACTCCGACGTCGTAAAAACAGTTTTTAAGGTGTTCTTTGAAAAACCAAGTTATACCTTGTTAAATTAGCATATACTTAAGTTATATTACAGGTCTTGAAGTATTTTAAAAGTTAAGTTAGAAGGATCTATTTAGTTTGCAAACAAGTTTGAAAACTTTCAAACTATGTTCTTGTTGTTAAAATTGTATACCACAAAATATGATAGCTATATATATATGAATCGAATAAAGTTATGAACATAGTTACTACCTCAAGTTCCTTGGACAAGGTTGCTGTAAAAGAGGAGTAAAAAGCTAGAACCAAAAGGGTGATAGAATTGGATGAAAGATTGGAAGTAATTTTGTGTTCTTGGAAGGATTTCTTGAAGTGTTTTTGTAAGGTTTTCTTATGAGGTTTAAGTGTTGTTTTTGAAGCTAAATGATGGGGAAAATGCTTAGAGATGATCAAGTATGAAGTTAAGAGTATTTTGAGAGAGAAATGGAAGTGTAAGTATGAGAAAATGAGGTGAAGAAATGGTGTGCATGCATAAAAACGTTTTTAGGTTATAAAGGAAAAAAAAATACCTAACTTTGTTTTCTTGCTAAATAATTCATGCTACTTGACAAATGGTTGGTTCCACATGTTTTTTAATCATTTAAGGCTGCTAAGGAGCAGATTTTTATTGGTATATACCAATAGTAAATACATCTAGAAGCTGCGTATGATACGGGTACATATACCCTAGGTATACGTATAGAAATCTTTGAGAAAACGGAACGAGGATTCAAATATAGCTATCTTTTGTAAATATACTTATATTGTTTTATGTATTTAAGTCTTTAAAAGTGATTAAATACATTACTTATACGATATATGT
Organism: Rutidosis leptorrhynchoides; assembly: GCF_046630445.1. Lineage (NCBI taxonomy): Eukaryota > Viridiplantae > Streptophyta > Magnoliopsida > Asterales > Asteraceae > Rutidosis > Rutidosis leptorrhynchoides. Next base: position 325,419,862 of record NC_092339.1, on the reverse strand, counting down.
ATAAACATTATAGGTCATAAGTATTTAAGTCAAATAACGTTACGTATGGTTATCGTTTTGAAAACTTAAGTTAGTAGTTTCAAAATATACTTATAACTTATTGTTATTAATACAAAATGAGATATTAAAACATTCTTAGATCATGTTAAATATGTATATATACATATATATACACAAACGTATAATTATCATATATTGTATAGTTCGTGATATCATCGGTCAAACTAGACGGTCAAACGTTGTGTAAAACTCTTTTCGAAAACATAAGTCTCAACAATTTGGATTACTTATCATGTTGGTAAGGTTTAATTTATGTAAATATTAATCTTATAAGTATAGAACGATCGAAAAAGTGCGGGTCAACTTTAGGGTTTTTGCTTATCGTGTCGGAACCATATAGAGATTAGAGTTTAAATTTGGTCGGAAATTTCCGGGTCGTTACATAAAGTCCAATGGTTAAAAAAATATTTTAATACAAAACATCAATTTGCTTATCTTGATGGAATTATCATAGTTTAAATTTGACCGAAATTTTCGGGTCATGACAGTATTGAAGATAGTAGTCGCGTGTGGAGCGGATTTACTAAGGTTCGTGTAGTTTCAGCCAATCTTCATTTTGGTATTTGGTATTTGGCTTTCGGTATTGGGTTAAGGGGTTAACCTTGGGCGGTTTACGTTATATGTATATATATATATATATATATATATATATATATATATATATATATATATATATATATATTGTCGTATTGATGTGTTGTAGCTAACCCTCCGGGTTGTAACGACCCTGAATTTTCTGACTTATATTATTAATATTTATATTTATTATTAATACTTGCGTTTTAATAAATGTATTCTTATACATTTACTTGTCACCGTAATTGATTTTCCATGTCCCGACTCGTCTTTTCGACAAGTGCTTTTCTCGAATAATATTTCGAATATTATTTATGTTCATAATTAATTATTATTAATTATTTCTAATTAACTAATGTAAGTAGTTAATTACTTGGGCTTTTTATTTATTTGTTGCATACTTATACATGGGCATTTATCATTGGACTTGGACTATCAAGGCCCACCCTACATTACTTAATGAACTAGTTAGTGAGCCCATCATTATGCTAGTGATTTATTAAGGATAAGCAAGATTAATTAAGTTAAGTGAGGAGACAAAGATGTTTCAAGCATGCATGACCACCTTTCCCATGTATTTGGCTTTATACCTCTTCCTAGCATTCACCACCTTCCCATACATGAAATAACAAAGTTGACTACCATCTTTTGGAGCACCTAGGCCGACGGTTTTGAGGCTTGGGGAGGGAGTTCCATTTTTTTTTGTTACTTATAAGCTAGTTCTTACTTCATTTCACACACACATCTTACTTACACCACTTTACTCCCAACTTTCCTCTCTAGATTGTAAGTAATATAGCTTTTTCTTTCTTCTTTTTTTCTTACTTTGAAAACCGAATACTATCATCATCATTCTACTTGTCGTTGTTTGTTGTTAAAGATCAAGCTTTCTAGCTTGTATCTTCATGTAATCTTGCTTCTTCCATCCTTTGTTTAATGAGAAGTCAAGAACAAGAACCTAAGCTTGTTAGCTTATGGTTCTACACTTGAAGTATTATAAAGATCTAAAGTTCATAAGCTTTAAGATCTTACTTGTATTCATGTTTTGTAAACTTAAGGTTTATTTTCTTAAAGCTTTGGCTTGAATCTTCTTAAGTATGAAACAAACATGAGCTTGTTACTTGTAACTTTAATTTATTTCTTCCCTTTGTAAGTCTTTAAATTCGTGACTTTATTATTTTGGTCAAGTGTCACTAGTTAAACTTGATCTCACTATTCTTGAAACTAAAGTTTAAACTTTGTAAGTTCAAGAACATAGAAGTTTAACTTTCTAGTTATAACTTCATACACTTATGTTGGATCTAAGTTTCTATAGCTTATGGTCTTCCAATTTTGTAACATCCTCAATCGGGCCTAGTTGTAAGATTACTATTTTGCCCTTAAGTTTGTTTTGCGTTATTATATGCTTTTATTTTTATTTAATATTTATTATTAAATAATGATTTGGTTAGGACCAGTTTGTGACAAGGGTCACAGAACAGGTTTATTTATTTAATTTGGACTCCGTTTGGGTTGCCAAATGACGTACGAAAGATATCAGATAACTGATAAATACCCGTGTACCACACAGTGTGGGAGTTATCCACAATTAAGTGACTAGTGTGCTGGTTCCTTTCTCATTTTTTCCAGACTCTTCCACACACTCCCGTACTTCATCCTCTTCACCTAGCAAACCCTAAATTCTAATCCTTGTTCTTGAGCTCAAATCTTTTACATTATCTTGTTCCTTTCGATTTACTGATTCTAACAAGGTAAGATTCATAGCTTTTCATGCTTTAATTATTGAGAAAATTGAGTTTTTGTGTTAGTTTTTACAAAGTGAGTAATTTGGGTCAAAATGGTTAGATTTGATGTTGTTTGAGTCCAAATCTTGTGGTTTTATGTTTCTACATGTATAGTGTCTTCGATTTGGTCAGTTTTGAGGTCATAAACGAGCTCTAGAGCAAGAATTGGTCGATTTTGGGTGAAACCGGTCACTTTGTCTTCAGCTTCTGCAGATGAACACGGTCGGCCGAGTGTCTCCTGACACTCGACCGACTGACTCGACCATCGACCGACTGACTCGACCATCGATCGAGTGTGTATGACCCACGGCCGAGGGGTCTGCGAGAGACCATCGACCGAGTGACTAGACACTCGGCCGAGTGAGTGAAGACAGTCGGACGACTGTCTCTGACAGTCGACCGAGTGTCTTGGGCAGTGAAATATTTTACCAAGGGTTGATTTTTAGCCGTTATGCTGCCCGTTTTTATTTTGATGTTTATGATGTAAATTTTGAAAGTGAAGTGCATAAGTGTTAAGGAGAAAAATTTTAGCGGACAGTTTTTCTGACAAAAATTTTTATATTGTGTTATTTGGTGTTAACGGACAGAAACTAACTTGTGTATATGTTTTTGAAATATCCGCAACTAATCCATCCGGACGAAGTCTTCAACAGTTGGTCCCATTGCGATGATCGACTCCAAATAATATCTTTAATATGAGTTAATGCACAGCGGAAGACTTAATTCGTACCTGAGAATAACATGCTTTAAAACGTCAACATAAAGTTGGTGAGATATATAGGTTTGATGCTAGCATCGTTATAACTATGGACCACAAGATTTCATATACATACATAATACACTCGCAAGTGTATGAAAATGTCTTTGAGCACTTGGTAACCATACTTAACATTTAAATCACAGCAGCATATTCTTAAATAACCACTACACCGTACCAAGTGTAGCATACAGAAACGAAGTACTGTGCAACCGTTTAAAACTGGTCGTCCAGCCCGGTTGGGGTTGTCAGGCCCGATAGATCTATCAACAGGATTCGCGTTTACATTCCTCATGTAAATATTAGCTACCAAGTATAAAGAAATATGCCATGGTACAACTCAACATAGAATTTATTTTTGATCACTTGTTTCCATAACGTAAATCATTGATAAAAACAGCGCATGTATTCTCAGCTCAAAATATTTAGAGTTTAAAAAGGGACTATATACTCACCATACTGTATTTTGTAGTAAAAATACATATAACACCATTGATCAATTATAAGATTGGCCTCGGATTCACGAACCTATATCATTTGTATATATATATATATATATATATATATATATATATATATATATATATATATATATATATTAACAAATATAGTTGTAATCGAACAATTTTTATATATATTTAGTGATTCAGTTGTTATTTTAATCATGGGTTTTATTAATGACTTAATTAATTGTGTATAATGTATAATTAATTGTAGTATTAATATAACTATAGTATATGTAATGATTATATTTTTGATATACAAAATATATATTTGTTATCGTATAATAATAATAATAATAATTTTAATAAAAATGATACCTTTTTTTTTAAAATGTTAATTTTAATAATAATAATGATAATAATAAATATAATAATGTTAATAATATTGATGTTGATAATAAAAATGATGATAATTCTTAATACTATTAGTAGTAAAAATAGTGATATTTTTAGTAATAATAATACTATACCAATTCTAATAATGATAATAATATAATAATAATAATAAATAATAATAATAATAATAATAATAATAATGTTAAAAATAATAATAAAAGTTATAATAATAAAAGTTATAATAATAATAATAATAATAATAATAATAATAATAATAATAATAATAATAATAATATTTAGTGATAATAATATCTAAAATGGTAATAATAATAATCATATCATAAATTTTATCATTATTATAACAATAACATAACACTAATAATAATAATAATAATAATAATAATAATAATAATAATAATAATAATAATAATAATAATAATAATAATAATAATAATAATAATAATGATGATAATAAAAATAATGAAACTATAAGTAAATGGCTACCTTAATTAGAATGAGTAAAAAGAAAGAAACTGTCCAAGCCGGGACTCGAACCCGCGACCACTCGAAACCCGACATAAACATCAAACCACTCGTCCATCCATTTCATTCTGATTTAAACCACACAGAAAAGTATATAACCCCTATTACTATTCTGACTTCTTCTTCTTCATTAACCCATACGACAGGAAATTCTTAATCAAACGAATGGTTGCAAAAATTTAGATGGTTTTAGAATTCATGAATAACCAGAACGATTAGAGCTCCATTTGAATTAGTTTAAATAGAAACAAAAATAAAAAGTCGCTGAACAAAACAAAAAAAAAATACGTTCTTGAACTTGAAATTGCTTTTCGAATTTAAGTGTGTTTTAGACAAAACTTGTAACATGAAAAAGGTTCTAAATGATTCGTAAAAACTTTCTGGACCATCTATTGATTCGTAAACATCAATCTGAATCCGAATTTCGATATGAAAAAAACAGTTGATTTTTTCAATTTATATTTTGACCTTAAAATTTGAACTCAGTAGAAAGAATTAGGATTTGATCCTTTGCAGACAGTTTAAGAAGACAATTCCTAACAAGACCTCATTATTACATTTTTCAATTTCGTTCCAATCATAGTTTTGAAAAAAATTGAAATAGATTAGAGATAACGGGATGAAAGTAAATTAATACATATATAATTCTATTAAAGCTTTGATTTTTAGATAACAGAGATATTGTGAAACTTGACAATGGTGTTGAGAGATCGAATGAGTTTCCCATTATTTGTTGTTCGATTTATATAAATGAAAAAAGGTGGACATGTAGTTCACGGATTAAACAGTAGGACAGAAAAAGATAAAAAAAAATATCCATCAGCATCTCGTGTATTTATTTATTATTTATTTATTTTATTTTATTTTATTTTATTTTTTTATATATACTTATATTCATATAACATATATATATAGATATATATATATATATATATATATATATATATATATATATATATATATATATATATATATATATATATATATCTAAATTTATGTATTATAATAAATCTTATAATTATAACTACAATAATAATAAATATAATTAAAATATTAATATTACCCTTAATATTATGTATAATAATAATAATAATACTAAAAATTAATAATAAAAATGTTAATAATATTATTTTTTAAAATAATGATCATTAAAGATAAAGGTAATGATGTTACAAGTTTTTATTACATAAATGAATATTATTAAATATATATTTATATATATATTTTTACAGGATAATTTGAATTGTAGCAATATATATATTAAATTATTTTCCTATATATATATATATATATATATATATATATATATATATATATATATATATATATATATATATATATATATATAAAGATAATAGCTTCCATTACAACACACATTGTTATTTTACATATTTATGTAATTCAACTATATTCACATATATATGTATTTATGTACTCATATTTACAAACAATGATTCGTGAATCGTTAGAACTAGTCAAAGGTAATTGAATTTATGTAAATAGTTCAATTATTTTGAGATTCAACATTCCGGATTTCATGAATATAGATTTCAAGCTTTTCGAGACTCAATATTAAAGATTTTGCTTATCGTGTCAGAAACATATAAATATTAAGGTTTAAATTTGGTCGGAAATTTTCGGGTCATTACAGTACCTATCCGTTAAAGAAATTTCGTCCCCAAAATTTGATAGGGGTCGTCATAGAATACAATAGGAATGTTTTCATGACGAATATGAGGTAATAATGGAGTTTTATCATTATTGAGAGAAAAACGATTCGATCATGTGAAGCGTACGAGTAAAGCTATCACAAAAGAGTGAAATGAGTAAATAAATATATTCGTTTCAACCGTTGGCGTAGCTATTATTGACTTCCGGAATTTAAGGGACTTAAAGAAAATCTTACGTAATAAGATTTGGTTTTTCAGCGATCAGGATCTTCTTTGATTTAATGCGGCAATCTGTTTTGATTTCTCTGTCGAATACTTCACTATAAATCCACTCCTTCGTTTCCTTATTTTTCACAACTCACATCTTTTACTCTTTTTCCTTAATTCCTACTTTAAGACATTTGCCAAAATGCTTCATCCCATTCTAATCCTTGATATATTCTAAATCTTCACATCTGTCATCCTTCTCTTTCATCTACCACCGGAGGATTTTTTTATTTTTTTTACTTTTACTATTATCTTGGGATTATAGTGTTATTAATTTTTCCGTGCCTTTACGTGACAATACGTATTGATATGCATGGTTTGTAGTTTCAGGGTTGTTATTGGGTTTTATATCTTCCCTTATATTTTGATGTCCCTACTTCTGTCTTCCATAATCATTGTCATCCACAGTTAATGCGCTCACCTATTTGCTGCGATATATACTCAAATTTCTATTTTTGAAGCTTTATTCTTCCGTTTCCTTTTCCCGTCCTTGAGTCAAGCGAGCAATGGTCCGGAATTCGTAGGTATGAAATTTGGAATAAACATAGCTAATTCTCTCAAAAAGAAATGATAATAGCACGATTTTGATTTGTTAAATTACCAGAATACCTTGGAAAAGACCGAGTCATCAATATGTATTTTCTTGATATTTTTAGAATTTATATCGAATGTAAGAGCCGTGTAACATGGCACATGATGATGGTACTGTGAATCATCACATTCCATTAGAAACTCAACATGACTTACTATAATATAATGACGTTGATCAAGTGTCATTATATTATACTAATTCATGCATCAGTTCCCAACACTACTTCAAAACATTTCTATTTTAAACTCGAAGATTTCAGAATTTAGAAACTAACACAGTTTCTTTTATGTTGCAGATATTACGGAGAGATACGTGATCTCAGATAAGAATAGTTGTGAAAATATCTCCAGAAATATGGAGAATACGTATAACGGAGGATATGAAGATATCTTATAATATCTAAGATAAGACGATGATGAAGAATATCATTTGGAAAGGTTTAGAATAAGGAGTAGGGTTCTTACTAACGGTTTTAGCAGGCACTGAATCATTTGGATTCTTTGAAGGCAGATTCCGTCCTTGTAATTTATTCACAGCCTCTTTCATACTTTGCTCAATCCATTTTCCAGTTCCAACCCTTCTCTTTTTCTGAACTTTTTCAACACACTGTACTTCATCATCAAACGTTTGACTGTTAAAGTCGTTTACAGTTTTTGCTGCTTCATCAGCATTTCAAGAACTACTTCGCAGTTCAGGGTGTTTTTCAGAAACTTCACATTCGGAGTATGAAATTCTTAGGGGTAGACGTTATAGGTATAACTGGGGAAGTTCTGCGAGATTTTCAAAATACTAATTGCGGATTCCGCCAAAGAGATGACGATGTAGTGACCCGAACTTTTCCATGTTTATATATATTAATTGAGATTGGTATTTACATGATTAAATGTTTCTAACATATTAAGCAATCAAACTTGTTAAGACTTGATTAATTGAAATAGGTTTCATATAGACAATTGACTACCCAATTTGACCGGTGATTCACGAACGTTAAAACTTGTAAAAACTATATGATGACATATATATGGTTATATATATAGTTAACATGATATTATGATAAGTAAACATATCATTAAGTATATTAACAATGAACTACATATGTAAAAACAAGACTACTAACTTAATAATTTTGAAACGAGACATATATGTAACGATTATCGTTGTAACGACATTTAATGTATATATATCATATTAAGAGATATTTGTACATCATAATATCATGATAATATAATAATTTAAAATCTCTTTTGATATTATAAACATTGGTTTAACAACATTTAACAAGATCGTTAACCTAAAGGTTTCAAAACAACATTTACATGTAACGACTAACGATGACTTAACGACTCAGTTAAAATGTATATACATGTAGTGTTTTAATATGTATTCATACACTTTTGAAAGACTTCAAGACACTTATCAAAATACTTCTACTTAACAAAAATGCTTACAATTACATCCTCGTTCAGTTTCATCAACAATTCTACTCGTATGCACCCGTATTCGTACTCGTACAATACACAGCTTTTAGATGTATATACTATTGGTATATACACTCCAATGATCAGCTCTTAGCAGCCCATGTGAGTCACCTAACACATGTGGGAACCATCATTTGGCAACTAGCATGAAATATCTCATAAAATTACAAAAATATGAGTAATCATTCATGACTTATTTACATGAAAACAAAATTACATATCCTTTATATCTAATCCATACACCAACGACCAAAAACACCTACAAACACTTTCATTCTTCAATTTTCTTCATCTAATTGATCTCTCTCAAGTTCTATCTTCAAGTTCTAAGTGTTCTTCATAAATTCCAAAAGTTCTAGTTTCATAAAATCAAGAATACTTTCAAGTTTGCTAGCTCACTTCCAATCTTGTAAGGTGATCATCCAACCTCAAGAAATCTTTGTTTTTTACAGTAGGTTATCATTCTAATACAAGAACTTCGAGCCATCCAAGGATCCGTTGAAGCTAGATCCATTTTTCTCTTTTCCAGTAGGTTTATCCAAGGAACTTAAGGTAGTAATGATGTTCATAACATCATTCGATTCATACATATAAAGCTATCTTATTCGAAGGTTTAAACTTGTAATCACTAGAACATAGTTTAGTTAATTCTAAACTTGTTCGCAAACAAAAGTTAATCCTTCTAACTTGACTTTTAAAATCAACTAAACACATGCTCTATATCTATATGATATGCTAACTTAATGATTTAAAACCTGAAAATACGAAAAACACCGTAAAACCGGATTTACGCCGTCGTAGTAACACCACGGGCTGTTTTGGGTTAGTTAATTAAAAACTATGATAAACTTTGATTTAAAAGTTGTTATTCTGAGAAAATGATTTTTATTATGAACATGAAACTATATCCAAAAATTATGGTTAAACTCAAAGTGGAAGTATGTTTTCTAAAATGGTCATCTAGACGTCGTTCTTTCGACTGAAATGACTACCTTTACAAAAACGACTTGTAACTTATTTCTCCGACTATAAACCTATACTTTTCTGTTTAGATTCATAAAATAGAGTTCAATATGAAATCATAGCAATTTGATTCACTCAAAACGGATTTAAAATGAAGAAGTTATGGGTAAAACAAGATTGGATAATTTTTCTCATTTTAGCTACGTGAAAATTGGTAACAAATCTATTTCAACCATAACTTAATCAACTTGTATTGTATATTATGTAATCTTGAGATACCATAGACACGTATACAATGTTTTGACCTATCATGTCGACACATCTATATATATTTCGGAACAACCATAGACACTCTATATGTGAATGTTGGAGTTAGCTATACAGGGTTGAGGTTGATTCCAAAATATATATAGTTTGAGTTGTGATCAATACTGAGATATGTATACACTGGGTCGTGGATTGATTCAAGATAATATTTATCGATTTATTTCTGTACATCTAACTGTGGACAACTAGTTGTAGGTTACTAACGAGGATAGCTGACTTAATAAACTTAAAACATCAAAATATATTAAAAGTGTTGTAAATATATTTTAAACATACTTTGATATATATGTATATATTGTTATAGGTTCGTGAATCAACCGGTGGTCAAGTCTTACTTCCCGACGAAGTAAAAATCTGTGAAAGTGAGTTATAGTCCCACTTTTAAAATCTAATATTTTTGGGATGAGAATACATGCAGGTTTTATAAATGATTTACAAAGTAGACACAAGTACGTGAAACTACATTCTATGGTTGAATTATCGAAATCGAATATGCCCCTTTTTATTAAGTCTGGTAATCTAAGAATTAGGGAACAGACACCCTAATTGACGCGAATCCTAAAGATAGATCTATTGGGCCTAACAAACCCCATCCAAAGAACCGGATGCTTTAGTACTTCGAAATTTATATCATATCCGAAGGGTGTCCCGGAATGATGGGGATATTCTTATATATGCATCTTGTTAATGTCGGTTACCAGGTGTTCACCATATGAATGATTTTTATCTCTATGTATGGGATGCGTATTGAAATATGAAATCTTGTGGTCTATTATTATGATTTGATATATATAGGTTAAACCTATAACTCACCAACATTTTTGTTGACGTTTTAAGCATGTTTATTCTCAGGTGATTATTAAGAGCTTCCGCTGTCGCATACTTAAATAAGGACGAGATTTGGAGTCCATGCTTGTATGATATTGTGTAAAAACTGCATTCAAGAAACTTATTTTGTTGTAACATATTTGTATTGTAAACCATTATGTAATGGTCGTGTGTAAACAGGATATTTTAGATTATCATTATTTGATAATCTACGTAAAGTTTTTTAAACCTTTATTGATGAAATAAAGGTTATGGTTTGTTTTAAAATGAATGCAGTCTTTGAAAAACGTCTCATATAGAGGTCAAAACCTCGCAACGAAATCAATTAATATGGAACGTTTTTAATCAATAAGAACGGGACATTTCAGTTGGTATCCGAGCGTTGGTCTTAGAGAACTAGAAAATTTGCATTAGTGTGTCTTATCGAGTTTGTTAGGATGCATTAGTGATTCTGGACTTTGACCGTGTTTTCTTTAAAAATGATTGCTTAACATTTTTGTTGGAAACTATATATTTTTAACATATGAATATTATGTGATATATTAATCTCTTAACGTGTTTGATATTATGTGATAGATGTCTACCTCTAGAACAAGTCCCATTGACTCACCTAATAATAATGAAGAGTCAAATGTAAATTGGAATGATTCGTGGACTGATTCACAAGTTCCCGAAGAGGAACCGAAAGAAGAGTCGGAACCGGAAGAAGAATCGGAACCGGAAGAAGAATCGGAACCGGAAGAAGAATCGGAACCGGTGGGGGAAATAATAAAACGGTTAAGTAAAAGAGAATCCTCAACCAACTGACCAAGGTTAATTATGGTCAATGGTGTTTCCGCATAGGAAGCAAAATATTGGGAGGATTACCAATTCTCCGATGAATCGGATTCCGACGAGAATTCCAATGATGTTATAGAAATTACCCCAACTGAATTTAAAAAGGCAAAAGAAAATAATAAGGGAAAGGGCATAAAAATAGAGAAATCTAATTCCAACCCCGATGAACTTTATATGTATCGTCAACCCCCGAAGTCCTTAAGTTGTAACAATGACCCGGGAACCTCTAAACCACCAGGTTTTTCTAAACCAATGTGGACAACGACGGCTCGTATTAGGGGAACATCATATATCCCTAGAAACTTGGCAAAACGAACCAAAACCGAAGAAGAAGAAACGAGCGAGTCGGAATAAGATAGTTGTATTCGTGTGGTGTAATATATGTAATATAGTGTTCTTATGCTTTATGATATATGTAAAAATTGCTTGTATTAATAAGTATTTTTTTTATGAATCTAACTCTTGTCTATTTTACAGTTTAAAAACACAAAATGGATAGACAACCCAATATTTTAAGAGACCTACCCGGAGACATGATTGATGAAATCTTGTCTAGAGTCGGCCAGAATTCCTCGGCACAACTATTTAAGGCGAGATCAGTTTGTAAGACATTCGAAGAACGTTCCAAGAATGTCTTGGTTTATAAGAGACTTTCGTTTGAAAGTTGGGGAATAGCACATTGGGAAACCCATAAGTTACGATGTGTTTACTTTGACGCATATATTGCGGGGAACCCAAATGCTATTTTACGCAACGGGTTAAGAAATTATTTTGACTCAATATATCCGAATATTGGACTTCGTGATTTAGAAAAAGCGGCTAACATGCAACATAAAGAAGCATGTTATGCTTACGGATTAGTAATGTTCGCTTCTCACCAAAGTGAGAACAAGAACATCGGGCTACAACTATTAAACAAAACGTTTCCACAAGTGACGGAGTCAGTAATTGGGGTAAGAAATGAGGTTTTTAGATTGTTACGGGACTGTTGGACATTACGTAACCCTCGTCCTTTTGACGATGTTACAACACGCTGTCTTATCAACGGCCATAACGGTTATGTTCCACAAGACCAAGGATGGGAAGTAGTCCTAGTAAAACCAGAATGCATGACTTGTTTCTGGACGTATGAATTACGTATCTTTATTGTCTTTGCTGAACGACTTGTGTACTAGCTAGAATTATCTTCACAACTATCTTGTATCAAAGTTATTGTGTGCTATATTTCATGCTTTATGTAAAATAAGCGGTATTGTAAGTTTGTAAAATATTGTATAAAAGTTTGAACGCGAAATATTATTATAATCAGTTTTTCATATAGAATTGTAGTAGTTGAATTGTATATTAGCTACTAAGTATGAACTAAACGGGTAGGTACTACCCGAATTTAAACTTATAAAACGCTAATATGAAGAAAAAGCTTTTATTAATGAGTTCATATTATGCTACGAAATACTATTAACTACTCTTAATATTCTGTATGATTAACTTGTTCCATTTGACTATTTTAAAGGAAATGGCACCGACTACTCGACATACCGTGAATATGAATGAAGAGGAATTCCGTACTTTTCTAGCTTCAAACATAGCCGCAGTACAGGCTGCGCTACATACCAACAATAACCTTGGATCTAGCAGTACAGGAAATCGTGTAGGATGCACCTACAAAGAATTCACTGCCTGCAAACCTTTGGAATTTGATGGAACCGAAGGACCGATCGGATTGAAACGGTGGACCGAGAAGGTCGAATCGGTGTTTGCCATAAGTAAGTGTACTGAAGAGGACAAAGTGAAGTACGCTACGCATACCTTCACAGGTTCTGCGTTAACATGGTGGAATACCTATCTAGAGCAAGTGGGACAAGATGATGCGTACGCACTACCGTGGTCAGCATTCAAGCACTTGATGAACGAGAAGTACCGTCCCAGAACCGAGGTCAATAAGCTCAAGACCGAACTTAGAGGGTTACGAACCCAAGGATTTGATATTACCACGTACGAAAGACGATTCACAGAATTGTGCCTATTGTGTCCGGGAGCATTCGAAGATGAGGAAGAGAAGATCGACGCATTTGTGAAAGGATTACCGGAAAGAATTCAAGAAAATATAAGTTCACACGAGCCCGCCTCTATTCAACAGGCATGTAGAATGGCTCACAAACTAGTGAACCAGATTGAAGAAAGAATTAAAGAACAGACTGCTGAAGAGGCCAATGTGAAGCAAGTCAAAAGAAAGTGGGAGGATAACGGTGATAAGAATCACCAATACAACAACAACAGCAATTACAACAATAATCGCAACAATTATCCCAACAATCGCAACATCAATCGCAACTACAACAAACGGCCCAACAACAACAGCAACAGCAACTACAACAATCATCCCAACAACAATAATAACCGCAACAACAACAATCAGAAGCAGCTATGCCAAAGGTGTGAAAAGTATCACTCGGGGTTCTGCACCAAATTTTGCAACAAGTGTAAAAGAAATGGTCATAGCGCGGCGAAGTGTGAGGTTTACGGACCAGGGGTTAATAGAACGAAAGGAACAAATGGTGTCGGAACGAGTAATGGTGGAGCAAGTAGTGTCGGAGCAAGTTATGCCAATGTAGTTTGTTATAAATGTGGAAAACCGGGCCACATTATTAGAAATTGCCCGAACCAGGAGAACACGAATGGACAAGGCCGCGGAAGAGTTTTCAATATTAATGCGGCAGAGGCACAGGAAGACCCGGAGCTTGTTACGGGTACGTTTCTTATTGAAAATAAATCTGCTTACGTTTTATTTGATTCGGGTGCGGATAGAAGCTATATGAGTAGAGATTTTTGTGCTAAATTAAGTTGTCCATTGACGCCTTTGGATAGTAAATTTTTACTCGAATTAGCAAATGGTAAATTAATTTCAGCAGATAATATATGTCGGAATCGAGAAATTAAACTGGTTAGCGAAACATTTAAGATTGATTTGATACCAGTAGAGTTAGGGAGTTTTGATGTGATAATCGGTATGGACTGGTTGAAAGAAGTGAAAGCAGAGATCTTCTGTTACAAAAATGCAATTCGCATTATACGAGAAAAAGGAAAACCCTTAATGGTGTACAGAGAAAAGGGCAACACGAAGCTACATCTTATTAGTAATTTGAAGGCACAAAAACTAATAAGAAAAGGTTGCTATGCTGTTCTAGCACACGTCGAGAAAGTACAAACTGAAGAAAAGAGCATCAATGATGTTCCCATTGCAAAAGAATTTCCCGATGTATTTCCGAAAGAATTACCGGGATTACCCCCACATCGATCCGTTAAATTTCAAATAGATCTTGTACCAGGAGCTGCACCAATAGCTCGTGCTCCTTACAGACTTGCACCCAGCGAGATGAAAGAACTGCAAAGCCAATTACAAGAACTTTTAGAGCGTGGTTTCATTCGACCAAGCACATCACCGTGGGGAGCTCCTGTTTTGTTTGTCAAGAAGAAAGATGGTACATTCAGGTTGTGTATCGACTACTGAGAGTTGAACAAACTTACCATCAAGAACCGCTACCCACTACCGAGAATCGACGACTTATTTGATCAACTACAAGGCTCGTCAGTTTATTCAAAGATTGACTTACGTTCCGGGTATCATCAAATGCGGGTGAAAGAAGATGATATTCCAAAGACTACTTTCAGAACACGTTACGGTCATTACGAGTTTATGGTCATGCCGTTTGGTTTAACTAATGCACCAACTGTGTTCATGGACCTTATGAACCGAGTGTGTGGACCATACCTTGACAAGTTTGTCATTGTTTTCATTGATGACATACTTATTTACTCAAAGAATGACCAAGAACACGGTGAACATTTGAGAAAGGTGTTAGAAGTATTGAGGAAGGAAGAATTGTACGCTAAGTTTTCAAAGTGTGCATTTTGGTTGGAAGAAGTTCAATTCCTCGGTCACATAGTGAACAAAGAAGGTATTAAGGTGGATCCAGCAAAGATAGAAACTGTTGAAAAGTGGGAAACCCCGAAAACTCCGAAACACGTACGCCAGTTTTTAGGACTAGCTGGTTACTACAGAAGGTTCATCCAAGACTTTTCCAGAATAGCAAAACCCTTGACTGCATTAACGCATAAAGGGAAGAAATTTGAATGGAATGATGAACAAGAGAAAGCGTTTCAGTTATTGAAGAAAAAGCTAACTACGGCACCTATATTGTCATTGCCTGAAGGGAATGATGATTTTGTGATTTATTGTGACGCATCAAAGCAAGGTCTCGGTTGTGTATTAATGCAACGAACGAAGGTGATTGCTTATGCGTCAAGACAATTGAAGTTTCACGAACAAAATTATATGATGCATGATTTGGAATTAGGCACGGTTGTTTTTGCATTAAAGACTTGGAGGCACTACTTATATGGGGTCAAAAGTGTTATATATACCGACCACAAAAGTCTTCAACACATATTTAATCAGAAACAACTGAATATGAGGCAGCGTAGGTGGATTGAATTATTGAATGATTACGACTTTGAGATTCGTTACCACCCGGGGAAGGCAAATGTGGTAGCCGATGCCTTGAGCAGGAAGGACAGAGAACCCATTCGAGTAAAATCTATGAATATAATGATTCATAATAACCTTACTACTCAAATAAAGGAGGCGCAACAAGGAGTTTTAAAAAGAGGGAAATTTAAAGGATGAAATACCCAAAGGATCGGAGAAGCATCTTAATATTCGGGAAGACGGAACCCGGTATAGGGCTGAAAGGATTTGGGTACCAAAATTTGGAGATATGAGAGAAATGGTACTTAGAGAAGCTCATAAAACCAGATACTCAATATATCCTGGAACGGGGAAGATGTACAAGGATCTCAAGAAACATTTTTGGTGGCCGGGTATGAAAGCCGATGTTGCTAAATATGTAGGAGAATGTTTGACGTGTTCACAGGTCAAAGCTGAGCATCAGAAACCATCAGGTCTACTTCAACAACCCGAAATCCCGGAATGGAAATGGGAAAACATTACCATGGATTTCATCACTAAATTGCCAAGGACTGCAAGTGGTTTTGATACTATTTGGGTAATAGTTGATCGTCTCACCAAATCAGCACACTTCCTGCCAATAAGAGAAGATGACAAGATGGAGAAGTTAGCACGACTATATTTGAAGGAAGTCGTCTCCAGACATGGAATACCAATCTCTATTATCTCTGATAGGGATGGCAGATTTATTTCAAGATTCTGGCAGACATTACAGCAAGCATTAGGAACTCGTCTAGACATGAGTACTGCCTATCATCCACAAACCGATGGACAGAGCGAAAGGACGATACAAACGCTTGAAGACATGCTACGAGCATGTGTTATTGATTTCGGAAACAGTTGGGATCGACATCTACCGTTAGCAGAATTTTCAACAACAGCTACCATTCAAGCATTGAGATGGCGCCGTTTGAAGCACTTTATGGTAGAAAGTGCAGGTCTCCGATTTGTTGGAGTGAAGTGGGGGATAGACAGATTACGGGTCCGGAGATTATACAAGAAACTACCGAGAAGATCATCCAAATTCAACAACGGTTGAAAACTGCCCAAAGTCGACAAAAGAGCTACGCTGACATTAAAAGAAAAGATATAGAATTTGAAATTGGAGAGATGGTCATGCTTAAAGTTGCACCTTGGAAAGGCGTTGTTCGATTTGGTAAACGAGGGAAATTAAATCCAAGGTATATTGGACCATTCAAGATTATTGATCGTGTCGGACCAGTAGCTTACCGACTTGAGTTACCTCAACAACTCGCGGCTGTACATAACACTTTTCACGTCTCGAATTTGAAGAAATGTTTTGCTAAAGAAGATCTCACTATTCCGTTAGATGAAATCCAAATCAACGAAAAACTTCAATTCATCGAAGAACCCGTCGAAATAATGGATCGTGAGGTTAAAAGACTTAAGCAAAACAAGATACCAATTGTTAAGGTTCGATGGAATGCTCGTAGAGGACCCGAGTTCACCTGGGAGCGTGAAGATCAGATGAAGAAGAAATACCCGCATCTCTTTCCAGAAGATTCGTCAACACCTTCAACAGCTTAAAATTTCGGGACGAAATTTATTTAACGGGTAGGTACTGTAGTGACCCGAACTTTTCCATGTTTATATATATTAATTGAGATTGATATTTACATGATTAAATGTTTCTAACATATTAAGCAATCAAACTTGTTAAGACTTGATTAATTGAAATAGGTTTCATATAGACAATTGACTACCCAAGTTGACCGGTGATTCACGAACGTTAAAACTTGTAAAAACTATATGATGACATATATATGGTTATATATATAGTTAACATGATATTATGATAAGTAAACATATCATTAAGTATATTAACAATGAACTACATATGTAAAAACAAGACTACTAACTTAATGATTTTGAAACGAGACATATATGTAACGATTATCGTTGTAACGACATTTAATGTATATATATCATATTAAGAGATATTTGTACATCATAATATCATGATAATATAATAATTTAAAATCTCTTTTGATATTATAAACATTGGGTTAACAACATTTAACAAGATCGTTAACCTAAAGGTTTCAAAACAACATTTACATGTAACGACTAACGATGACTTAACGACTCAGTTAAAATGTATATACATGTAGTGTTTTAATATGTATTCATACACTTTTGAAAGACTTCAAGACACTTATCAAAATACTTCTACTTAACAAAAATGCTTACAATTACATCCTCGTTCAGTTTCATCAACAATTCTACTCGTATGCACCCGTATTCGTACTCGTACAATACACAGCTTTTAGATGTATGTACTATTGGTATATACACTCCAATGATCAGCTCTTAGCAGCCCATGTGAGTCACCTAACACATGTGGGAACCATCATTTGGCAACTAGCATGAAATATCTCATAAAATTACAAAAATATGAGTAATCATTCATGACTTATTTACATGAAAACAAAATTACATATCCTTTATATCTAATCCATACACCAACGACCAAAAACACCTACAAACACTTTCATTCTTCAATTTTCTTCATCTAATTGATCTCTCTCAAGTTCTATCTTCAAGTTCTAAGTGTTCTTCATAAATTCCAAAAGTTCTAGTTTCATAAAATCAAGAATACTTTCAAGTTTGCTAGCTCACTTCCAATCTTGTAAGGTGATCATCCAACCTCAAGAAATCTTTGTTTCTTACAGTAGGTTATCATTCTAATACAAGAACTTCGAGCCATCCAAGGATCCGTTGAAGCTAGATCCATTTTTCTCTTTTCCAGTAGGTTTATCCAAGGAACTTAAGGTAGTAATGATGTTCATAACATCATTCGATTCATACATATAAAGCTATCTTATTCGAAGGTTTAAACTTGTAATCACTAGAACATAGTTTAGTTAATTCTAAACTTGTTCGCAAACAAAAGTTAATCCTTCTAACTTGACTTTTAAAATCAACTAAACACATGTTCTATATCTATATGATATGCTAACTTAATGATTTAAAACCTGAAAACACGAAAAACACCGTAAAACCGGATTTACGCCGTCGTAGTAACACCGCGGGCTGTTTTGGGTTAGTTAATTAAAAACTATGATAAACTTTGATTTAAAAGTTGTTATTCTGAGAAAATGATTTTTATTATGAACATGAAACTATATCCAAAAATTATGGTTAAACTCAAAGTGGAAGTATGTTTTCTAAAATGGTCATCTAGACGTCGTTCTTTCGACTGAAATGACTACCTTTACAAAAACGACTTGTAACTTATTTCTCCGACTATAAACCTATACTTTTCTGTTTAGATTCATAAAATAGAGTTCAATATGAAACCATAGCAATTTGATTCACTCAAAACGGATTTAAAATGAAGAAGTTATGGGTAAAACAAGATTGGATAATTTTTCTCATTTTAGCTACGTGAAAATTGGTAACAAATCTATTCCAACCATAACTTAATCAACTTGTATTGTATATTATGTAATCTTGAGATACCATAGACACGTATACAATGTTTCGACCTATCATGTCGACACATCTATATATATTTCGGAACAACCATAGACACTCTATATGTGAATGTTGGAGTTAGCTATACAGGGTTGAGGTTGATTCCAAAATATATATAGTTTGAGTTGTGATCAATACTGAGATACGTATACACTGGGTCGTGGATTGATTCAAGATAATATTTATCGATTTATTTCTGTACATCTAACTGTGGACAACTAGTTGTAGGTTACTAACGAGGACAGCTGACTTAATAAACTTAAAACATCAAAATATATTAAAAGTGTTGTAAATATATTTTAAACATACTTTGATATATATGTATATATTGTTATAGGTTCGTGAATCAACCGGTGGTCAAGTCTTACTTCCCGACGAAGTAAAAATCTGTGAAAGTGAGTTATAGTCCCACTTTTAAAATCTAATATTTTTGGGATGAGAATACATGCAGGTTTTATAAATGATTTACAAAGTAGACACAATTACGTGAAACTACATTCTATGGTTGAATTATCGAAATCGAATATGCCCCTTTTTATTAAGTCTGGTAATCTAAGAATTAGGGAACAGACACCCTAATTGACGCGAATCCTAAAGATAGATCTATTGGGCCTAACAAACCCCATCCAAAGAACCGGATGCTTTAGTACTTCGAAATTTATATCATATCCGAAGGGTGTCCCGGAATGATGGAGATATTCTTATATATGCATCTTGTTAATGTTGGTTACCAGGTGTTCACCATATGAATGATTTTTATCTCTATGTATGGGATGTGTATTGAAATATGAAATCTTGTGGTCTATTATTATGATTTAATATATATAGGTTAAACCTATAACTCACCAACATTTTTGTTGACGTTTTAAGCATGTTTATTCTCAGGTGATTATTAAGAGCTTCCGCTGTCGCATACTTAAATAAGGACGAGATTTGGAGTCCATGGTTGTATGATATTGTGTAAAAACTGCATTTAAGAAACTTATTTTGTTGTAACATATTTGTATTGTAAACCATTATGTAATGGTCGTGTGTAAACAGGATATTTTAGATTATCATTATTTGATAATCTACGTAAAGTTTTTTAAACCTTTATTGATGAAATAAAGGTTATGGTTTGTTTTAAAATGAATGCAGTCTTTGAAAAACGTCTCATATAGAGGTCAAAACCTCGCAACGAAATCAATTAATATGGAACGTTTTTAATCAATAAGAACGGGACATTTCAGACGAGTTGCTGGTACATCTGCTGATGATGTCGTGAAATATAAAAGGTTCTCTGGTAATGACGGCGAAAGGGCAACGTATATATATCGAGGTTATAATAAGGCTAGTTTTACTGAGAAGTCGAAGTTAACTTGCTGAAGCTGTGACAAAATTGGTTACTTTGAAAAGAGATCGTAAGGTTGTTTTTGCTAATAAATGGTAAAGGATTCAATGCTGGTACGTGTTAAACTATGAATTTGGGTTCGATAGTTTTTCAGGTGCATAAATCTTTTATTTCGTAGATGAAGTGCGGCTGGTTCATCCTCCCGATCGAGATGTTTTCTAAAATCATGAAAGATTTGAATGCAGATTGGAATCGTCAAGATACAAGTGAGGTTTAGGATGAAGTCAAGTGGCAAACTTGAAGAATTGTTTAGTTTCATATGTTATAATCAACATTTTAATTCATTTTAAGTGTCCAAAGTTAACAGTCCAATAGTCCGATTGTCCAATGGTCCAATAATTTCATATATAAATTAAATATATAATTATTTAATACATATCGTGACTCGTGTACCGGTCTCAGTATTGATCACAACTCAAACCATATATATATTTTGGAATCAACTCCAACCCTGTATAGCCAACTCCCACATTCACATATAGAGTGTCTACGGTTGTTCCAAAATACATATATAGATGGGTCGATATGATAAGTCGAAACCCTGTATACGTGTCCCGTTATTTATAGTGCGTAAAATAAATAAATATATATATCATGACCCGTGTACAACGTATTATCTCAGAATTAATCCGACGTATTGTGTACATGTGTCCCGATTTAAAGTGCGTAAAAGTAAATAACAGAAATTAAATGACGATAAATAAAATTGCGAGAATGTAAATTGCGATAAATAAAATGTAATATGGAATTAACAGTTAGCTGGGAACAGTTAGATGGAATAGTTAGCGTGGATTCTTATCAATATTTCAATTAATTAGTTCGTTTGTTTCTAACAAATTTTATAATGTCCAATCTTTTCTTCATTATGCCATTTGTTGGATTCTGATAGGTAAAAATCTAGATATGAAATTTGAATGGAAATGGTCGTTCTGTGGTGAACAGATACGTATATCGGTAGTTGTAAATAGAATACTAAATGACTGTTGAATCAGATTCGAAGAATATACAGTGTAACTTATTAATGTGAAATCTAAATATTCCTCGGGTACTACCTACCCGTTAAAATATTTTCATCATTAACAGTTTGTACGAAAGAATTTTTAATTACAATCTTTATGAAAATATACTTGCATATATATTTTCTTCGAATGTAATTATGAATTTAATGAGTCAATAGGATATTAAACTCATTTGATTTATCGTTATTACTAGATTACATGATATCTAAAACATTAGAGATTACATAATCGTCATGTCGAACGAAGATAAATGAGGTAGAATGATATGTAAAGCGAAGATAATCGATGTAGAACGATATATAGAACGAATATCATACTCGAAGTACAGGCGGTGATATTGAAGCGTGTGAGGTTGATATCCGAGGCACAGATTATGATGTTGAGGTTTACGACGCGGTTGTGGTTGAGGGTGATAAGGGTACTGTTAGCGTTGATGATGGTGGTACGGTTTATGCCGCTGGTGCTGCTACTGGTGTTTGTAATATTCGCACCATGTTTTCCAAAGCCGTCACGCGAGCGCGAAGTTCGTTAACTTCTGCTAGTACACCGGGATGATTGGCGGTTGGAGTGAGCGAATGAACAAGATCTGAAATATGGGATAGTGTATAATTGTGACGAGATACTCTAGAAATGAGAGAGAAAATGGTTTCTCGAACAGGTTCGCCGGTAAGTGCTTCAGGTTCATCGCCAAGAGGGCAATTCGGTGGATGGAAGGGATCACCCTCTTCTTGTCTCCAATAATTTAGTATATTACGAACCTATCCCCAATTCATCCAGAATAGATGATGGGAGATTGGTTGATCCATTCCGGTGACGCTGCCTTCGGAGCCCGAATGGAAATCCATATCGGCGTAACTGTCGGAGTCGGAGGAATTCGAACTGGACGCAGAGTTCATCTTGTATAGTCGAGGAAATAGATTTTTGGTATGGAATAGATTATAGGAGTTAGATTTGGTACTCTTCAATACATAATTTACATATGTATATATAATACCAAAATCCCGTAAATTACGGAGAATCTTTGAAAAGATGTCAGACAAAGGTAACAAATACAGATATGGTAAGATATGAGTTTTGTCTTTACACTATCGATGCACTAAATGTAGTAAGATGTGTCTAGACTTATGAATGATAAGCAGGCAATTCCCTAAGGATGATAAGCAGATGATTTCCGACTGGATGTGATAAGCAAAACTTTTTGACATGTAGACACGGTCAAAGTCCAGACTCACTAATGTATCCTAACAACTTATTAGTTAGACACACTAATGCAGACCTGGTTCGCTAAGACCACCGCTCTGATACCAACTAAAATGTCCGCAACTAATCCATCTGGACGAAGTCTTCAACAGTTGGTCCCATTGCGATGATCGACTCCAAATAATATCTTTAATATGAGTTAATGCACAGCGGAAGACTTAATTCGTACCTGAGAATAACGTGCTTTAAAATATCAACATAAAGTTGGTGAGATATATAGGTTTGATGCTAGCAACGTTATAACTATGGACCACAAGATTTCATATACATACATAATACACTCGCAAGTGTATGAAAAAGTCATTGAGCACTTGGTAACCATACTTAACATTTAAATCACAGCAGCATATTCTTAAATAACCACTACACCGTACCAAGTGTAGCATACAGAAACGAAGTACTGTGCAACCATTTAAAACTGGTCGTCCAGCCCGGTTGGGGTTGTCAGACCCGATAGATCTATCAACAGGATTCGCGTTTACATTCCTCATGTAAATATTAGCTACCAAGTATAAAGAAATATGCCATGGTACAACTCAACATAGAAATTATTTTTGATCACTTGTGTCCATAACGTAAATCATTGATAAAAACAGCGCATGTATTCTCAGCCCAAAATATTTAGAGTTTAAAAAGGGACTATATACTCACCATACTGTATTTTGTAGTAAAAATAATATAACACCATTGATCAATTATAAGATTGGCCTCGGATTCACGAACCTATATCAGTTGTATATATATATTAACAAATATAGTTGTAATCGAACAATTTTTATATATATTTAGTGATTCAGTTGTTATTTTAATCATGGGTTTTATTAATGACTTAATTAATTGTGTATAATGTATAATTAATTGTAGTATTAATATAACTATAGTATATGTAATGATTATATTTTTGATATACAAAATATATATTTGTTATCGTATAATAATAATAATAATTTTAATAAAAATGATACCTTTTTTTTAAAATGTTAATTTTAATAATAATAATGATAATAATAAATATAATAATGTTAATAATATTGATGTTGATAATAAAAATGATGATAATTCTTAATACTATTAGTATTAAAAATAGTGATATTTTTAGTAATAATAATACTATACCAATTCTAATAATGATAATAATATAATAATAATAATAAATAATAATAATAATAATGTTAAAAATAATAATAAAAGTTATAATAATAATAATAATAATAATAATAATAATAATAATAATAATAATAATAATAATAATAATAATAATAATAATAATAATAATAATATTTAGTGATAATAATATCTAAAATGGTAATAATAATAATCATATCATAAATTTTATCATTATTATAACAATAACATAACACTAATAATAATAATAATAATAATAATAATAATAATAATAATAATAATAATAATAATAATAATAATAATAATAATAATAATAATAATAATAATAATAATGATGATGATGATAATAAAAATAATAATAAAAATAATGAAACTATAAGTAAATGGCTACCTTAATTAGAATGAGTAAAAAGAAAGAAACTGTCCAAGCCGGGACTCGAATCCGCGACCACTCGAAACCCGACACAAACATCAAACCACTCGTCCATCCATTGCATTCTGATTTAAACCACACAGAAAAGTATATAACCCCTATTACTATTCTGACTTCTTCTTCTTCATTAACCCATACGACAGGAAATTCTTAATCAAACGAATGGTTGCAAAAATTTAGATGGTTTTAGAATTCATGAATAACCAGAACGATTAGAGCTCCATTTGAATTATTTTAAACAGAAACAAAAATAAAAAGTCGCTGAACAAAACAAAAAAAAAAAAACGTTCTTGAACTTGAAATTGCTTTTCGAATTTAAGTGTGTTTTAGACAAAACTTGTAACATGAAAAAGGTTCTAAATGATTCGTAAAAACTTTCTGGACCATCTATTGATTCGTAAATATCAATCTGAATCCGAATTTTGATATGAACAAAACAGTTGATTTTTTCAATTTATATTTTGACCTTAAAATTTGAACTCAGTAGAAAGAATTAGGATTTGATCCTTTGCAGATAGTTTAAGAAGACAATTCCTAACAAGACCTCATTATTACATTTTTCAATTTCGTCCCAATCGTAGTTTTGAAAAAAATTGAAATAGATCAGAGATAACGGGATGAAAATAAATTAATACATATATAATTCTATTAAAGCTTTGATTTTTAGATAACAGAGATATTGTGAAACTTGACAATGGTGTTGAGAGATCGAATGAGTTTCCCATTATTTGTTGTTCGATTTATATAAATGAAAAAAGGTCGACATGTAGTTCACTGATTAAACAGTAGGACATAAAAAGATAAAAAAAATATCCATCAGCATCTCGTGTATTTATTTATTAATTTTTTATTTTTTTATTTTTATATATACTTATATTCATATATATATATATATATATATATATATATATATATATATATATATATATATATATATATATATATATATATATATATATATATATATATATATATAATTTTTGTATTATAATAAATCTTATAATTATAACTACAATAATAATAAATATAATTACAATATTAATATTACCCTTAATATTATGTATAATAATAATAATAATAATAATAATAATAATAATAATAATAATAATAATAATACTAAAAATTAATAATAAAAATGTTAATAATATTATTTTTTAAAATAATGATCATTAAAGATAAAGGTAATGTTGTTACAAGTTTTTATTACATAAATGAATATTATTAAATATATATTTATATATATATTTTTACAGGATAATTTGAATTGTAGCAATATATATATTAAATTATTTTCCTATATATATATATATATATATATATATATATATATATATATATATATATATATATATATATATATATATATATATATATATATATATATATATATATATAAAAGATAATAGCTTCCATTACAACACACATTGTTATTTTACATATTTATGTAATTCAACTATATTCACATATATATGTATTTATGTACTCATATTTACAAACAATGATTCGTGAATCGTTAGAACTAGTCAAAGGTAATTGAATTTATGTAAACAGTTCAATTATTTTGAGACTCAACATTCCGGATTTCATGAATATAGATTTCAAGGTTTTCGAGAGTCAATATTAAAGATTTTGCTTATCGTGTCGGAAACATATAAAGATTAAGGTTTAAATTTGGTCAGAAATTTCCGGGTCATTACAGTTTTTTTAGGAGAAAAGGAGAAAGAGAAGTTTCAGTGATTAGATAGCTGAATACCTTCTCGTTTGCTGGTATTTAGTGAGTGGGACTAACTGGAGTATATAGTATATTGTAGCATGTTATATTTTGATTGCCATGCTTGTCAGATATACTTATTGTTGTGATTAGTTAGTACCTTGTGATGACTGCATGTTAGTTGATGCTTGTCTGCTGGAGCCCAGTGCGTCCCTATCTTGTGGTAGCCTAATTCGATAGGAGAGATCAACCTGCGGGTTGGGTTCCTCATGTGGTAGCCTATTTGCATCCGTGTAGTATATGTTTGAATGATGCGTTCGTCGCGTGTGGATGATTTATGCAGCACGGTATGTAGGAGGAACTTCCAGTAAACCCCAGCCCGATCAACTGGAGGTTAATGGTTTGGCCGAACCGCCGGAGTCTCTGTAGACTGCACTACTGGGTGATGTTTGTGTGTTAGACTATTGTGACATGATTAGTATAACACTTCTGTATGCTATGACCTGTAGTTAGTCGTACTCACTTAGCTTCGTGCTAATTCCCCTCCATCTCCTCCCTGCAGGTTGATAGCTTTTGTAGATTGTGCTTTTTGGGAGAAGACGGGCATGGTGATGTTATGTTTGACAGGAGTCAACTCTGATGTTGTCTTGTTTTGTTTAAACAGTGATACTTTGTAAATGTATTGTAAATACGTCTTCTCCGTATAAACAAGTATTTTGTAATGACACGTGACACAGGTTGTATTAACAATAGTTAATGTGGATATCGTATTTAAGTAATATTAAGCTTCCGCCACGTATGTATAAAAAAAAAATTAGCGGTGTCACAAGTTGGTATCAGAGCTGAGTTTGGCAGCATGTGCATTGTGATCAACATGTCATGTTCCCAAACTTAGAAGAGTCATGTCAAACATAACATGCTGGGGATGGGTTAAGTGAGTATTAGGACAGGATATGTGTTAGTTGTTAGTACTAACAAAATTTATACTAAGCCTTGGTGTGAGTGTTGTGGTAGTGCAGCAATGACAGATAATGAAGCTAACGCTACTGGCCCTGCTGCCCCTGGAACTGGTACATTCAGAGCCCCTGACGAAGATGGACATGTGTCTTCAGAAGAAGAAACTTCTCAAGAAGTAATAGAACTTCAAAGTTGGTTATTAGAAGCTCAAGAGAGAATCAAAGAATTAGAACAAGAACGGGCGCAATGGAACCCTAATACCACTGCGTTGAACACAACCTTTCCTCCTAACTTTTATAATCAAGCCGGTGGCAGTTCTCAGTCACAGTTTCCACAAAATACCTATCAAAACTATCAAATGTCATTTCCGTTTAACCAGACTTTTCCTAATCAAATGATGTACACATTTCAAGTCCCTAAGACAAGAAGGAAGTGTACCTATAAACAGTTTATGGACTGCAAACCCCCTGAGTACAGTGGTCACACAAACCCTACAGCGACGCTCAATTAGTTAAGAGAAGTGGAACGAACATTAGAAGCATGTTTTTGTGAGCCTGAATCCATGGTGTTATTTGCTAGTAGGCTTCTCAAGGGTGAAGCAATAGAATGGTGGGACTCTATCACTACATATTTACCCAAAGAACAGATCAGTCAGAGAACTTAGGAACAGTTCGCTGCTAAGGTTCGGGAGCAGTATTGTTCTGAGTATGAGATGGAAAGATTGAAAACTGAGTTTCTAAGTATGAAGATGACAGAAAGTATGACGATTGATGAAGTTTTCAGAGATTTCACATCGAAGTTAAGGTTCGTTCAACAGTGGGTACGAACTGAGAAAGATAAGATTCAGCATTTTATGCGGGTGATAAAGCCGGAGTACAGAACCGTTGCGAGATTTGCAACAACCTTGGCGCAGGCTCATGAGATGGCTAAAGTTACAGAAGGTGATATAATGGCAGCGAAAAGAGAAAGTTCGAAAAGTGGATTATTTGGAGGAAAATCAGAAAGTCAATCGGGTGGTCAATATGTTCAGCAATCAAGTAAGCAATCAAGATTTCGTGGTAAGAAGTCCGGTGGGTTTAAACAGAAAAGTAAGTCTTGTTTGAGTGGATCGAGTTCTAGTTAGTCTGGTTGGTGTAATGTTTGTAAGTCGACTCATGTCGGTCCATGTTCTCCAATGACCCGAAGATGTTTGAGATGTGGAGTACTAGATCATGAAACAACAACTTGTTCCTTTAAGTCCGATGTGTGTTGGACTTGTCATCAGGTAGGTCAGAGATCAGCGAATTGTCCATCTGCTTCGAGAGCCGATTCTGGGGCAGGGTCAGGGGCGAGGTTAGCAACTTCTGGGGGATCTTCTGCTTCTACCGCCGGGCAGAAGAGAAAGAATCCTTCAACAGCAGAGGCAAGGGCGTTTTAGATGACGGTAGATGCTGCAACCACTACCGATGACGTCATTGCCGGTATGTTCTTGGTTAATTCCTTGCCAGCTCGTGTGTTATTTGATTCTGGAGCGAATCGATCTTTTATGTCCTTAGGCTTCTGTGATAAGTTGAAGTTGTCTGTTAGGATGTTAGACGAGCCCTTGGGAATAGAAGTAGCTGATGGTAAAATGGTTCCATGCACATCATCTGTGTCTGGAATTACCATCGAAATTGACGGCCATTCCTTCCCTTTAACCTGTTTGTTGATGCCTATACCTAGCTTTGATGTAGTCATAGGTATGAATTGGTTAAGAGCTAATAGGGCTAATATTAAGTGTGATAAGAAGATGATTTCTTTCCGCTTGGTCGACGGATCCCGAGTGATAGCTAGGGGAGAGCGCAGTGGATTTAACTTCCCCATGGTTTCCCTAATGAAAGCTCAGAAAGCGATATTGAAAAGGTGTGATTCATTCTTGGCTTATGTGATTGATGTTAAGAAAGAAAAGAAGAAGGTAACCGATATTCCCGTTGTGTCAGAATTTCCAGAAGTGTTTCCAGATGATCTACTAGGGTTACCTCCAGTACGTGAAGTAGAGTATAAAATTGATTTGGTTCCAGGTGCTACGCCAGTTGCAAAAGCTCCTTACAGATTAGCTCCATCAGAAATCCGAGAAATGATGTCTCAGATTCAGGAACTGTTAGATAAGGGGTTTATCCAACAGATTTCTTCACCGTGGGGTGCTCCTGTTTTGTTTGTGGAAAAAAAGATGGGTCGCTTCGTATGTGTGTAGATTACTGCGACTTAAATAAGAGAACAATCAAGAATAAGTATCCGTTACCAAGAATAGATGATTTATTTGATCAGTTACAGGGTGCTTCTTACTTTTCAAAGATTGATTTGCGTTCAGGGTATCATCAGGTACGTGTTGCAGAGAACGATATACCGAAAACAGCGTTTAGAACTAGATATGGTCATTATGAATTTTTAGTTATGCCATTTGGGTTAACAAAAGCGCCAGCAGTGTTTATGGATCTCATGAACAGGGTGTGTCGTCAGTATCTTGACAAGTTTGTGATTGTCTTCATAGATGATATCTTGATATATTCGAAAACCGAGAAAGATCATGCTACGCATCTAAGGTTGGTGTTAGAACTTCTGAAACAGGAACAATTGTACGCTAAGTTCTCCAAGTGTAAATTCTGGTTGCGAGAAGTACAGTTTCTGGGTCATGTAATTTGTGAACAGGGAATTAAAGTGGATCAGTCTAAGATAGAGGCCGTAATAAATTGGAACTCACCGAAAACGCCGACAGAAATTAAGAGTTTTCTGGGATTAGCAGGTTATTATCACCAATTTATCAAAGACTTCTCTAAAATAGAAGGTCCGCTGAATAAGTTAACTAGAAAAGATGTAGTATTTCGATGGACTGATGAACAAGAAAAGGCTTTTCAGACTCTCAAACAGTTGTTATGTCAAGCGTCGGTTTTAGCTTTACCATAGGGAACATAAGATTTTGTGGTCTACTGCGATGCGTCACGTGTAGGTCTGGGTTGTGTTTTGATGCAGAGAAATAAAGTTATAGCATATGTTTCACGACAATTGAAGAATCATGAACAAAACTACCCTACTCACGATTTAGAGTTAACTGCAGTTGTGTTTGCTGTGAAGCTTTGGAGACATTATTTGTATGGTACACATTGTGAAATCTATACAGATCATAAGAGTCTTCAATGTATCTTTTCGCAGAAAGAATTAAATATGCGTCAACGTCGATGTTTAGAATTGATTAAAGACTATGACTGTGAGATTAAATACCATCCGGGTAAAGCAAATGTGGTCGCAGATGCTCCGAGTCACAAGAAAATAGTCGAAAATGTTAGATTTATGAGAATTGAGATAGTTTCATGCTTGATTGATCGATTGAAAACCGTTCAGTTAGTAGCTTTGAATGACGAAAACCTAAAGACTGAACAAATGACTAAAAGAAAATTTGACCTATGCAATGATTCTAGAGGATTAAAGACCTATAAAGATCGAATTTGGGTGCCTATGCTTGGAGATTTGAGGGATTTAATCCTTAATGAAGCACATAAATCGAGATTATCAGTGCATCTAGGTAGTACAAAGATGTATAGAGACTTGAAAACATTGTATTGGTGGCCGACAATGAAGACAGATGTTGAAATTTTTGTCGAAAAATGTCATATTTGTGCGCAAGTTAAGGCAGAACATCAGAAATCGTATGGATCTCTAAGACAGTTAGAAATTCCTCAGTGGAAATGGGATCATATAACGATAGATTTTGTAACCAAGTTACCCCGAACCCAAAAAGGTCACGACATGATCTGGGTGATTGTGGATCGTTTAACAAAGAGTGCTCACTTTTTAGCTACTCGTGAAACAGCTTCGTTAAGTGATTTGGCAGAATTGTACTTGAAAGAGATCGTTAGTAGACATGGTATACCGTTGTCTATAGTTTCTGACAGAGATACTAGGTTTGTATCGAACTTCTGGAACAGTTTACAACAGAATCTGGGTACGCGTGTGAAATTAAGTACAACATATCATCCACAAATAGACGGTCAGAGTGAACGAACGATTCAAACATTAGAAGACATGTTGAGAGCGTATGTCTTAGAATATGGTGGTTCTTGGGATTCGCATCTTCCATTGATAGAGTTTGCTTACAACAATTCATATCATTCGAGTATCGGAATGCCACCGTATGAAATGTTATATGGTCGAAAATGCAGAACTCCTACATGTTGGTTAGAAGCAGGTGAGAAACAATTTATAGGTCCCGAGATTGTTCAGATAACTGCAGAAAAGGTTGAAATTGCACGTGAGAAATTAAAGGCAGCTAGAGATCGACAAAAGATGTATACTGATCCGCGCAGACGTCCGGTAACATTTAATGTAGGTGATCGTGTATACTTGAAGGTATCACCGTGGAAAGGGGTGATCAGATTTGGAAAACGTGGTAAACTAGCTCCGAGGTTTATTGGGCCATTTCCAATTATAGAAATTCTGAATGATCAAACCGTTGTTTTAGATCTTCCATCAGAGTTAGCAGGAATTCACAACACGTTCAATGTGTGCTATCTGAAAATGTGCAAAGTAGGCGATGAAAGTCAGATTCTTCCATTGAAAGATTTGAAAGTCGACTTGACTAAGAAACTAGTAGAAGAGTCGGTTAGAATAGTGGACAAGAAAGTCACAAAGTTAAGAAAGAAACAGATTCCAATGGTGTTAGTGGAATGGCGGCACAGTTTAGGTTCTAACTTGACGTGGGGAAACCGAGGAGTTAATGAGAGCGCGCTATCCCCAGTTGTTTGACCTTGACCAGATTCCGAGGACGGAATCTTCTTAAGGGAGGTAGATTTGTAACATCCTCAATCGGGCCTAGTTGTAAGATTACTATTTTGCCCTTAAGTTTGTTTTGCGTTATTATATGCTTTTATTTTTATTTAATATTTATTATTAAATAATGATGTGGTTAGGACCAGTTTGTGACAAGGGTCACAGAACAGGTTTGTTTATTTAATTTGGACTCCGTTTGGGTTGCCAAATGACGTACGAAAGATATCAGATAACTGATAAATACCCGTGTGCCACACAGTGTGGGAGTTATCCATAATTAAGTGACTAGTGTGCTGGTTCCTTTCTCATTTTTTCTAGACTCTTCCACACACTCCCGTACTTCATCCTCTTCACCTAGCAAACCCTAAATTCTAATCCTTGTTCTTGAGCTCAAATCTTTTACATTATCTTGTTCCTTTCGATTTACTGATTCTAACTAGGTAAGATTCATAGCTTTTCATGCTTTAATTATTGAGAAAATTGAGTTTTTGGGTTAGTTTTTACAAAGTGAGTAATTTGGGTCAAAATGGTTAGATTTGATGTTGTTTGAGTCCAAATCTTGTGGGTTTATGTTTCTACATGTATAGTATCTTCGATTTGGTCAGTTTTGAGGTCATAAACGAGCTCTAGAGCAAGAATTGGTTGATTTTGGGTGAAACCCGTCACTTTGTCTTCAGCTTCTACAGATGAACACGGTCTACACTCGACCGACTGACTCGACCATCGACCGAGTGTGTATGACCCACGGCCGAGGGGTCTGCGAGAGACCATCGACCGAGTGACTAGACACTCGGCCGAGTGAGTGAAGACAGTCGGCCGACTGTCTCTGACAGTCGACCGAGTGTCTTGGGCAGTGAAATATTTTACCAAGGGTTGATTTTTAACCGTTATGCTGCCCGTTTTTATTTTGATGTTTATGATGTAAATTTTGAAAGTGCACAAGTGTTAAGGAGAAAAATTTTAGCGGACAGTTTTTCTGACAAAAATTTTTATATTGTGTTATTTGGTGTTAACGGACAGAAACTAACTTGTGTATATGTTTTCTCAGGAGAAAAGGAGAAAGAGAAGGTTCAGTGATTAGATAGCTGAATACCTTCTCGTTTGCTGGTATTTGGTGAGTGGGACTAACTGGAGTATATAGTATATTGTAGCATGTTATATTATTATTGCCATGCTTGTCAGATATACTTATTGTTGTGATTAGTTAGTACCTTGTAATGACTGCATGTTAGTTGATGCTTGTCTGCTGGAGCCCAGTGCGTCCCTATCTTGTGGTAGCCTAATTCGATAGGAGAGATCAACCTACGGGTTGGGTTCCTCATGTGGTAGCCTATTTGCATCCGTGTAGTATATGTTTAAATGACGCGTTCGTCGCGTGTGGATGATTTATGCAGCACGGTATGTAGGAGGAACTTCCGGTAAACCCCAGCCCGATCAAATGGAGGTTAATGGTTTGGCCGAACCTCCGGAGTCTCTGTAGACTGCACTACTGGGTGATGTTTGTGTGTTAGACTATTGTGACATGATTAGTATAACACTTCTGTATGCTATGACCTGTAGTTAGTCGTACTCACTTAGCTTCGTGCTAATTCCCCTCCATCTCCTCCCTGCAGGTTGATAACTTTTGTAGATTGTGTTTTTTGGGAGAAGACGGGCATGGTGATGTTATGTTTGACAGGAGTCAACTCTGATGTTGTCTTGTTTTGTTTAAACAGTGATACTTTATAAATGTATTGTAAATACGTCTTCTCCGTATAAACAAGTATTTTGTAATGACACGTGACACAGGTTGTATTAACAATAGTTAATGTGGATATCGTATTTAAGTAATATACATTCTACAAGATAAAAATTAGCGGTGTCACAAATTTTGTCTAAAACAAAAGCTTATAAGCTTATATACATTCTACAAGATAAAAATCTAAGTTTCATAACTT
This sequence comes from Rutidosis leptorrhynchoides, assembly GCF_046630445.1. NCBI lineage: Eukaryota > Viridiplantae > Streptophyta > Magnoliopsida > Asterales > Asteraceae > Rutidosis > Rutidosis leptorrhynchoides. The sequence goes on along the minus strand of NC_092339.1, from coordinate 325,385,701 downwards.
ATTGTTTTATTAAAGTGAAGATCCAAGTTCTATAACTTAGGGTTTAACTTAAGAACACTAGATCTAGACTTTTTAGTCTAGGATCTTCAAGATCTAACTAAGATCTAAGATCTACAACTTAAGATCTTGTTTATTTAGTTTACATTCAAGTTTGTAGCTTAATATTATTATTAGAACTCATGTATGTGTCGGATCTAAGATCTTGATGTAACTTTGGTTCATCAACCTTCTTACAACCCTTAAATGAGTTGTCCTACATATCTTAGACATACAATAGTGTCATGATGATCAAAACTTGGTTAAGGTGATGCAAACACATCAACGAGTTGTACACTTGAAGCTACAAGCATCAAGGATGAGAACCGTGATGAACATCAAGCACCAAGAACCCACCGGAGCACTTTGTTTACTGTTTTTGAGGTCTGATCATTCACCTGGACTACTATAAAAGTTGATTTCCAGATATTTGGGTTCGATTATATGACTTTTCGTTTAAGACTCGTCTTAATCCGATTTACGGTTTAGGATTTATAGCCTTCCGAAAGTCACTACACCTTTGTAACGTTGTGCTGAAATTTCTGACCTACTCGCACTTAAACCGTCGCCAAGGTTAAACGAAGATGAGTTTGGTTCTGAAAATTGGTTAGTGGTTGGAGGACTCACATACGGAGCCATAACCACTGACTACGCATCTTTTTGATTTGTATAGAGGTCGTAGCAGCTGAACGAAGTCTGCCTTTGTTTCAATCTCTATTCTTGATTGAAAACTTACTTTACTTTTACTTATGTTGTTGATGATGATGATACTTAAGACCTAATTTACATACTTTTAAACTTTTGGGAACGATTTACTGACTTAGTAACTTTTGACTTAGGTTGAGGACCTTTTGGACCAACTACTTGCTTACTTATCTCATACCGACTTTACTACTTTTCACTGTGAGTTATAGCATCCCTTTTTACTTTAACTATTTTGGGAACTGAGAATACATGCGCTTTTTACGTTTTACATACTAGGCACGAGTACTTAAACTTTATATATGTGTGGGTTATACAAAGGCATAAACTTTCCCCTTAGCTCGGTAAAGTTTATTCAATGGTTTTTGAACCGGTGAACGCGAATCTTAGATATGGATCCATAGGGTTTGACATCCCCACTCGGGCTAGTTGCGCTAGCATTTAACGGGTGTTTAATACTTCGTAAACTTACGCACTCGTCAAGTGTACTTTTAGGGGGTGATATTACGTTAAGTTACTTACCAAGTGCCCACGGTTGAATATATACTTTTCATACTGTTTTGAAATACGAAATCTTGTGGCCTACCTTACATTACTGTTACATTTAAACTATATATAGCTCACCAACATTCGTGCTGGCATTTTTAAGCATGTTTTCTCAGGTGCTTAGAGGTTTGATGCTTCCGCTGTAGTAGTCTTGCTTTGTAGACTCCCGCTGCTTTTGTTAGAGATCTCTCTGCATGAAATGTTTACCTTGCATTCACAACTATGTTACTTTTGAAACAATAAATTTGTAATGACCGTTGGGTCTCGTACTTATGTTAATTGCTTCTATTCGTAGAAGTCTACTATCGTTTGTAAAACTTTTGATGTTGGTTATGACGTCACCCTTTCTTATGAATGCAAACTTATTTTAAAACAGCATATAGTGTTTGACCTTGTAATGATCCTGTTGTTGATGATCCGTACACGTTAATTTTGTACGGGGCGTTACATTTGGTATCAGAGCATTGGTTGTAGGGAATTAGGTTGCATTTGTGATGACCCGGGAATTTCCGACCAAATTAAAACTTAATCTTTACAGCATTTCGATACGATAAGCAAAGTCTGTTAAATCGAGTCTCAAAATTTTTGAATTGTGAGCATGTATTCAATCGACCATTGACTATGTCCAACGATTCACGAACATTGGTGTATAAATAAATATGTAAATATATATGAGTTCCATACATAGGTAATATTAATTATAATGTAATATATGTATGTGGATATAATATAATAAATATAATATAATAAACTAAACTACAAGGTTAAATATAATTGTTGCATTAATATTACTATCCTGATTGGTATTATTACTAATATCATTAATAAGATTGTTATTATTATTATTAATTGTATATATATTGTAATCTATAAATATAATTGTTACACAATTTATTAATTTCATTATTAACAAAATAGATATTAATATTAATACTTTTATATATGAAATTGGACACATTTAAGTTGTTATATTACTATTATTGTAACTAATATTATTATTATTAACATTACTAATAACATTATAGAATTAAAACTTAAATTTTAGTTATTATTGTGATTATTAATTTTTTTAGTTATTATTACTATCACTATCATTATTACTACAACTAATACAATTATTATTATAAATAATATCATTGTTATTATTTTTATGGTTAATATCATTATTTTTATTTATATAATTATTATTAGTAGTATTATCAATTATTAATATCAACATATTTATTATTTATATTAATTTTAAAAATTAAAACAGGTGATTACCATATCAGCTGCATACAAGTCGTTATCTGAACTTTTGATTTTATCTGTTAAATTCGAATCTGTTAATGAGAACAAAACAAAATCTGTTTTGAGTAAATCTCAAACTTTATTTACTTGTTTGCTCAAATAATTCATTGGTAATTCACTTTCTGCTATAAACCAAACGAGTTGTCACAAGCTGTTATCAAAATACCACTCGACTTCTCACCTTCAATATCAAATTACAATTACCTGCGATTTATTACAACTATGAGGGTATTATTTTTTAAACAGCTCGAGACCCTCTGTACCTTCAACTTTTTTATCAAATTTCAAATTTGAAACTGTTTTAAAAATGTAAAAGTGTAGTGTTGTTAGGATTCCTTCATTGAAACTTTCTGTAAAATATCATCTTCCAATTCTTTGAAACGAAGACGAATTTTCAAAGTCAAATTTTTGAATCAAAAAGTCAAACTTTGTTCTTAGTTGGAATTTGAAACTTCTGTGATGAATTGAGCTTAATTGACGATTCCAGATGTTTATAGGAATGAAATGCAATATTCTTCCTGTTATAAATTTTACCTAAAATGATGTAGAAATCAAAGTTTATTATTTTATTTTTTTTTCATTCTTATCAGCGATGCAGCAGGAGCTGTTTTTATTTTTTTATTTTTTTTATTTTTCATTTTTCTTGTTTATAAATAATATCACTTTGTATCTTTCTTGTTGTTTATAAATTTTATAACAAAACTATAAGTAAGTTACTTTAATCTTTGAATTATTTTGGTTGTTGGATTTTGGTGAGGATGATGATGAAATTCGAGTGGGAAAGATACTAGCTATATATTTTGGGGTTTGCTATTTAAATTAGAAAAACACGCTGTGGTGTGATGGTTAGGTGTTGGTGCGGGTGAGCGAGAGATCTCGGGTTCGAGTCCCGCTTGGTGCGTCTTGGTGCGTTTCTTTTTAAAAAGGGTATATACATTTATTTATCATCTTTATTATAATTATAATAATAATTATTATTATTGTTACTACTATTATTATTGTTGTTATACTTATTATTGTTATGGCTGCTATTATTATTATTATTATTATTATTATTATTATTATTATTATTATTATTATTATTATCATTATTATCATTATTGCTATGTTATTATTATTATTATTACTACTTACTAGTATTAGTATGTTACTAATTATTATCATTTATTAATAATATTAGTATTAACACTATTATTATTATTATTGGTATTATTATTATTGTACCATTATTATTAGTATTAATTATTATGATTAAGATGATGGATATATTAATTATTGTTATTACTAACTTAATATTATGAATATTATTATCGCTAAAATAAGTAAAATTATTATTATCATTATTATTAAGACTAGTATTAATATTATCATTAGTATTATAAGTATTACTAGAAATATAAATTTTACCACTTTATTATTAATATCATTATTATGGGTATGATTAATATTATTATTATTATGAAAAATAATACGATTTATTTTCATAATTATTTGTATTATCATTATTATTATTAACAAAATATTATTGATATTATCATTATTAGTATTAGTATGATCATCATTAATAGTACTGTTATTATTAAAAACTATTATCATTATTATCCTTTTTACAAAAATTATTATTTTGTTATCAATAAAACTATTAATATTATTATTATTAAGTATTATCCATATCATTATTATTAAGCTAATATTATTTATGAAAATAAAAGTTTTAAATGACGTTGTTGAGATTATAAGTATTAAAATAAAGAGTATAGATATAAAATTATATTTAAATTACATAACTTAACTATATTAATAATTATATAGATATATATAAAAATGAAAATATCTAAATGATTAATAAAACTTACAAATTTTAAATATAACAAGTACAGCACAAATAATAATATATAAACTTATTCGATTATAAATATGTGTATTAATAAATATACAAATGATATAGGTTCGTGAATCCGAGGCCAACCCTGCATTGCTAAAAGTTGTTATATGTATTTTTACTACAAAATACATTAGGTGAGTTTCATTTACCTTTTTATCCTTTATATTTTTGGACTGAGAATACATGCGCAATTTTTATAAATGTTTTTACGATATAGACACAAGTAATCAAAACCACATTATATGGTTGAATGATCGAAATCGAATATGCCCTTTTTATTAAGTCTGATAATCTAAGAATTAGGGAACAGACACCCTAATTGACGCGAACACTAAAGATAGATCTATCGGGCCCAACAAACCCCATCCAAAGTACCGGATGTTTTAGTACTTCGAAATTTATATCATGTCCGAAGGAGGATCCCGGAATGATGGGGATATTCTTATATGCATTTTGTGAATGTCGGTTACCAGGTGTTCAATCCATATGAATGATATTTTTTGTCTCCATGCATGGGACGTATGTTTACGAGAAATGGAAATATGAAATCTTGTGGTCTATTAAAATTATGAAATGATTATTTATGTTAAACTAATGAACTCACTAACCTTTTGGTTGACACTTTAAAGCATGTTTATTCTCAGGTATGAAAGAAATCTTCCGCTGTGTAATTGCTCATTTTAAAGATATTACTTGGAGTCATTCATGACATATTTCAAAAGACGTTGCATTCGAGTCGTTGAGATCATCAAGATTATTATTAAATCAGTTATAGTTAGATATATTATAAAATGGTATGCATGCCGTCGACTTTTGTTGTAATGAAAGTTTGTCTTTTCAAAAACGAATGCAATGTATGTAAAATGTATCATATAGAGGTCAAATACCTCGCAATGTAATCAACTGTTGTGAATTGTTTATAATCAATATGGAATTCGTCCGGATGGATTAGGACGGGTCTTGACAGTTGGTATCAGAGCGGTGGTCTTAGCGAACCAGGTCTTGCATTAGTATGTCTAACTGATAGTTGTTTAGATGCATTAGTGAGTCTGGACTTCGACCGTGCCTGCAAGTCAAAAGTTTTGCTTATCATTTCTAGTCAGAAATCGTCTGCTTATCATCCTTAGAATATTACCTGCTTATCATTCTTAGTCTAAACATGTCTTACTGCCTCTATTTCATAGACAATGTATAGATAAATTCATATCTTAGCGTATCTGTTATTGTTACCTTTGCCTGACAGCTTTCCTAGATTCCTCCGTAACTTATGGGATTTTAGTATTATATATGCATATGTAAATTATGTATTGCAGGGTACTAATCTACATCCTATAATCTATTTCTTATCGAAAATACTTCATCTGATCGTACGAAATGAATCCCTCAACCAGTTCGAGTCCCTCAGATTTTGATAGCTATTCCGATAGTTATTCCGACAGCTATTCCGATATGGAGTTTCACCTAAGCTCCGGAAATAGTTTCACCAGAATGAATCAACCAATCATCCACCCCAATTAATCTGATGAGTTCGTAGTCGACTTAATCAATGGAGACGAGAACAAGGCGATACTTTACATCAACCAAATTTCTCTTGGCGATGAACCTGAAGCACTCACCAGCAAACTAGTCCGAAACACCATTTTCACTCTCATTTCCAGAGTATCTCATCATGATTATATACTACCTCAATTTTTGGATCTTATTCATTCACTCGTTCTTATCGACAATCATCCCGGAGTAATCGAAGAAGTCAACAAAATTCGCACTCGAGTAATCTATTTGGAAAATGTGGTGCAAAATCTACCAGCTTCAACAATAGCACCGACAACATCAGTACCACCAACAACCCAAGTTCAACAGCACACGCCTCAACATCTCATTATGTACCTCGAGCATAATCATCAATCTGCTAATCTTTTTACATCATATATCTTCATTCGACATGACGATTATGTAATCTCTAAGGTTTTAGAGGTTATATATATTCTTGTTCTAACAGTAAACCAAATGAGTTTAATATCATATTAACTCAATGAATCCATGATTACATTTGAAGAAAATATATATGTATATATGTTTTCATAAAGATTGTAATTAAAAATTCTTTCGTAAAAAGTTTTAATTGTGAAAATATTTTAACGGGTAGGTAATACCCAAGGAGTATTCAGATTTCACATTAATAAGTTACACTGTACATTCTTCGAAGCTGATTCAACAGTCGTTTACTATCCTACTTACATTCACCGATATACAAATCCGTTCACCACAGAATAACCATATTCATCCAATTTCATATTGGGATTTTGATTTATCAGAATCCAACAAGTGGCATAATGAAGAAAACATTTGACAAAATAAAATTTGTTAGAAACAAACAAATTAACTATGAGAAATTTTGTTAAGAAACCACGCTAACTATTCCTAGCTAATTGTTCCTAGCTAACTGATTACATTTTATTTATCGCAATTTAATTATCGCAATTTACATTCTCGCAATTTTATTTATCGTCATTTAATTTCTGTTATTTACTTTGCGCACTTTATTTATCGTCATTTAATTTCTGTTATTTATTTTACACACTTTAAATATCGGGACACGTATACAAGGTTTTGACATATCATATCGATGCATCTATATATATTATTTGGAATAATCATAGACACTCTATATGCAGTAATGATCGAGTTCTCTATACAGGGTTGAGGTTGATTCTACAATAATATATATAGTTTGAGTTGTGATCGAGTCTGAGACATGTACACGGGTCACGATACGTATTAATTAATTCGAATATTATATATTAAATAATATATGAATTATTGGACTGTTAATTATGGACTATCGACTGTGGACTAATAAGATTGGACAATTTAAAATGAATTAAAATATTGATTATAATATATGAAAGTAAATAATTCTTCAAGTTGCCACTTGATTTCATCTTAAACGCCATTTGTATCTTGATAATTCTAATCTGCGTTCAAACCTTTCATGATTCTTAAAAACACCTCAATTAAAAGGATGAACCAACCGCACTTCATCTATGGAAGAAAAGATTGACGCATATAGTTATGCACCTAAAAACTCCCGGACCCTAAGTAAAAGTTTAACACGTGTCTGTGTTAGCTCCTTTGGCATTGTTATTACCGAAAATAACATTGCAACTCTTTTTCAAAGTAGCCAATTTTGTCACAGCTCCAACAAGTCAACTTCGAATTGTCATTCGAAGTAGCCTTATTATAATCCTGATATATACGATTACCCTTTTGATACCGGAGAATTCTTTTATATTCCACCATATTACCAGCAGACGTACCAGCAACCTCGTTGCTTCTTGGCATAAATCTCTCTGATAAATCATTATATTTATTCATTGAAACCCTATCATATACTCATCCGCATCTTGTAACGAGAACTGTCATACCAATTATGGGGAATCAGCAATTAGTATTTTGAAACTCACATCATATCTACATCAACAGTTATATGTATGACATTTATCTCTTAGAATTATGATCTCTCATTCTGAAATTCTGAAAAGCACTCAGTCATAAATCAATACTATGAATGTTGAAAAAGTTGAATGAAGCAGCAGAAACCATAGACAACCGTAAACGGCCTTAATCATCGGAAGTTCGATGATAAAGAATAGTATGTTGGAAAAGCTCAGAAAAGTTGGAACTGGAAAACGGATTGAGCTAACCACGAAGGAGACCAAGGACAAATACAAGGACCAAACCCTATATTCAAAGAATCCAGGTAATTCTGAATCCGATGAAATCTTTAGAGAATATCTTGCTCCGAAGTCATGTTAAAATCTTGCGAAAAATCTTTTTCCATCAACCATCGAACTTAGAAATTCCAAAATATCATCATCAATATCTTCGATATTTCTGAGGATATTTTCAAAAATATTCTCGTCCGAAATTATATACCTCTTCGTGCTTCCTGTGTATCATTATATTGGAAACATTCAAGAGAAAATTTAGTACCGAAAAGCGGATTATGCAAAACTATGAAGGAAGCCGTGGACAAATCACAAAGAATAAGTTTGACTTCAAAGAATCCAAATGATTCTGTTTTTGATGAAATCTTTAGCGAATACCTTGCTTCCGAATCTAAACCGTTACGGATAAATCTTCTTCATCATTCGTCGATATTAGAAATTTCAAGATATCATCGTATCTTTCATTATAAATATCCTCCATATTTCTGAAGATATTTTCATAACTATCCTTATCTAAAATCATTAATCTCTTCCTGATATCAGTGTTACATCATATAGAAACTTTTAGTTTCTATATTCTGTAAAATTTCAAGCTTAGAAAATGAATGTTATTGAAGTAATGTTGGGAACTGATGCATGAGTTAGTATAATATAATTACACTTGATCAACGTGATTATATTAAAGTAAGTCATGCTGAGTTTCTTAATGGAACATGATGATTCACAGATTATAACGTCATCATGTGCCATGTTACATAACTCTTTCATTCTGCTTAACTTCTGAACATATCAAGAAAATATATTCTTGATAGATCTATTCTCAGTGATTCAGGTAATTTGACAAAACAAATCGTGCTACTATCTTTCCTTTCTACCTTGTATATTATGATAATTCGAAACTTCGTACCTATGAATTCTGGACCGTTACTTGCAAAAAGTAAACAAAAGCATGAAACTCCGAAATAGAAAGGGGGTATAAATCGCAGCAAATAAGAGAGCGCATTAACTGTGGATGACAACAATTATAGGAGACAAAAGCAGTGACATTGAAATATAAGGGAAGATATAAAACCCAATAACAACACAGAAGTTACAAACCGTGGATATTAATACGAATTGCAATATAAAGACACGGTATAATTAAGAATAGTATCCCCCCAAGGCAATAGTAGAAGTAAACAGATTTTCTAGTGGAAAATTGAAAAGAAGGATGACAGATACATAGATAGGAAAATATCAAGAATCAAAACTGGATGGAGCATTTCCACAATATTTTAGAAGTAGGAATAGAGGAAGAAAGTATAGGAATGGTGAAAGTAATGGAACGGAAGAAGTACATTTATAGTGAAAATACCAGACAAAGAAATCAAGGCAAATTTCTGCATTAATTATAGAGATCTTAATTTCCTTACTCGCCGAAGAATCAAATCTTTTAGATTTCGAAGATTTTCTTCAAATTCCTTGAATTCCAGAATTCAACCAAAACAACGTCAAAAGTTAAGACGCATCCTGTTTCAAAATTCAACCTCTACGTCAAAAGTTAAGAAGCACCTTATTTTCTAAGTTCAATCACGACTACGTCAAAAGTTATGAAAAATCTCCATTTCTTTATCTCGATCTTTTGTGATCACTTCATTCATACGCTTCGATTAATCGAATCATTTTATCCATATTACTCAATGATAATAAAACTCTATTTATCAACTCATATTCGTCATGAAAACATTTTTATTGTTAACCATGACCACCTCACTCAAATTTCGGGACGAAATTTCTTTAACGGGTAGGTACTGTGATGACCCGGGAATTTCTGACCAAATTTAAACTTAATCTTTATAGCATTTCGATACGATAAGCAAAGTTTGTTAAATCGAGTCTCAAAATTTTTGAATTGTGTGCATGTATTCAATCGACCATTGACTATGTCCAACGATTCACGAACATTGGTGTATAAATAAATATGTAAATATATATGAGTTCCATACATAGGTAATATTATTTATAATGTAATATATGTATGTGGATATAATATAATAAATAGTAATATAATAAACTTAACTATACGGTTAAATATAATTGTTGCATTAATATTACTATCCTTATTGGTATTATTACTAATATCATTAATAAGATTGTTATTATTATTATTAATTGTATATATATTGTAATGTATAAATATAGTTGTTATACAATATATTAATTTAAGTATTAACAAAATAGATATTAATATTAATACTGTTATATATGAAATTGGACACATTTAAGTTGTTATATTACTATTATTGTAACTAATATTATTATTAACATTACTAATAACATTATAGAATTAAAACTTAAATTTTAGTTATTATTGTGATTATTAATTTTTTTAGTTATTATTACTATAACTATCATTATTACTACAACTAATACAATTATTATTATAAATAATATCATTGTTATTATTTTTATGGTTAATATCATTATTTTTATTTATATAATTATTATTAGTAGTATTATCAATTATTAATATCAACATATTTATTATTTATATTAATTTTAAAAATTAAAACAGGTGATTACCTAATCAGTTGCATACAAGTCGTTATCTGAACTTTTAATTTTATGTGTTAAATTCGAATCTGTTAATGAGAACAAAACAAAATCTGTTTTGAGTAAATCTCAAACTTTATTTACTTGTCTGCTCAAATAATTCATTGGCAATTCACTTTCTTCTATAAACCAAATGAGTTGTCACAAGCTGTTATCAAAATACCACTCGACTTCTCACCTTCAATATCAAATTACAGTTACCTGCGATTTATTACAACTATGAGGGTATTATTTTTTAAACAGCTTGACACCCTCTGTACCTTCAACTTTTTTTTATCAAATTTCAAATTTGAAACTGTTTTAAAAATGTAAAAGTGCAGTGTTGTTAGGATTCCTTCATTGAAACTTTCTGTAAAATATCATCTTCCAATTCTTTGAAACGAAGACGAATTTTCAAAGTCAAGTTTTTGAATCAAAAAGTCCAACTTTGTTCTTAGTTGGAATTTGAAACTTCGGTGATGAATTGAGCTTAATTGACGATTCCAGATGTTTATAGGAATGAAATGCAATATTCTTCCTGTTATAAATTTTACCTAAAATGATGTAGAAATCAAAGTTTATTTTATTTTTCATTCTTATCAGCAATGCAGCAGGAGCTGTTTTTATTTTTTTTTATTTTTCATTTTTCTTGTTTATAAATAATATCACTTTGTATCTTTCTTGTTGTTTATAAATTTTATAACAAAACTATAAGTAAGTTACTTTAATCTTTGAATTATTTTGGTTGTTGGATTTTGGTGAGGATGATGATGAAATTCGAGTGGGAAAGATACTAGCTATATATTTTGGGGTTTGCTATTTAAATTAGAAAAACACGCTGTGTTGTGATGGTTAGGTGTTGGTGCGGGTGAGCGAGAGGCCTCGGGTTCGAGTCCCGCTTGGTGCGTTTCTTTTTAAAAAGGGTATATACATTTATTTATCATCTTTATTATAATAATTATTATTATTATTATTATTATTACTACTATTATTATTGTTGTTATACTTATTATTGTTATGGTTGCTATTATTATTATTATTATTATTATTATTATCATTATTATCATTATTGCTATGTTATTATTATTATTATTACTTACTAGTATTAGTATGTTACTAATTATTATCATTTATTAATAATATTAGTATTAACACTATTATTATTATTATTGGTATTATTATTATTGTACCATTATTATTAGTATTAATTATTATGATTAAGATGATGGATATATTAATTATTGTTATTACTAACTTAATATTATGAATATTATTATCGCTAAAATAAGTAAAATTATTATTATCATTATTATTAAGACTAGTATTAATATTATCATTAGTATTATAAGTATTACTAGAAATATAAATTTTACCACTTTATTATTAATATCATTATTATGGGTATGATTAATATTATTATTATTATGAAAAATAATACGATTTATTTTCATAATTATTTGTATTATTATTATTATTATTAAAAAAATATTATTGATATTATCATTATTAGTATTAGTATGATCATCATTAATAGTACTGTTATTATTAAAAACTATTATCATTATTATCCTTTTTACAAAAATTATTATTTTGTTATCAATAAAACTATTAATATTATTATTATTAAGTATTATCCATATCATTATTATTAAGCTAATATTATTTATGAAAATAAAAGTTTTAAATGACGTTGTTGAGATTATAAGTATTAAAATAAAGAGTTTAGATATAAAATTATATTTAAATTACATAACTTAACTATATTAATAATTATATAGATATATATAAAAATGAAAATATCTAAATGATTAATAAAACTTACAAATTTTAAATATAACAAGTACAACACTAATAATAATATATAAACTTATTCGATTACAAATATGTGTATTAATAAATATACAAATGATATAGGTTCGTGAATCCAAGGCCAACCCTGCATTGCTAAAAGTTGTTATATGTATTTTTACTACAAAATACATTAGGTGAGTTTCATTTACCTTTTTATCATTTACATTTTTGGGCTGAGAATACATGCACAATTTTTATAAATGTTTTTACGATATAGACACAAGTAATCAAAACTACATTATATGGTTGAATGATCGAAATCGAATATGCCCTTTTTATTAAGTCTGGTAATCTAAGAATTAGGGAACAGACACCCTAATTGACGCGAACTCTAAAGATAGATCTATCGGGCTCAACAAACCCCATCCAAAGTACCGGATTTTTTAGTACTTCGAAATTTATATCATGTCCGAAGGAGGATCCCGGAATGATGGGGATATTCTTATATGCATTTTGTGAATGTCGGTTACCAGGTGTTCAATCCATATGAATGATATTTTTTGTCTCTATGCATGGGACGTATGTTTACGAGAAATGGAAATATGAAATCTTGTGGTCTATTAAAATTATGAAATGATTATTTATGTTAAACTAATGAACTCACCAACCTTTTGGTTGACACTTTAAAGCATGTTTATTCTCAGGTATGAAAGAAATCTTTCGCCGTGTAATTGCTCATTTTAAAGATATTACTTGGAGTCATTCATGACATATTTCAAAAGACGTTGCATTCGAGTCGTTGAGATCATCAAGATTATTATTAAATCAGTTATAGTTAGATATATTATAAAATGGTATGCATGCCGTCGAATTTCGTTGTAATGAAAGTTTGTCTTTTCAAAAACGAATGCAATGTATGTAAAATGTATCATATAGAGGTCAAATACCTCGCGATGTAATCAACTGTTGTGAATCGTTTATAATCAATATGGAATTCGTCCGGATGGATTAGGACGGGTCTTGATAGCATTAGTGAGTCTAGACCGGACCGAGTAGGATTCACTAATAGGACTAATCTATAACTTGCTAGTTTACTTGTTTCTGCGAAACATGCTGCATGCCGCTGCTTACTTTTACTACTATATGCCATATACTGCTACTTGTTTTCACTATTGCATGATACTATCTGCTTTCGATTGCATGATACTTCTGTAGGGTTTGTTATTATTGCCATGCTATTTACTGCTATAGATGATCTAGAATGTCGCAGTTACTTTGCCTAATACGTGCTTGCTATATGACTTACTGACATGGAAAAAGTTATTTTTCCTTGTTCAGATGTCGGATATCCCGTCCATTATCATTGACTTGGAGAGCGACTCAAATTCATCTGCCACCTCGCCTGCTACTGCTGTCGACTCACAGATCCTGTCATCGCTACCCTCCAGTGACTCTGGCGATTCGTCCTCTGTGGACAGTAGCCACGCACCTGACATGATGATCATCTCAGATGGAGACGAGGATCCAGAGGAGATTCCAGCTCCACCTAGTCCAGAACTCACGGAGCCACAACACCATTCCGGTGGTGTTGTGATTCCTGGGGAAAATGGGTACGGTCCTTTCCGTAATGAGCGAGGAAATTGGATCAGATGCCTTGCTGATGGACGTGTCGTGCCGATCCCGCCTGGCAGATACCGACTTATGACCACCGGTCGAGCAGTTGGCCGAAGAAGCGGTATCGTTTCGATGGTACTGTTATTCCAGGGGTTAACGGAGGTAGACCGTTCGTGGACGCACGCGGACAGTTGGTTAGGGTTACCGCCCGTAAGCGGGTTGTGCCTTACCCTGCCGATCCATTTGTGCGTAAGGCTTCCCGTTATGCACCGTCTACTTCGGGAGCTGGACCGTCTGCACCACCAGCTCCACCAGCATCATCTGAACCACTAGCTCCACCTGTACCATCTGCACCGCCTGCCCCACCAGCATCCCCCGTCGTCGAGGAACTGACGAGGGAAGTGCATATCCCTGTGCTCGGGTAACTGAGCTCGAGGACCAGGTGTCCCACATAATGGTCATCCTTTACCCACTGTCACCATAGGGCTATTGTATTAGATTTCATTATGTAATCTCGTTTGTAGTTTCATGTTTTACTCATGTACTGTACGAACCTTATGCGGATGTATGTCACTTTCTTATTTAATGAATGGAACCTTGTGTTGTTAAATTTCTGTACGGTGTTCTCTTTATGTTACTATATGATGATTTTGTGGTATCTGTATCTAGTTGCATTACTTAATTAGCTTGTGTTGTGTTGATTCCATGATTGGTTACCATATACCGTATTATTATTTATTGAATGCTGGATTTTGACTTAAGTCAAAAATTTTGTTTAGAAGATCAATGGCAAACGGTTCAAGAATTCTAAGGGAATCGCCCACAGCAGCACAGATTGAGGAGATGATAGCCGAATGAGTAGCTGCAGATATAGCGGATATCAACCCCCAAGCTCCACCGGTTAACCAGCACAATCATAATGGGTGCACTTATAAGGAATTCCAGAGTTGCAAGCCCCACAATTTCAGTGGTACTGAGGGGCCTGTTGGACTGACGAGGTGGTTTGAGAAATTAGAAGCTGTATTCCGTGTGAGCAACTGCTCAGAAATGAACAAAACTAAGTATGCCTCATGTACACTATCGGACGGCACTTTAACCTGGTGGAACACACTTGCTCAGGCTTAGGGAATTGACGAGGCCTATGCTACACCGTGGGAGGAATTTAGGGGGGCTATGATTGAGGAGTACTGCTCCATAACAGAGATTCAGAAAATGGAAGCGGAGTTTTGGGAGTTGAAGGTTGTGGGAACCGATCTTGATGGTTATAACCGAAGGTACCTGGAATTAGCTCTGATGTGCCCCACGATGGTTACCTCGGAATTTAAGCGAATGGAACGGTATTTGTGGGGACTTCCCAAGTCCATCCAAGGAAACGTCACCTCTTCAAAACCAGCTGATGTCCCGGAAGCTATGCGCATGGCGCACACCCTGATGAACCAAATTACCAGCAAGGAACCAGAACAGGCAAAATCCGAATCGGGAGCTAGTAATGAGAAACGTAAGTGGGACAGTAACAAAGGAAGGGTCTTTGATCAAAACCCAGCTAAGAGGCATGAAAGTTTCAAGGGAAACAACGACGGGAGGAACCCCAACCCAAACCCTAGCTCAAACCCTAACTACAAGGGTAGTCTTTCGCAGTGCAAGAGATGCTACAAGAATCATACCGGGTACTGCAACGTGGTCAGTGAAAAGTGTAAAAGGACTGGGCATATTGGCAAAGACTGCAAGATCACCACCCCAACTGTGAAGACAATCCCTACCGGACCAAGGAAGTGATTTAAGTGTGGACAATAGGGCCATTTCAGGAATGAATGTCCCAACAAGAGAAAGGACGGCGGGCCAGCGCGTGGAAGAGCTTTCAACATAAATGCAAGGGTCGCCCGTGAGAACCCCGACTTGGTTACAGGTATATTCACTATCAACAATCTATTAGCTTCTGTCCTATTTGATACTGGTGCCGACAGGAGTTATGTATGTAGACACTTTTACTCTAAGATAAATTGGTCGTTAGTTCCTTTAAAGGAGAGTATGCTTGTTGAGGTAGCCAATGGAAAACTTGAGAAAGTTGACCATATTAGCCGAGGAGGTATTATCAACATAGCTGGTGTGGATTTCGAGATTGACTTGATACCCATCAAATTGGGAAGTTTTGATGTGATTGTCGGTATGGATTGGTTGACCAAGGTAAGGGCCGACATTATCTGTGGAGGTAAAGCTATTCGTATACCACACGGAGATGGTGAGCCACTGATTATTTACGGAGAGAGATGTAACTCAAAGCTGAACATCATTAGTTGCATGAAAGCACAAAAGATCATGAAGAAAGGACGTCTTGCTGTTTTAGCACATGTGAAAATGTTAGAAATGGAGGTGAAGAGCGTGGACGATGTACGAATTGTGAACGAATTTCCCGATGTCTTTTCGGAAGAATTACCTGGATTACCGCCATTGAGAGCAGTGGAGTTTCAGATCGATTTAGAGCCAGGAGCTGCACCTGTAGCTCGCGCACCTTATCGACTCGCACCTTCTGAAATGCAAGAGTTGCAGAGCCAACTACAAGAACTGCTAGACCGTGGATTTATCCAACCAAGTTCTTCGCCTTGGGGTGCACCTGTTTTTATTTGTGAAGAAGAAGGACAGATCTTTCCGCATGTGTATCGATTATCGTGAGCTGAACAAGTTGATGATCAAGAATCGGTATCCCCTTCCCCAAATTGATGATCTTTTCGATCAGCTGCAAGGATCAAGCGTTTACTCTAAGATCGATTTGCGATCCGGTTATCACCGGTTGAGGGTGAAGGAGAGTGATGTGATGAAAACTGCATTCAGAACCCGTTATGGTCACTATGAGTTTCTCGTGATGCCATTCGGTTTAACCAATGCACCTGCCGTGTTTATGGATCTCATGAATCGTGTATGTAAGCCATACCTGGATAAGTTTGTTATCGTATTCATAGATGATATCCTCATCTACTCCAAAAGCGAAGAAAAACATGAGCAACATCTTTGACTAGTGCTTGAACTCTTGAGACAAGAGCAACTTTATGCCAAATTCTCCAAGTGTGAGTATTGGTTGAAGGAAGTCCAATTCCTGGGTCATATTTTGAGCTATCAAGGTATCTTAGTTGATCCCACAAAGATCGAAGCTATCAGCAAGTGGGAAATCCCCACTACTCCGACTCATATCCTCTAATTTTTAGGTCTCGCCGGTTACTACCGAAGATTTATTGAAGGTTTCTCTCTGATTGCGCATCCTTTGACCGCGCTGACTCACAAAGGGAAAAAGTTCATTTGGAAAACCGAACAAGAATCAGCATTTCAAACCTTGAAGCAAAAGTTAACCACCGTGCCTATCTTATCACTTCCTGAAGGCAATGACGATTTCGTCGTATATTGTGATGCCTCAAAAAATGGTTTTGGTTGCGTATTGATGCAAAGAACGAAGGTCATTACTTATGCTTCTAGTCAACTGAAGATTCACGAGCGAAACTACACTACTCACGATCTCGAACTTGGAGCCGTTGTTTTTGCGCTCAAATTATGGAGAAACTATCTTTATGGAACTAAAAGTACTATCTTCACCGACCACAAAAGCCTCCAACACATATTCGATCAGAAACAATTGAACATGAGACAGCGACGATGGATCGAGACGCTGAATGACTATGATTGTGAACTTCGTTACCATCATGGCAAGGCAAATGTTGTAGCCGATGCTTTGAGCCGAAAGGATAGGATGGCACCTCTTCGTGTTCGGGCCCTGAACATCACCATTCATTCGAATCTCAATAGCCAGATCCGAGTAGCCCAAGATGAGGATCTCAAAGAGCAGAATATTTCCCATGAACACTTGAACATTCTCGTCTCTCGATTCGAGGTTAAGGAGACTGGACTCTGATACTTTACCGAAAGAATTTGGGTGCCTAGTTATGGGGATTTGCAAAGCCTCATTCTAGACGAAGCCCACAAGTCAAGATATTCGATTCATCCAGGAGCCGGTAAAATGTACCACGATCTCAAAGAACAGTATTGGTGGCCAAATCTTAAGAAGGATGTTGCAACTTACGTTGGAAAGTGTTTGACTTGTTCAAAGGTTAAGGTTGAACATCAAAGCCCATCTGGGTTACTTCAGCAACCAGAAATCCCGCAATGGAAGTGGGAAAGGATAACAATGGACTTTATTACGAAACTAGCAAAGACGATGGGCGGATACGATACCATATGGGTTATCGTTGACTGTCTTACCAAATCTGCACACTTCTTAACCATGAAGGAAACGGATACGATAGAGAGACTCGCTTAACTATACATAAAGGAAATTGTATCTCGTCATGGTGTGCCCTTATCAATTATTTCAGACCGAGATGCCCGTTTTGCTTCTAGATTTTGGCGTTCCTTGCAAGAAGCCTTGGGGACTCGTCTCGACATGAGTACTGCGTATCACCCACAGACCGACGGACAAAGCGAACGCACGATTCAGACTTTGGAGGACATGTTGCGTGCTTGTGTCATTGATTTCGGAAAGGCTAGGGAAAGGCATTTTTCGCTAGCCGAATTCTCTTACAACAACAGTTATCATTCGAGTATTAATTCCGCACCTTTCGAAGCGTTGTATGGCCGCAAATTCTGTTCTCCTATTTGTTGGGCCGAAGTAGGCGAAAAGCAAATCATTGGACCCGAGTTAGTCCATGAAACAATGAAGAAGATTGTCCAAATTCAAGCGAGACTCAAGACGGCCCGTGATCGCCAAAAGATTTATGCCGACCTTAAACGTAAAGACTTCGAATTCAACGTGGGTGACCATGTAATATTGAAGGTTGCACCTTGGAAAGATGTGATCTGTTTTGGAAAATGTGGGAAGCTCAATCCGCGATACATTGGTCCTTTCGAAATCTTGGAGCGTGTTGGACCCGTTGCTTACCGTCTAGATCTTCCGACTCAATTGAGCTCAGTTCATCCTACCTTCCACGTATCGAATTTGAAGAAATGTCTTGCTGAACCGGAACTCGTCATACCACTGGAGGAACTTACCATTGATGACAAACTCCACTTCGTGGAAGAACCTGTCGAAATTATGGACCGTAAGGTCAAAACTTTGAAACGCAACAAGATTCCGATCATCCGAGTCCGATGGAATGCCAAACGAGGACCCGAGTTAGAACGAGAGGATCAAATGATGCAGAAGTATCATCACCTTTTCCCCACTCCTCCATCTACCTCAGCTTAATATTTCGGGTCGAAATTTTCTTTAACAGGTGGGTAATGTAACGACCCTGAATTTTCCGACTTATATTATTAATATTTATTATTAATACTTGCATTTTAATAAATATATTCTTATACATTTACTTGTCACCGTAATTGACTTTCCATGTCCCGACTCATCTTTTCGACACGTGCTTTTCTCGAATAATATTTCGAATATTATTTACGTTCATAATTAATTATTATTAATTATTTCTAATTAACTAATGTAAATAGTTAATTACTTGGGCTTTTTATTTATTTGTTGCATACTTATACATGGGCTTTTATCATTGGACTTGGGCTATCAAGGCCCACCCTACATTACTTAATGAACTAGTTAGTGAGCCCATCATTATGCTAGTGATTTATTAAGGATAAGCAAGATTAATTAAGTTAAGTGAGGAGACAAAGATATTTTAAGCATGCATGACCACCTTTCCCATGTATTTGGCTTTATACCTCTTCCTAGCATTCACCACCTTCCCACACATGAAATAACTAAGTTGACTACCCTCTTTTGGAGCACCTAGGCCGACGGTTTTGAGGCTTGGGGAGGGAGTTCCATTTTTCTTTTTTTTTGGTTACTTATAAGCTAGTTCTTACTTCATTTCACACACACATCTTACTTACACCGCTTTACTCCCAACTTTCCTCTCTAGATTGTAAGTAATATATCTTTTTCTTTCTTCTTTTTTTTTCTTTGAAAACCGAATACTATCATCATCATTCTACTTGTCGTTGTTTGTTGTTAAATATCAAACTTTCTAGCTTGTATCTTCATGTGATCTTGCTTCTTCCATCATTTATTTGATGAGAAGTCAAGAACAAGAATCTAAGCTTATTAGCTTATGGTTCTACACTTGAAGTATTTTATAAAGATCTAAAGTTCATAAGCTTTAAGATCTTACTTGTATTCATGTTTTGTAAACTTAAGGTTTATTTTCTTAAGATCCAAGATTTGGCTTGAATCTTCTTAAGTATGAAACAAACATGAACTTGTTACTTGTAACTTTAATTTATTTCTTCCTTTTGTAAGTATTTAAATTCGTGACTTTATTATTTTGGTCAAGTGTTACTAATTAAACTTGATCTCATTATTCTTGAAACTAAAGTTTAAACTTTGTAAGTTCAAGAACATTGAAGTTTAACTTTCTAGTTATAACTTCACACACTTATGTTGGATCTAAGTTTCTATAGCTTATAGTCTTCCAATTTTGTCTAAAATAAAAGCTTATAAGCTTATATACATTCTACAAGATAAAAATCTAAGTTTCATAACTGATGGTTTTATTAAAGTGAAGATCCAAGTTCTATAACTTAGGGTTTAACTTAAGAACACTAGATCTAGACTTTTTAGTCTAGGATCTTCAAGAACTAACTAAGATCTAAGATCTACAACTTAAGATCTTGTTTATTTAGGTTACATTCATGTTTGTAGCTTAATATTATTATTAGAACTCATGTATGTGTCGGATCTAAGATCTTGATGTAACTTTGGTTCATCAACCTTCTTACAACCTTTAAATGAGTTGTGCTACATATCTTAGACATACACTAGTGTCATGATGGTCAAAACTTGGTTAAGGTGATGCAAACACATCAACGAGTTGTACACTTGAAGCTACAAGCATCAAGGATGAGAACCGTGATGAACATCAAGCACCAAGAACCCACCGGAGCACTTTGTTTACTATTTTTGAGGGCTGATTAGTCGCCTGGTGAAATGCCCCGTCCTAATCCATCCGGACGAAGTCCATATTGATTATAAACGATTCATAATAGTTGATTACATCGCGAGGTATTTGACCTCTAAATGATACATTTTACAAACATTGAATTCGTTTTTAAAAGACAAACTTTCATTACAACGAAAGTTGACAGGTATGCATACCATTTCATAATATCCAACTATAAATGACCTAATCCGTCATTTACTTAATAATCTCTAATGAACTTCAATGACTCAAATGCAACGTCTTTTGAAATATATCATGAATGACTCCAAGTAACATCCTTAAAATGAGCTAATGCATAGCGGAAGATTTCTTTCAAACCTGAGAATAAACATGCTTTCAAGTGTCAACCAAAAGGTTGGTGAGTTCATAAGTTTATCATAAAACCATAAAATTCATCATTTTAATAGACCACAAAATTTAAATGTTGCATGGTACAAATGGGCCCGAATCCTATACCCACCTGTAATGTACATGCTATATCTTTTAAATACAGTATATCTTTCTCGTGTACGAAACCATTTTCATAAATCATAGTAACCGTACACATATCTTGTGCACAAAAATAACATACACATAACCTGTGTATAAAATAATTCTCTCGATATATAACATTCACATCAACTGGTGGCAATTATCATGTCCAAATAATTCAATGGTGGCAATTATCACGTCCACATAATTCAATGGTGGCAATTATCATATCCACATAATTCAATAATAATCCGCAGAACTTCTGTCTGCACAATAATTCATTCGAGGAATGTTTTGCTTGTGTCTATCTCGTCAAACATTTATAAAAACATTTCATGTATTCGCAGTTCAAAATATATTTCAAAAGCATTTAATAAAGCAGTTGTAAAAACAGCGCATGTATTCTCAGTCCCAAAAATGTAAAGAGTAAAAGGGAATCAAATGAAACTCACCAAATGTATTTTGTAGTAAAAATACATATGACTATATTGAACAATGCAGGGTTGGCCTCAGATTCACGAACCTATAACAAGTATATATATTAACACATATAATCACATAATTCCTTCTATATAATATTTATATATTTTAAGTGTTGTAGTTGTATTAATATATATATTTTACTTATATTTTATATCTTCAGTTATATTTTATATATGGTTATTTTGTAAAATGATCAATGTTCATACAAATAGTTATATATATATATATATATATATATATATATATATATATATATATATATATATATATATATATATATATATATATAGTTGGTATTATATCGAAAATTAAAATTTGTTATGTAATATTTATATAATTAATTTTAATATGTTTAATATAATTTTTATGTAATATTAACATAAGTATATAATATTTATTTGTTATATAAAAATAATAATAATAATAATAATAATAATAATAATAATAATAATAATAATAATAATAATAATAATAATAATAATAATAATAATAATAATAATAATAATAATAATAATAATAATAATAATAATAATAATAATAATGATTCTAGTGATATTAAGGATGATAATAATAATAATAATAATAATAATAATAATAATAATAATAATAATAATAATAATAATAGTAATAATAATGATATTACTAATACTATCAATAATGATAATAATATTAATTGTATTAATGATAGATATAATAATAATTATTTTAATCATAATATCACTAACCAATAATAATAATAATAAAACTACCTTAAAAGGAAAAGCTTCCAAAAAGAAAATAAATTGCCTACACCCAGGCTCGAACTTGAGACGTCCCGTTCAATGACCACACACCCAACCAATTATCCGTTTGTTACTTTCTCAAACATTATGTGCCAGAAATCTATATATCATCATGCTTCTCGGCCCAAAAGAAAATTGGGTTTTGGCCCAATAATAAAAATGTGATCACGGCCCAAACAACTAAATCAAGCCCAACACTAAAACACAATATCCTAGTGGCCCAAGTAAAGATTTTAATTACGTTCTAATAAAATCCCTGACTAGAATCTGTTTCAAGTATTAAGTGGGAACAATAGGTAGGGTTAGTGTGTAGGAAAGTGTAGGCCATAATAATGATTATGTGATAGGTAAAATAGATTGATTAGAAACGGGAACAATCAATCTCTTCATCATCGTTATTTTCATATCACTGTCACCATCATCTTCTTTATTTTCCATTCGAAAAATAGAAACAGGAAAAGTAATAAAAGGTAGTGAATAACAGTAATTAGTATTGTTCATCTTCTTCTTAAATGGTTTTCGATGTAAAGCAGCAACAGGAGCTATATCAGGCAGACAAATGGACGATAACAACAGACAATTTGCAGCAGTTTTGATCGGAACAGAAGAAAGAGAATTGAGGTAAGGTGGTACTTCGGTTGGTTTGTGCAGGTGAAACAAAAATAAACGAGCTGTAGCAGTAGTCCTTTATGGTGGAGGTTTAGGGTTTGAATGGAAATATGGTGGGTTTGCAGGTGGTGTTTAAATAGATTTTGATGGTGGTGATGTGAGTTTCAAAACAGGAAAGATAACAGCAAGATCACGGGTTCAAAATTTTGTTTTTGGCTTGTTTTAATCGATCAAAACAGAAATAACCCTAGTAGTAGAAGAACGAAAAGGAAAAAAAAAATATAATTGAGTATAGTAGCAGCCGGCAGGTGTCTGATGATGGTGATGGTATTGTTCTCGACAGGAATCCGAAGCACTTGCAGTGGTTGTCGGTTTGGTGATGGTTCGAATGATTGTAGGTGATTGGTGTTCGAGAAGAAAAAAAAAAGGATATCATAACAGTAGTATGACGTCAAGCAAAATGTTTAAATGGCATTCGGTTAAGATAATAGAGTTGTGTTGTGGGTGTTGATGGTAGCGATTAGTCGATGGTCGGGGAAACCGAAACGAATCTCAAATGGGTGTGTTAATATATACACATGTGTGTGTGATTAATAGTGTTTTATTGTGGTGAAAGTGGTCTTCGTTGTGTGTACTTGGTGGGTGTGGCACGAAGGTTGTGGCTTGGTTCATGAACCGAAACATAAACATAAATTGACAGCCGGGTGTGGCTTGTGGTGGCCGTTTGTGTCGATGGTGATGAACAAAAGAAAGTTGTAGCAACTTATAACAATGGTGGTCTTGTTGGTGGTTTCATCGAGTAGAAAACCAGGGATGATATCGGTTTACACAAGAAGTAGAAGTAATAAGTGTAGCAGTAGGTACATGTAAACAACGGTGTGGTGGTTGTATGAAGGTGAAGTGGGTTGATCGTGAGAATAGAGATTAAAAAGCTGAAGAGGGTTTGGTTATGTTTACTCTCTCTTCAATTCTATGTACCAGTTAGTATATTAAAAAAAAATTAGATAGTTATCATATATAAAGTTAGAATATGATAGAAAGTGATAGATAGGATAGATAACATAAAGTGAATGTAAATTGAAATCAATGAGGGAAAAATGAGACAACAATCAGGGGAAAAAATAAAGGCTGAATTTGATTGCTAACAGATTTTAACGCGTATAGATATTTAATTATATTTTATGTTCAATATTAATAAACCATAAATATAAATATCTTAATAATAACGATAATATATAACAAATTAATATTATCACATAATTATTTAAAATGAGTTATTATAAATTTATATACATTGATGTTAATCCTTGTAAAACTATTTATAAAGATTTTTTTTTTCATTTTCTTGTTTTTAGTCCCAAATAGATACAGATATTAAAAAAAAACCAAACTAACAAAGTAATTGCATTTTAAATAAACTTAACATTTATGAAATCTTTTTACAGATCAATGATTACAATCATTATATTCGAAACCATTTATATCCGAGTCACATTATATTTATTATGTTTTAATAATAATTTATTCATTTCGTAGATTAGTTCAAATCATTAATTCATCTAATACTTTATTTAATATTTCTAATTATTATTTATATACTCACATACTTACATATACATATGTACACATTTATTTACAAATAATGGTTCGTGAATCGCCGGGAATGGTCGAAGTTAAACGAATACAAGAAAACAGTTCAAAAATTTTGAGACTCCACATTACAGACTTTGCTTATCGTGTCGAAACCATATAAAGATTAAGTTTAAATTTGGTCGGAAATTCCCGGGTCATCACAGTACCTACCCGTTAAAGAAATTTCGTCCCGAAATTTGAGTGAAGTGGTCATGGCTAACATTAAAAATGTTTTCATGACGAACATGGGTTGATAATTAGAGTTTTATCATCATTGAGTAATATGGATAAAACAATTCGATTATTCGAAGAGTACGAATGAAGCTATCACAAAAGAGTGAAATGAATAAATGAAGTTTTGTTTTAACTTTTGACGTTGCTTGGTTGAATTCCTGAATTTAAGAGATTTAGAAGAAAATCTTGGAAATCTATAAGATCTGATTCTTCGGCGAATAAGGAAATTAAGATCTCTCTAATTAAATACGGTGATCTGCCTCGATTATTCTGTCTGATATTTACATTATAAATTAAACTCTTCTGTTCCATTATTCTCACCATTCCTATACTTTCCTTCTTGTTTCATACATCCAAAAGATTTTGAAATGCTTAATCCAGTTCTGATCCTTGTCCTCATCCTTACTATCACAACAATCATTCTCCTTTTTCAACTTCCACCAGAGGAATCTGTTTTCTTCTACTTCGCCCTTGGGGTTATAGTGTTTTTAATCCTCCCGTGTCTTTATGTTGCGATAAACATTGATATACACGGTTTGAAATTTATGTGTTGTTATCGGGCTTTATATTCTCCTTTATATTTCGGAGCCCCATGCTTTTGTTTTCTATAATCATTGTCATCCACAGTTAATGCTTCCTTCTATTTGTTGTGATTTATACTCCATTTCTATTACAGAGCTTCATTCTTTCGTTTCCTTTTCTTGCGATTAAGCATCGCTTGTAATGGTCCAGAATTCATAAGTATGGAACTTCGAATGAACTTAATGTTCTAAACAAGAAAGGACGTAATAGCACGATTTAATTTGTCAAATTACCATAATCACTGAGAATAGA
This sequence comes from Rutidosis leptorrhynchoides, assembly GCF_046630445.1. Lineage (NCBI taxonomy): Eukaryota > Viridiplantae > Streptophyta > Magnoliopsida > Asterales > Asteraceae > Rutidosis > Rutidosis leptorrhynchoides. The sequence goes on along the minus strand of NC_092339.1, from coordinate 325,359,510 downwards.
ACTATCAAGAATATACTTTCTTGATATGTTCAAAAGTTAAGCAGAATGAAAGAGTTATGTAACATGGCACGTGATGACGTTATGGTCTATGAATCATCACGTCTCATTAGAAACTCAGCATGACTTACTGTAATATAATCACGTTGATCAAGTGTCATTATATTATACTAACTCATGCATCAGTTCCCAACATTACTTCAATAACATTCATATTTTAAGCTCGAAAGTTTACAGAATATAGAAACTAACAGTTTCTATATGATGTAACACTGATAGCACGAAGAGATTAATGATTTCAGATAAGAATAGTTATAAAAATATCTTCAGAAATATAGAGGATATTTATAATGAAAGATACGATGATATCTTGGAATTTCTAATATCGAAGGATGGTGAAGAAAATTTGTCCGCAAGAGTTTGGAGTCAGAAGCAAGGTATTCGCTAAAGATTTCATCAGAAACAGAATCATCAGGATTCTTAATGTACAAGTTTAGTCCTTGTGATTTGTTCAAAGACTCCTTCGTAGTTTGCTCAATCAGTTTTTCAGTTTCAAACTTTTGCTGAGCTTTGCCAACATACAATTCCTTATCATCAACTTTTGACTGTTGAGGTCGTTTACGATTTTTTTTTTTTTTGCTTCATTCAACTTTTCAAAATTCAGAGCATTTATTCACAGACTGGGTGCTTTTCAGAATTTCAGAATGGAAGATCATAGTTCTAAGAGATAAATGTTATATTGGTACATATAACTGTTGATGTGGAAACGTTGCGAGACTCATAATACAGGTTTGCTGATTCCCGATAATTGGTATGGCAATTCTTGTTACAAGATGCATATGAGTACATGATGAGACTACAATAGATAAATATAGAGATTTGTTGGAGAGATTTAAGCCAAGGAGCAACGAGGTTGCTGGTACGTCTGCTGGTAATATGATGGAATATAAAAGGTTCCCCGGTAACAATAAAAGAGAACGCATATATATCAAGGTTATAACAAGATTGTTTAGAACGAAAGTCGAAGTTGATTTGCTGGAGCTGTGACAAAATTGGCTAATTTGAAGAGAGATTGTAAAGTTATTTTCGGTAATAACAATGCCAAAAGGAGCTAGCACAGATACGTGTTAAACGTTTACTCAGGTTCCGAGTGTTTTCAGGTGCATAACTATATATATCAATCTTTTCTTCCGTAGATGAAGTGCTGTTGGTTTATCCTCTCGATTGAGGTGTTTTCAAGAATTATGAAAGGTTTGAACGCAGATTGGAATCGTCAAGATACAAATGAGATTTAAGATGAAATCAAGTGGCAAACTTGAAGAAATGTTTAGTTTCATATGTTATAATCAATATTTTAATTCATTTTAATTGTCCAATGTTATTAGTCCACAGTCGATAGTCCACAGTTGACAGTCCAATAATTCATATATAGTTTAATATATAATATTCGAATTAATTAATATGTATCGTGACCCGTGTACATGTCTCAGACTTGATCACAACTCAAAGTATATTTATTATTATAGAATCAACCTCAATCCTGTATAGAGAAATCGATCATTACTGCATATAGAGTGTCTATGGTTATTCCATATAATATATATATATATATATATATATATATATATATATATATATATATATATATATATATATATATATATATATATATATATATATATATATATATATATATATATGCGTCGATATGATATGTCAAAACCTTGTACCCGTGTCCCAATATTTAAAGTGCGTAAAATAAATAACAGAAATTAAATGACGATAAATAAAATTGCGAGAATATAAATTGCGATAAATAAACTGCGATAAATAAATTGTGATAATAAAATGTAATAAGGAATTAACAGTTAGCTAGGAACAGTTAGCTAGGATTTTGTTAGCGTGGATTCTTAACAAAGTTTTCTCATAGTTAATTTGTTTGTTTCTAACAAATTTTTTTTATTTTTTATTTTTTTTCAATGTTTTCTTCATTATGCCACTTGTTGGATTCTGCTAGATTAAAATCTAAATATAAAATTGAATGAAAATGGTTATTTTGCGATGAACGAATACGTATATCGGTGGTTGTAAATATGATAGTAAATGACTGTTGAATTAGATTTGAAAGAATGTACAATGTACTTATTAATGTGAAATCTACATATTCCTCGGGTATTACCTACCCGTTAAAATATTTTCACCATTAACAGTTTGAACAAAAGAATTTTTAATTACAATCTTTATGAAAACATATATACACATATATTTTCTTCATATGTAATCATGGATTTAATGAGTTAATATGATATTAAACTCATTTGATTTACCGTTAGAACAAGAATATATAATCTCTAAAACATTAGAGATTACATAATCGCCATGTCGAACGAAGATAAAATAGATAGAACGATACGTAGTACGATGATTATACTCGAGGTACAGAATGAGATGTTGAGACATGGATTGTTGATGATACTAGTGCTGTTACTGATGGTACTGTTGGTACCGGTGATGTTGCTGAAGCTGGTAAGTTTTACACCATATTTTCCACGTTGATTACTCGAGCGCGAAGTTCGTTGACTTCTTCTATTATTCCGGGATGATTGTCGATCGGAATGAACGGATGAGTAAGGTTTAGAATCTGAGGTAGTATGTAATCATGACGAGATATTCGGGAAATGAAGGTGAAAATGGTATTACGAGCAGGTTCGCCGGTGCTTCAGGTTCATCGCCAAGAGGTAAATTCGGTTGGTGAAAAGGATCACCTTCTTCGCGTCTCCATTAATTAAGTCGACAACGAACTCATCGGATGAATTGGGGATGGATGATTGGTTGATTCATTCTGGTGACACTGCTTTCGGAGCTTAGGTGAATATCCATGTCGGAATAACTGTCGGAATAACTATCGGAATAGCTATCGAAATCTGAGGGTGTAACGACCCAGAAATTTCCGAACAAATTTAAACTTTAATCTTTATATTATTCCGACACGATAAGCAAAGTTTGTTAAGGTAAATCTCAAGAATTTTAAACTGTGTTCATACATTCATTATAACCTCGACCAAATTCCGACGATTCACGAACCGTTATATATAAATAGATATGTATATGTATATATATATATATATTATAACTTGAGAATATTAATAAAGTATTAAACGTATAATACTTTACACGAACGTATTTGTTTCAATATGATTTTCGACAAAATTAAAAAAAAATATATTAAATGATTGAATTATCAGAAACATTGAATTATGATTACAAGTCTCTGTTGAGAGGTCCACTATGATTTGAGAAAATCTATTCCTCTTAACGATATTCAGAATAATTTGTAAAGCTATTTATAAATAAAAACAAAAAGTGTTATTTACGAAAGTTAGACAAAAGTTAGTGGAGAATTGGTTTCCATAATATTCTATTAATCTATTTTCAAACGTACAAAGACGTTTTCAGTTTAAAAAGAACTTTATTATTAAAACGTATATAACTTTTATAAATATCTAGAATCACTTTTGACAACTCATTACTTAACCAGTATAATAAATATAACGATATTTATATTTTATTTCATTAAATATATATAACGATTTAAATTAATATTATATATATTTATACGCGTATTATACATACATAGTTTTTATACTTTTACTATACTTTAACTTTACCTTTACTTTACTTTTACTTTACTTAAACTTTAATAATTCACTTTAATAATTCATACTTTAATAATTCACTTTAATAATTCATACTTTAATAATTCACTTTAATAATTCATACTTTAATAATTTACTTTAATAATTCAAAAATCTATTATAAATAGAATTCAATAGGTTTCATTATTTCATAGAAACTTGAAAATATATTTCTCTAAACTCTCTCAATCGATTTATATATATATATATATATATATATATATATATATATATATATATATATATATATATATATATATATATATATATATATATATATATATATATATATATATATATATATATATATATATTTGCTCTGTATTATTTCAAGATATTATTAGTATACATAAAATATTACGACGGAGTGCTGTCCGAGTGATTTCAAAATAGTTTTTTTTTTTTTGAATGAGTCGAAGCTAAGGAAATTATGGGTTATAGCTATGGAGGTGATGGGTATGGTTCATGGGTATGCTCGTGAGGTCAATCTAGTGTTTTGTCATCTCCGTTGCGTCTACGTACTTTCCTGCAATATTGAATCTCAATATTGATACGTCGTGAATCCGAGGCCAACCTTGCACTTGTTAAATGACGTTATATGTATTTTTACTACGAAATACAGTATTGTGAGTTTCATTTGCTCCCTTTTATATATATTTTTAGGACTGAGAATACATGCACTATTTTTATAAATATTTTACGAAATAGGCACAAGTACTAAAACTAATTCTACGTGGGTTTAAACCAGAAATATACCCTTAGCTTGGTAACATTAAACTACTTGTCTATGTACGGTAGGCGCGAATCCTAAAGATAGATCTATTGGGCCTGACAAACCCCATCCTGACTATGGGATGCTTTAGTACTTCGAGGTTATTTTAAACACACCTGATCTGGTGTACTTCAGAGGGTAAAACATGAACGTTAAGGCTTGTTACCGGGTGCCTACAACTTATAGAATACTTTTATACACTTGCGAGTGTACATATAATTATAAACGGAAATCTTGTGGTCTATTAATATATTGAAATGATTGTTATGATAAACCTATGAACTCACCAACCTTTTGGTTGACACTTTAAAGCATGTTTATTCTCAGGTATTAAAGAAATCTTCCGCTGTGCATTAGCTCATTTTAAGGATATTACTTGGAGTCATTCATGGCATATTTTGAAAGACGTTGCATTCGAGTCATTGAGTTCATCAAGATTATTATTAAGCCAATTATAGTTGGATGTATTATGAAATGGTGTGCATGCCGTCAACTTTCATTGTAAAGAAAGTTTGTCTTTTAAAAACGAATGCAATGTTTGTAAAATGTATCATATAGAGGTCAAATACCTCGCGATGTAATCAACTATTGTGAATCGTTTATAATGTATATGAACGGGTCCTTTCAGTTGGTATCAGAGCTGGTTAAATGCCTTTTATTAGCGGGTTAATCGTAGAGGATGTTCTCACAGTGTTACCTGTGACGAAGCATTGGCTCTTACTCCTCGCGGTACCTATTAGGGTTAGCTGTACTGTCGAGAGGCGGGCCGTAAAATCAGTGTCTGAGGTACGCTCAGTGGTCACAGGCGGTTAGCTGAGAAGGCACTGAGTGGGATGCGTCCCCAACTTTCAGTTGGTATCAGAGGGGTGGTCTTAGCGAACCAGGTCTGCATAAGTGTGTCTAACTGATAGTCGTTAGGATGCATTAGTGAGTCTGGACTTCGACCGTGTCTGCATGTTAAAAGTTTTGCTCATCATTTTTGTCGGAAATTACCTGCTTATCATTCTTAGTCTAGACACATCTTATTGCATTGATTGCATGAATAGTGTATAGACAAAATTCATATCTTAGCGTATCTGCTAATTCATATCTTAGCGTATCTGTTACTGTAAACTTTTCCTGACATATTCCGTAAATTCCTCCGTAATCTACGAAACCTTTTGCTCTATATAATTAGAATACCACCCGATAGCCGGAAAATCATTTCATATCAAAAAATTCTTTATTCAATCGTACGAAATAGAATTCGTCATTAGTTCAAGTCCCTCGGATTCCGAAATGGAATCCCACTCAAGTTCCGAAAGCAGTGTGACCGGAATGGATCAACCAATTAGTCATCATCTATTCTGGATGATTTGGGGATGGGTTCATAGCCTCCTTAATCATTAGAGACAAGAAGAAGGTGATCCCTTCCATCCAACACATTGCCCTCTTGGCGAAGAACCTGAAGAACTTACCGGCGAACCTATCCGAAACACCATTTTCTCTCTTATTTCTAGAGTATCTCGTCACGATTACATACTACACCAAATTCTAGATTTTATTTATCCACTCATCCGAACCGACAATCTCCCCGGTGTAATAGAAGAAGTTAACGAGCTTCGAGCTCGGGTAGTGGCTTTGGAGAATATGGTGCAAAGGTTACAAACACCAGCAGCAGCACCAGCAGCATAAACAGTACCACCATCAGCAACACCAACAGTACCATCACCACCACCAACAACAACATCCACATCCCACACTGCAACATCACAATCTGTATCTCAAACATCAACGTCATACGCGCTATAAATATCCAGGAATATCAACAACAACAAACGATGAAGTATTAATTCATAAACTTCATTGAAGAGATATCTCTGCGGCAGTTATGTAATCTCCAACATCTTAGAGATTATTTAATTCTGACCGTAAATCGGATGAGTGAACGGAGATGGTAGAGTAGAAACTTTGATCGAAAATGGTGTATGATTTACAAGCTAGAATTGTTTTACCAACAGCATCAACAGGACCGTAGCATCATCAACACGGTCAGTGCCGTCAGTATCGTCAGAATCAACAGCACCTGTAACATCACAAACTCTGTCAGTTCAAGAATCATTGTGGACATCATTACGAATCAACAACAAATATATTGTATCAACGAGTTATGAAGTATTAACTCATTTCCAATCGAAAGATTTATATGTATAAATTTTTAAACCATAATAAATCTTCCCGTACTAAGCTATTATGTATGAATCTTAACTACTCAGTTAATTCATATTACAAATATGCAATGATGTACGTCCTTCGTCCACAACTTACCATCGTTAATTACAATCTCTGTCTCAATTCAATAAAAATCCAATTCTTAATAAATCAAGTGTATTATTCGATTATATGTTTGATTTTACACTTTCATCATCGATGTACTCAAAACTTTTCAAATAACATCATTCGTACCTTGCGAAGTTCACAAGAATTTCACGAAAACCAACAAATAACAAAGTAATGATTCATAATTTCAATATTATTGAAGAAATACTTATGCAATTTATAAAGTTTTAGGGATTACTCAATTCTAGTTCCAACCATAAAACAAATGAGTTTAATTTAATATTAACTCATTAAATCTATATTACATCTAAAGAAAATATACACATATATTTTCATAAAGACTGTAATAAACTTCTTTTGTACAAAATATTAATTGTGAAATTTTTTTTAACGGGTAGGTAATACCCGAGAGATATATAAATTCACAATTAATATATTACATTTTTCGAAACTGATTCAGCAATCATCAACTATACTCCCTACTTTCACAACAATATCCATTCTTTCATATAAATTAAAACAATCATACTCATTCAAATTCAATTACATAGTCTGATTTTGAAATCGCATAATTCAATTCGAAATATAACCAGTATCATCACTCTTAGATTCCTATATCTTTCAAAGCTATACTTTGACTTCAAAACTGTGTTAGAACATCATATGTATTAACGATTACAATATGTGCTCAAACCCTTCGAAATTCCTGAAGACACTTCAACTAAGGAACAATCGAGATGATGATCCAACCACATGTTACCCACAGTTATACACCTGAAAAACTCTCAAAATCCAAGTCATAGTTTGACACGTATCCGTGTTAGACCCTTTGGCATTTACTAGCTAAAATAACTTTTCAATTCCGTTTCAAAATAGACAGTTTTGTCACAGCTCCAGCAAGTCAACTTCGACTTCTCAATCAAAACAGTCTTATTATAACCTCGATAGATACGTTGCCGTTTCGCCAACGTTACCGGGGAATCGTTTATATTCACCACATTAGCAATAAACTTACCAACAACTTCACTGATCTTTGACTTTGAAAAAAAAAAAATCATTATAATTATCGAAACCCTATCATATACTCATTCGTACCTTATAACAAGAATTGCCATACCAATTATTGAGAATCAGCAATCAGTATTTTGAAATCTCGCAGCATGTCTACATCAATAATTACATATACACACAACATCTACCTCCAAGACTTACATTCTTTGAATAAGAAATTTCTGAAAAACATCCTAAACTGTGAACCAGTTCTCGAAATTTTAAAAAATGCTGATGAAGTAGCAAAAACTGTAAACGACCTTAACAGTAAAAAGTTGGATGATAAAGGATAGTATATTGGCAAAGCTCGGAAAAAGAGAAGCTTTGGAACTGGAAAACGGATTGAGCAAAGTATGAAGGAGGCTGTGGACAAATCACAAAGGCTGAACCTGCCTTCAAAGAATCCAAATGATTCAGTACTTGCTGAAGTCATTAACGAATACCTTGCTCCTGACTCTAAACCCCTGCGGACAATATCCTTCATCATCCTCTAATATTAGACATTCTAAGATATCATCGTATCTTTCATTATAAATATCATCCATACTTCTGAAGATATTTTTATAATTATTCTTATCTGAAATCATTTACCTCTTCGCGCTATCTGTATTATATCATAAAAGAAACTATTTTAGTTTCTAAATTCTGAAACATTCGAGTTTAAAATAGGAATATTCTTGAAGAAGTGTTGGGAGCTGAAGCATGAGTTAGTATAATATAATGACACTTGATCAACGTGATTATATTACAGTAATTCATGCTGAATTTCTAAATGGAACATGATGATTCACAGATCATAACGTCATCATGTGCTATGTTACATGACTCTTGTATTCTCTTTGATCTCTAAATATCAAGAAAATATTTCTTGATGATTCGGCCTTTTCCGAGGTATTATGGTAATTTGACAAGACAAGATCGTGCCATTACAATTTCCTTCCTAGAACATTAACAATGTTCATTCCGAAATTTATATCTGCGAATTCTGGACCATTACAAGCGGTGCTTAATCACAAGAAGAAGAAACGAAAGGACAAAGCTCCGAACTAGAAATGGGAGTATAAATCATAGCAAATAGAAGAGAGCATTAACTGTGGATGACAATGATTATAGAAGAAGCAAGGACTTTGAAATATAAGGGAAGATATAAAACCCAACAATAACCCAGAAATCACAAACCGTATATATCAATGCATATAGCAATATAAAGACACGGGAGAACTAAAAACACTATAAAACCAAGAGTATAGTAGAAGTAAATAAATTCTTCCGGACGCAGATGAAAAATAAGAGCGACAGATATGAAAGTGAGGAGTATATCAAGAATCAGCACTGGATGAAGCATATTGACAAATACTTTAAAATATGAGTTGAGAAGGTGTGAGTTGTAAGAAACAAATGAGGTGGATTTATAGTGAAATATCCGACAGAGAAATCAAAATGGATTATCGCATTAATTCGAAGAGGATCATAATTTCCTTAATCGCCGAATAATCAAATCCAATATAGATTACAAAGATTTTCTTTTCGGAGATCAATCGTGATGACGTCAAAAGATATGACGAATCACTATTATCTTATTTCATTCATTTACGATAACTTCACTCACACGCTTCGAGTAATCGAATTATTTTATCCATTATTCTTGAACATGATAAAACTCTATAATCGTTATAATAACATTCTCATTATTAGTCATGACGACCTCTATCAAATTTCGGGGACGAAATTTCTTTAACGGGTAGGTACTGTAACGACCCAGAAATTTCTGAACAAATTTAAACTTTAATCTTTATATTATTCCGACACGATAAGCAAAGTTTGTTAAGTTAAATCTCAAGAATTTTAAACTGTGTTCATACATTCATTATAACCTCGACCAAATTCCGTCGATTCACGAACCGTTATATATAAATAGATATGTATATGTGTATATATATATATATATATATATATATATATATATATATTATAACTTGAGAATATTAATAAAGTATTAAACGTATAATACTTTACACGAACGTATTTGTTTCAATATAATTTTCGATGAAATTAAAAAAAAAATTAAATGATTGAATTATCAGAAACATTGAATTATGATTACAAGTCTCTGTTGAGAGGTCCACTATGATTTGAGAAAATCTATTCCTCTTAACGATATTCAGAATAATTTGTAAAGCTATTTATAAATAAAAACAAAAAGTGTCATTTATGAAAGTTAGACAAAAGTTAGTGGAGAATTGGTTTCCATAATATTCTATTAATCTATTTTCAAACGTACAAAGACGTTTTCAGTTTAAAAAGAACTTTATTATTAAAACGTATATAACTTTTATAAATATCTAGAATCACTTTTGACAACACATTACTTAACCAGTATAATAAATATAACGATATTTATATTTTATTTCATTAAATATATATAACGATTTAAATTAATATTATATATATTTATACGCGTATTATACATACATAGTTTTTATACTTTTACTATACTTTAACTTTACCTTTACTTTACTTTTACTTTACTTTTACTTTACTTTAACTTTAATAATTCATACTTTAATAATTCACTTTAATAATTCATACTTTAATAATTCACTTTAATAATTCATACTTTAATAATTCACTTTAATAATTCATACTTTAATAATTCACTTTAATAATTCATAATTTAATAATTCACTTTAATAATTCATACTTTAATAATTCACTTTAATAATTCATACTTTAATAATTCACTTTAATAATTCATACTTTAATAATTCACTTTAATAATTCATACTTTAATAATTCATACTTTAATAATTCATACTTTAATAATTTACTTTAATAATTCAAAAATCTATTATAAATAGAATTCAATAGGTTTTATTATTTCATAGAAACTTGAAAATATATTTCTCTAAACTCTCTCAATCGATTTATATATATATATATATATATATATATATATATATATATATATATATATATATATATATATATATATATATATATATATATATATATATATATATATATTGCTCTGTATTATTTCAAGATATTATTAGTATACATAAAATATTACGACGGAGTGCTGTCCGAGTGATTTCAAAATAGTTTTTTTTGAATGAGTCGAAACTAAGGAAATTATGGGTTATAGCTATGGAGGTGATGGGTATGGTTCATGGGTATGCTCGTGAGGTCAATCTAGTGTTTTGTCATCTCCGTTGCGTCTACGTACTTTCCTGCAATATTAAATCTCAATATTGATACGTCGTGAATTCGAGGCCAACCTTGCACTTGTTAAATGACGTTATATGTATTTTTACTACGAAATACAGTATTGTGAGTTTCATTTGCTCCCTTTTATATATATTTTTGGGACTGAGAATACATGCGCTATTTTTATAAATGTTTTACGAAATAGGCACAAGTACTAAAACTAATTCTACGTGGGTTTAAACCAGAAATATACCCTTAGCTTGGTAACATTAAACTACTTGTCTATGTACGGTAGGCGCGAATCCTAAAGATAGATCTATTGGGCCTGACAAACCCCATCCTGACTATGGGATGCTTTAGTACTTCGAGGTTATTTTAAACACACCTGATCTGGTGTACTTCAGAGGGTAAAACATGAACGTTAAGGCTTGTTACCGGGTGCCTACAACTTATAGAATACTTTTATACACTTGCGAGTGTACATATAATTATAAACGGAAATCTTGTGGTCTATTAATATATTGAAATGATTGTTATGATAAACCTATGAACTCACCAACCTTTTGGTTGACACTTTAAAGCATGTTTATTCTCAGGTATTAAAGAAATCTTCCGCTGTGCATTAGCTCATTTTAAGGATATTACTTGGAGTCATTCATGGCATATTTTGAAAGACGTTGCATTCGAGTCATTGAGTTCATCAAGATTATTATTAAGCCAATTATAGTTGGATGTATTATGAAATGGTGTGCATGCCGTCAACTTTCATTGTAAAGAAAGTTTGTCTTATAAAAATGAATGCAATGTTTGTAAAATGTATCATATAGAGGTCAAATACCTCGCGATGTAATCAACTATTGTGAATCGTTTATAATGTATATGAACGGGTCCTTTCTGAGGGACTCGAACTAGTTGAGGGATTCATCTTGTACGATCAGATGGAGGATTTTTGATAAGAAATAGATTATAGGATGTAGATTAGTACCCTGCAATACATAATTTACATATGCATATATAATACTAAAATCCCATAAGTTACGGAGGAATCTATGGAAGTTGTCAGGTAAAGTCTACAGTAACAGATATGCTAAGATATGAATTAGCAGATACGCTAAGATACGAATTTTGTCTATACACTATTCATGCAAGCATTGCAGTAAGATGTGTCTAGACTAAGAATGATAAGCAGGTAATTTTCTAAGGATGATAGGCAGATGATTTCCGGCTAGAAATGATAAGCAAAACTTTTGACATGCAGACAAGGTCGAAGTCCAGACTTACTAATGCATCTTGACAACTATCAGTTAGACACACTAATGCAAGACCTGGTTCGCTAAGACCACCGCTCTGATACCAACTGAAATGCCCCGTCCTAATCCATCCGGACGAAGTCCATATTGATTATAAATGATTCATAATAGTTGATTACATCACGAGGTATTTGACCTCTAAATAATACATTTTACAAACATTGTATTCGTTTTTAAAAGACAAACTTTCATTACAACAAAAGTTGACAGGTATGCATACCATTTCATAATATCCAACTATAAATGACCTAATCCGTCATTTACTTAATAATCTCTAATGAACTTCAATGACTCAAATGCAACGTCTTTTGAAATATATCATGAATGACTCCAAGTAACATCCTTAAAATGAGCTAATGCATAGCGGAAGATTTCTTTCAAACCTGAGAATAAACATGCTTTCAAGTGTCAACCAAAAGGTTGGTGAGTTCATAAGTTTATCATAAAACCATAAAATTCATCATTTTGATAGACCACAAAATTTAAATGATGCATGGTACAAATGAGCCCGAATCCTATACCCACCTGTAATGTACATGCTATATCTTTTAAATACAGTACATCTTTCTCGTGTACGAAACCATTTTCATAAATCATAGTAACCGTACACATATCTTGTGCACAAAAATAACATACACATAACCTGTGTATAAAATAATTCTCCCGATATATAACATTCACATCAACTGGTGGCAATTATCATGTCCACATAATTCAATGGTGGCAATTATCACGTCCACATAATTCAATGGTGGCAATTATCATATCCACATAATTCAATAATAATCCGCAGAGCTTCTGTCTGCACAATAATTCATTCGAGGAATGTTTTGCTTGTGTCTATCTCGTCAATCATTTATAAAAATATTTCATGTATTCGCAGTTCAAAATATATTTCAAAAGCATTTAATAAAGCAGTTGTAAAAACAGCGCATGTATTCTCAGTCCCAAAAATGTAAAGAGTAAAAGGGAATCAAATGAAACTCACCAAATGTATTTTGTAGTAAAAATACATATGACTATATTGAACAATGCAGGGTTGGCCTCAGATTCACGAACCTATAACAAGTATATATATTAACACATATAATCACATAATTCCTTCTATATAATATTTATATATTTTAAGTGTTGTAGTTGTATTAATATATATATTTTACTTATATTTTATATCTTCAGTTATATTTTATATATGGTTATTTTGTAAAATGATCAATGTTCATACAAATAGTTATATTAACATATATATATATATATATATATATATATATATATATATATATATATATATATATATATATATATATATATATATAGTTGGTATTATATCGAAAATTAAAATTTGTTATGTAATATTTATATAATTAATTTTAATATGTTTAATATAATTTTTATGTAATATTAACATAAGTATATAATATTTATTTGTTATATAAAAATAATAATAATAATAATAATAATAATAATAATAATGATTCTAGTGATATTAAGGATAATAATAATAATAATAATAATAATAATAATAATAATAATAATAATAATAATAATAATAATAATAATAATAATAATAATAATAATAATAATAATAATAATGATATTACTAATACTAACAATAATGATAATAATATTAACTGTATTAATGATAGATATAATAATAATTATTTTAATCATAATATCACTAACCAATAATAATAATAATAATAATAATAAAACTACCTTAAAAGGAAAAGCTTCCAAAAAGAAAATAAATTGCCTCCACCCAGGCTCGAACTTGAGACGTCCCGTTCAATGACCACACACCCAACCAATTATCCGTTTGTTACTTTCTCAAACATTATGTGCCAGAAATCTATATATCATCATGCTTCTCAGCCCAAAAAAAAATTGGGTTTTGGCCCAATAATAAAAACGTGATCACGGCCCAAACAACTAAATCAAGCCCAACACTAAAACACAATATCCTAGTGGCCCAAGTAAAGATTTTAATTACGTTCTAATAAAATCCCTGACTAGAATCTGTTTCAAGTATTAAGTGGGAACAATAGGTAGGGTTAGTGTGTAGGAAAGTGTCGGCCATAATAATGATTATGTGATAGGTAAAATAGATTAATTAGAAACGAGAACAATCAATCTCTTCATCATCGTTATTTTCATATCACTGTCACCATCATCTTCTTTATTTTCCATTCGAAAAATAGAAACAGGAAAAGTAATAAAAGGTAGAGAATAACAGTAATTAGTATTGTTCATCTTCTTCTTAAATGGTTTTCGATGTAAAGCAGCAACAGGAGCTGTATCAGGCAGACAGATGGACGATAACAACAGACAATTTGCAACAGTTTTGATCGGAACAGAAGAAAGAGAATTGAGGTAAGGTGGTACTTCTGTTGGTTTGTGCAGGTGAAACAAAAATAAACGAGCTGTAGCAGTAGTCCTTTATGGTGGCGGTTTAGGGTTTGAATGGAAATATGGTGGGTTTGCAGGTGGTGTTTAAATAGATTTCGATGGTGGTGATGTGAGTTTCAAAACAGGAAAGATAACAGCAAGCAGTAGCAGCATATCACGGGTTCAAAATTTTGTTTTTGGCTTGTTTTAATCGATCAAAACAGAAATAACCCTAGTAGTAGAAGAACGAAAAGGAAAAAAAATATATAATTGAGTATAGTAGCAGCCGGCAGGTGTCTGATGATGGTGATGGTATTGTTCTCGACAGGAATCCGAAGCACTTGCAGTGGTTGTCGGTTTGGTGATGGTTCAAATGATTGTAGGTGATTGGTATTCGAGAAGAAAGAAAAAAAAAGGATATCATAACAGTAGTATGACATCAAGCAAAATGTTTAAATGGCATTCGGTTAAGATAATAAAGTTGTGTTGTGGGTGTTGATGGTAGCGATTAGTCGATGGTCGGGGAAACCGAAACGAATCTCAAATAGGTGTGTTAATATATACACATGTGTGTGTGATTAATAGTGGTTTATTGTGGTGAGAGTGGTCTTCGTTGTGTGTACTTGGTGGGTGTTGCACGAAGGTTGTGGCTTGGTTCATGAACCGAAACATAAACATAAATTGACAGCCGGGTGTGGCTTGTGGTGGCCGTTTGTGTCAATGGTGATGAACAAAAGAAAGTTGTAGCAACTTACAACAATGGTGGTCTTGTTGATGGTTTCATCGAGTAGAAAACTAGGGATGATATCGGTTTACACAAGAAGTAGAAGTAATAAGTGTAGCAGTAGGTACATGTAAACAACGGTGTGGTGGTTGTATGAAGGTGAAGTGGGTTGATCGTGAGAATAGAGATTAAAAAGCTGAAGAGGGTTTGGTTATGTTTACTCTCTCTTCAATTCTATCTACCAGTTAGTATATTAAAAAAAATTAGATAGTTATCATATATAAAGTTAGAATATGATAGAAAGTGATAGATAGGATAGATAACATAAAGTGAATGTAAATTGAAATCAATGAGGGAAAAATGAGACAACAATCAGGGAAAAAAATAAAGGCTGAATTTGATTGCTAACAGATTTTAACACGTATAGATATTTAATTATATTTTATGTTCAATATTAATAAACCATAAATATAAATATCTTAATAATAACTATAATATATAACAAATTAATATTATCACATAATTATTTAAAATGAGTTATTATAAATTTATATACATTGATCTTAATCCTTGTAAAACTATTTATAAAGATTTTTTTTCATTTTCTTGTTTTTAGTCCCAAATAGATATACAGAGTATTAAAAAAAAAACCAAACTAACAAAGTAATTGCATTTTAAATAAACTTAACATTTACGAAATCTTTTTTACAGATCAATGATTACAATCATTATATTCGAAACCATTTATATCCGAGTCACATTATATTTATTATGTTTTAATAATAATTTATTCATTTCGTAGATTAGTTCAAATCATTAATTCATCTAATACTTTCTTTAATATTTCTAATTATTATTTATATACTCACATACTTACATATACATATGTACACATTTATTTACAAATAATGGTTCGTGAATCGCCGGGAATGGTCGAAGTTAAACGAATACAAGAAAACAGTTCAAAAATTTTGAGATTCCACATTACAGACTTTGCTTATTGTGTCGGAACCCTATAAAGATTAAGTTTAAATTTGGTCGGAAATTCCCGGGTCATCACACCCGGGCTACTGGAAAAGTTGATTTCCAGATATTTGGGTTCGAGTATATGACTTTTCGTTTAAGACTCGTCTTAATCCGATTTACGGTTTAGGATTTATAGCCTTCCGAAAGTCACTACACCTTTGTAAAGTTGTGCTGAAATTTCTGACCTACTCGCACTTAAACCGTTGCCACGGTCAAACGAAGAAGAGTTTGATTCTGAAAATTGGTCAGTGGTTGGAGGACTCACATACGGAGCCATATCCACTGACTACGCGTCTTTTCGATTTGTATAGAGGTCGTAGCAGCTGAACGAAATCAGCCTTTGTTTCGATCCCTATTCTTGATTAAAAACTTACTTTACTTTTACTTATGTTGTTGATGATGATGATACTTAAGACCTAATTTACATACTTTTAAACTTTTGGGAACGATTTACTAACTTAGTAACTTTTGACATAGGTTGAGGACCTTTCGGACCAACTACTTGCATACTTATCTCGTACCGACTTTACTACTTTTCACTGTGAGTTATAACATCTCTTTTTACTTTAACTATTTTGGGAACTGAGAATACATGCGCTTTTTACATTTTACATACTAGGCACGAGTGCTAAAATTTTATATATGTGTGGGTTATACAATGGCATAAACTTTCCCCTTAGCTCGGTAACGTTTAGTCATTGGATTTTGAACTGGTGAACGCGAATCTTAGATATGGATCCATAGGGTTTGACATCCCCATTCGGGCTAGTCGCGCTAGCATTTTACGGGTGTTTAATACTTCGTAAACTTACGCAATCTCCAAGTGTACTTTTAGGTGGTGATATTACGTTAAGTTAGTTACCAAGTGCCTACGGTTGAACATATACTTTTCATACTGTTTTGAAATACGAAATCTCGTGGCCTACCTTACATTACTATTACATTTAAACTATAGCTCACCAACATTCGTGTTGACGTTTTTAAGCATGTTTTCTTAGGTGCTTAGAGGTTTGATGCTTCCGCTATAGTAGTCTTGCTGTGTAGACTCCCGCTGCTTTTGTTAGAGATGTCTCTGCATGAAACGTTTACCTTGCATTCACAACTATGTTACTTTTGAAACAATGAATTTGTAATGACCACTGGGTCTCGTACTTATGTTAATTGCTTCTATTCGTAGAAGCCTACTATCATTTATAAAACTTTTGATGTTGGTTATGACATCACCCTTTCTTATGAATGCAAACTTATTTTAAAACAGCATATAGTGTTTGACCTTGTAATGATCCTGTTGTTGATGATCCGTACACGTTAATTTTGTATGGGGCATCACATTTAGTATCAGAGCATTGGTTGTAGAGAATTAGGTTGCATTAGTGAGTCTAGACCGGACTGAGTAGCATTCACTAATAGGACTAATCTACAACTTGCTAGATTACTTGTTTCTGCGGAACTTGCTGCATGCTGCTGCTTACTTTTACTACCATTATCCCATATACTGCTACTTGTTTTCACTACTGCATGATACTATCTGCTTTCGATTGCATGATACTTCTGTAGGGTTTGTTATTATTGCCATGCTATTTACTGCTATAGATGATCTAGACTGTCGTAGTTACTTTGCCTAATACGTGCTTGCTATATGACTTACTAACATGGAAAAAGTTATTTTTCCTTGTTTAGATGTCGGATATCCCGCCCATTATCATTGACTTGGAGAGCGACTCAGGTTCATCTGCCACCTCGCCTGCTACTGATGTCGACTCACAGATCCTGTCATCGCTACCCTCCAGTGACTCTGGCGATTCATCCTCTGGGGACAGTAGCCACGCACCTGACCTGATGATCATCTCAGACGGAGACGAGGATCCAGAGGAGATTCCAGCTCCACCTAGCCCAGGACTCTCGAAGCCACAACACCATTCCGGTTGTGTTGTGATTATTATTGTGTGGCGTGTCCATTTTATGCATATATATGTATGTAGTATATTCACACTCACTAAGCATTAGCTTACCCTCTCGTTGACTTTATTTTTTAAGTTCGCATAATGGCGACAAGGGTAAGTACCGGGACTAGTGAGCTAGCTTGTGATGCTTAGAAGACTTGGCTTTTGGATTTCATAGGATTGGGTAGATCGTTCCCAATCACCATGCTCGGTTTTTTTGTTGAAAAACTTACTGGTGTCTTTTGGTTATGTCAAACAGGTCTTGGGTTGTATGCCCGTTTGTGTTTCAACTTATGTAATAAATGTTTTAAAGTTGATTAGATTTACTATTGTAATGAAGATGTTTTTGGAAACATAATTGGGACCTAAATGTTAATAATATTAAAATATTATAAAGAAGAAAAAAAATATGGTCCGGTTTAATGACGGGTTGGGTCATTTCAAGTGGTATCAGATCATGGTCTAAGGGATTTAGGCGACTTGAGATAGGTGCCTGGACTTAGACTTTTATGTGCTTATTTGTTTCGGGACTTGTAGGGGAATGGATCGGATGGAAATTTGGTTAGTGCCTTAGCGTGTAGGTGAACTAACTAGGATTGTGACTTGTTGTAGTGACCCGAACTTTTCCATGTTTATATATATATTAAATGAAATTGTTATTTACATGATTAAGTGTTTCCAACATGTTAAGCAATCAAACTTGTTAAGACTTGATTAATTGAAATAGGTTTCATATAGACAATTGACCACCCAAGTTGACCGGTGATTCACGAACGTTAAAACTTGTAAAAACTATACGATGACATATATATGGTTATATATATAGTTAACATGATTTTATTGTAAGTATGTATCTCATTAGGTATTTTAACAATGAGTTATATACATAAAAATGAGACTATTAATTTAAGAAACTCGAAAACGATATATATAACGATTATCGTTATAACAACGTCTTACTAGGTACATATGAATCATATTAAGATATTGATACACTTTTTTAATTATGTTAAATGATAACTAAATATATTATTAAGTGTATTAACAATGAAATACATATGTAAAAATAAGACTACTAACTTAATGATTTCGAAACGAGACATATATGTAACGATTATCATTGTAATGACATTTAACTGTATATATATCATACTAAGATATATTATATATCATAATATCATGATAATATAACAATTTAACATCTCATTTGTTATAATAAACAATGGGTTAACAACATTCAACAAGATCGTTAACCTAAAGGTTTCAAAACAACATTTACATGTAACGACTAACGATGACTTAACGACTCAGTTAAAATGTATATACATGTAGTGTTTTAATATGTATTCATACACTTTTGAAAAACTTCAAGACACTTATCGAAATACTTCTACTTAACAAAAATGCTTACAATTACATCCTCGTTCAGTTTCATCAACAATTCTACTCGTATGCACCCGTATTCGTACTCGTACAATACACAGCTTTTAGATGTATGTACTATTGGTATATACACTCCAATGATCAGCTCTTAGCAGCCCATGTGAGTCACCTAACATATGTGGGAACCATCATTTGGCAACTAGCATGAAATATCTCATAAAATTACAAAAATATGAGTAATCATTCATGACTTATTTACATGAAAACAAAATTACATATCCTTTATATCTAATCCATACACCAACGATCAAAAATACCTACAAACACTTTCATTATTCAATTTTCTTCATCTAATTGATCTCTCTCAAGTTCTATCTTCAAGTTCTAAGTGTTCTTCATAAATTCCAAAAGTTCTAGTTTCATAAAATCAAGAATACTTCCAAGATTGCAAGTTTACTTCCAAGTTTTCTAAATCCATTCCAAGTAATCATCCAAGATCAAGAAACCTTTGTTACTTATAGTAGGTTATCTTTATAATACAAGGTAATAATCATATTCAAACTTTAATTTAATTTCTATAACTATAACAATCTTATTTCGAGTGGAAATCTTACTTGAAATTGTTTTCGTGTCATGATTATGCTTCAAGAACTTTCAAGCCATCCAAGGATCCTTTGAAGCTAGATCTATTTTTCTCATTTCTAGTAGGTTTATCCAAGGAACTTGAGGTAGTAATGATGTTCATAACATCATTCGATTCATACATATAAAGCTATCTTTTTCGAAGGTTTAAACTTGTAATCACTAGAACATAGTTTAGTTAATTCTAAACTTGTTCGCAAATAAAAGTTAATCCTTCTAACTTGAATTTTAAAATCAACTAAACACATGTTCTATATCTATATGATATGCTAACTTAATGATTTAAAACCTGGAAACACGAAAAACACCGTAAAACCGGATTTACGCCGTCGTACTAACACCGCGGGCTGTTTTGGGTTAGTTAATTAAAAACTATGATAAACTTTGATTTAAAAGTTTTTATTATGGGAAAATTATTTTTATTATGAACATGAAACTATATCCAAAAATTATGGTTAAACTCAAAGTGGAAGTATGTTTTCTAAAATGGTCATCTAGACGTCGTTTTTTCGACTGAAATGACTACCTTTACAAAAACGACTTGTAACTTATTTTTCCTACTATAAACCTATACTTTTTCTGTTTAGATTCATAAAATAGAGTTCAATATGAAACCATAGCAATTTGATTCACTCAAAACGGATTTAAAATGAAGAAGTTATGTGTAAAACAAGATTGGATAATTTTTCTCATTTTAGCTACGTGAAAATTGGTAACAAATCTATTCCAACCATAACTTAATCAACTTGTATTGTATATTATGTAATCTTGAGATATCATAGACACGTATACAATGTTTTGACCTATCATGTCGACACATCTATATATATTTCGGAACAACCATAGACACTCTATATGTGAATGTTGGAGTTAGCTATACAGGGTTGAGGTTGATTCCAAAATATATATAGTTTGAGTTGTGATCAATACTGAGATACGTATACACTGGGTCGTGGATTGGTTCAAGATAATATTTATCGATTTATTTCTGTACATCTAACTGTGGACAACTAGTTGTAGGTTACTAACGAGGACAGCTGACTTAATAAACTTAAAACATCAAAATATATTAAAAGTGTTGTAAATATATTTTGAACATACTTTGATATATATGTATATATTGTTATAGGTTCATGAATCAACCAGTGGCCAAGTCTTACTTCCCGACAAAGTAAAAATCTGTGAAAGTGAGTTATAGTCCCACTTTTAAAATCTAATATTTTTGGGATGAGAATACATGCAGGTTTTATAAATGATTTACAAAATAGACACAAGTACGTGAAACTACATTCTATGGTTGAATTATCGAAATCGAATATGCCCCTTTTTATTAAGTCTGGTAATCTAAGAATTAGGGAACAGACACCCTAATTGACGCGAATCCTAAAGATAGATCTATTGGGCCTAACAAACCCCATCCAAAGTACCGGATGCTTTAGTACTTCGAAATTTATATCATATCCGAAGGGTGTCCCGGAATGATGGGGATATTCTTATATATGCATCTTGTTAATGTCGGTTACCAGGTGTTCACCATATGAATGATTTTTATCTCTATGTATGGGATGTGTATTGAAATATGAAATCTTGTGGTCTATTGTTACGATTTGATATATATAGGTTAAACCTATAACTCACCAACATTTTTGTTGACGTTTAAAGCATGTTTATTCTCAGGTGAATACTAAGAGCTTCCGCTGTTGCATACTAAAATAAGGACAAGATTTGGAGTCCATGTTTGTATGATATTGTGTAAAAACTGCATTCAAGAAACTAATTTCGATGTAACATATTTGTATTGTAAACCATTATGTAATGGTCGTGTGTAAACAGGATATTTTAGATTATCATTATTTGATAATCTACGTAAAGCTTTTTAAACCTTTATTTATGAAATAAAGGTTATGGTTTGTTTTAAAAATGAATGCAGTCTTTGAAAAACGTCTCATATAGAGGTCAAAACCTCGCAACGAAATCAATTAATATGGAACATTTTTAATCAATAAGAACGGGACATTTCAGTTGGTATCCGAGCGTTGGTCTTAGAGAACCAGAAAATTTGCATTAGTGTGTCTTATCGAGTTTGTTAGGATGTATTAGTGAGTCTGGACTTCGATCGTGTTTTCTTTAAAAATGATTGCTTAACTTTTTTGTTGGAAACTATATATTATTAACATGTATATATTATGTGATATATTAATCTCTTAACATGTTTGATATTGTGTGATAGATGTCTACCTCTAGCACAAATCCCATTGACTCACCTAATAATAATGAAGAGTCGAATATATATTGGACTGATTCACAATTTCCCGAAGAAGAACCGGAAGAAGAATCAGAACCGGAAGAAGAATCAGAACCGGAAGAGGAGGAACCGGAGGAGGAAATAGAACCGGTGGGGGAAATAATAAAACAGTTAAGTAAAAGAAAATCCTCAACTAACCGACCAAGGTTAATTATGGTCAATGGTGTTTCCGCCGAGGAAGCAAAATATTGGGAGGATTACCAATTCTCCGATGAATCGGATTCCAAAGAGAATTCCTATGATGTTATAGAAATTACCCCAACTGAATTTAAAAAGGTAAAAGAAAATAATAAGGGAAAGGGCATAAAAATAGAGAAATCTAATTCCAACCCCGATGAACTTTATATGTATCGTCAACCCCCGAAGCCCTTAAGTTGTAACAATGACTCGGGAACCTCTAAACCACCAGGTTTTTCTAAACCGTTGTGGAAAACGACAGCTCGTATTAGGGGAACATCATATATCCCTAGAAACTTGGCAAAATGAACCAAAACCAAAGAAGAAGAAACGAGCGAGTCGGAATAAGATAGTTGTATTCGTGTGGTGTAATATATGTAATATAGTGTGCTTATGCTTTATGATATATGTAAAAATTGCTTGTATTAATACGTATTTTTTTTATGAATCTAACTCTTGTCTATTTTACAGTATAAAAACACAAAATGGATAGACAACCCAATATTTTAAGAGACCTATCCGGAGACATGATTGATAAAATCTTGTCTAGAGTCGGTCAGAATTCTTCGGCACAACTATTTACGGCGAAATCAGTTTGTAAGACATTCGAAGAACGTTCCAAGAATGTCTTGGTTTATAAGAGACTTTCGTTTGAAAGATGGGGGATATCAGATTGGGAAACCCATAAGTTACGATGTGTTTACTTTGACGCATATATTGCGGGGAACCCAAATGCTATTTTACGCAACGGGTTAAGAAATTATTTTGACTCAATGTATCCGAATATAGGACTTCATGATTTAGAAAAAGCGGCTAACATACAACATAAAGAAGCATGCTATGCTTACGGGTTAGTAATGTTCGCTTCTCACCAAAGTGAGAAAAAGAACATCGGGCTACAACTATTAAACAAAACATTCCCACAAGTGACGGAGTCGGTAATTGGGGTAAGAAATGAGGTTTTTAGGTTATTACGAGAATGTTGGTCATTACGTAACCCTCGTCCCTTTGACGACATTACAACACGCTGTCTTATCAACGGCCATAACGGTTATGTTCCACAAGACCAAGGATGGGAAGTAGTCCTAGTAAAACCAGAATGCATGACTTGTTTCTGGACGTATGAATTACGTGTCTTTATTGCCTTTGCTGAACGACTTGTGTACTAGCTAGAATTATCTTCACAACTATCTTGTATCAAAGTTATTGTGTGCTATATTTCATGCTTTATGTAAAATAAGCGGTATTGTAAGTTTGTAAAATATTGTATAAAAGTTTGAACGCGAAATATTATTATAATCAGTTTTTTTCATATAGAATTGTAGTAGTTGAATTGTATATTAGCTACTAAGTATGAACTTAACGGGTAGGTACTACCCGAATTTAAACTTATAAAACGCTAATATGAAGAAAAAGCTTTTATAAATGAGTTCATATTATGCTACGAAATACTATTAACTACTCTTAATATTCTGTATGATTAACTTGTTCCATTTGACTATTTTGAAGGAAATGGCATCGACTACTCGACACACCGTGAATATGAATGAAGAGGAATTCCGTACTTTTCTAGCTTCAAACATAGCCGCAGTACAGGCTGCACTACATACCAACAATAACCTTGGATCTAGCAGTACAGGAAATCGTGTAGGATGCACCTACAAAGAATTCACTGCCTGCAAACCTTTGGAATTTGATGGAACCGAAGGACCGATCGGATTGAAACGGTGGACCGAGAAGGTCGAATCGGTGTTTGCCATAAGTAAGTGTACTGAAGAGGACAAAGTGAAGTACGCTACACATACCTTCACAGGTTCTGCGTTAACATGGTGGAATACCTATCTAGAGCAAGTGGGACAAGATGATGCGTACGCACTACCGTGGTCAGCATTCAAGCACTTGATGAACGAGAAGTACCGTCCCAGAACTGAGGTCAATAAGCTCACGATAGAACCTAGAGGGTTACGAACCCAAGGATTTGATATTACCACGTACGAAAGACGATTCACAGAATTGTGCCTATTGTGTCCGGGAGGGTTCGAAGATGAGGAAGAGAAGATCGACGCGTTTGTGAAAGGATTACCTGAAAGAATCCAAGAAGATATAAGTTCACACGAGCCCGCCTCCATACAACAGGCATGTAGAATGGCTCACAAACTAGTGAACCAGATTGAGGAAAGAATTAAAGAACAGATGGCTGAAGAGGCCAATGTGAAGCAAGTCAAAAGAAAGTGGGAGGAAAACAGTGATAAGAATCACCAATACAACAACAACAGCAATTACAATAATAATCGCAACAATTATCCCAACAATCGCAACATCAATCGCAACTACAACAAACGGCCCAACAACCACAACAACAACAACAACAACAACAACAACAACTACAACAATCATCCCAACAACAATAACAACCGCAACAACAACAACAATCAGAAGCAGCTATGCCAAAGGTGTGAAAAGTATCACCCGGGGTTCTGCACCAAATTTTGCAACAAGTGTAAAAGAAATGGTCATAGCACGATGAAGTGTGAGGTCTACGGACCAGGAGTTAACAGAACGAAAGGAACAAATGGTGTTGGAACGAGTAATGGCAGAGCAAGTAGTGTCGGAGCAAGTTATGCCAATGTAGTTTGTTATAAATGTGGAAAACCGGGCCACTGTGACGACCCGGAAATTTCTGACCAAATTTAAACTTTAATCTTTATATTATTCCGACACGATAAGCAAAGTTTGTTAAGTTAAATCTCAAGAATTTTAAACTGTGTTCATACATTCATTATAACCTCGACCAAATTCCGACTATTCACGAACCGTTATATATAAATAGATATGTATATGTATAATATATATTATAACTTGAGAATATTAATAAAGTATTAAACGTATAATACCTTACATGAACGTATTTGTTTCAATATGATTTTTGACGAAATTAAAAAAAATATATTAAATGATTGAATTATCAGAAACATTGAATTATGATTACAAGTCTCTGTTGAGAGGTCCACTATGATTTGAGAAAATCTATTCCTCTTAACGATATTCAAAATAATTTGTAAAGCTATTTATAAATAAAAACAAAAAGTGTCATTTACGAAAGTTAGACAAAAGTTAGTGGAGAATTGGTTTCCATAATATTCTATTAATTTAGTTTCAAAAGTACAAAAAAAAAACGTTTTCAGTTTAAAAATAACTTTATTATTAAAACGTATATATCTTTTATAAATATCTAGAACCACTTTTGACAACTCATTACTTAACCAGTATGATAAAGATAACGATATTTATATTTTATTTTATTAAATATATATAACGATTTAAATTAATATTATATATAATTATACGCGTATTATACGTATATAGTTTTATACTTTTACTATACTTTAACTTTACCTTTACTTTACTTTTATTTTACTTTAACTTTAATAATTCATACTTTAATAATTCACTTTAATAATTCATACTTTAATAATTTACTTTAATAATTCACTTTAATAATTCATACTTTAATAATTCACTTTAATAATTCATACTTTAATAATTCATTTTAAAAATTCACTTTAATAATTCATACTTTAATAATTCACTTTAATAATTCATACTTTAATAATTCAAAAATCTATTATAAATAGAATTCAATATGTTTCATTATTTCATAGAAACTTGAAAATATATTTCTCTAAACTCTCTCAATCGAATTACATATATATATTTTCTTTGTATTATTTCAAGATATTATTAGTATACATAAAATATTACGACGGAGTGCTGTCCGAGTGATTTCAAAATAGTTTTTTTTGAATGAGTCAAAGCTAAAGAAATTATGGGTTATAGCTATGGAGGTGATGGGTATGGTTCATGGGTATGCTCGTGAGGTCAATCTAGTGTGTATCATCTCCGTTGCGTCTACGTACTTTCCTGCAATATTGAATCTCAATATTGATACGTTCGTGAATCCGAGTCTAACCTTGCACTTGTTAAATGACGTTATATGTATTTTTACTACGAAATACAGTATTGTGAGTTTCATTTGCTCCCTTTTATATTTATTTTTGGGACTGAGAATACATGCGCTGTTTTTATAAATGTTTTACGAAATAGGCACAAGTACTAAAACTAATTCTACGTGGGTTTAAACCAGAAATATACCCTTATCTTGGTAACATTAAACTACTTGTCTATGTACGGTAGGCGCGAATCCTAAAGATAGATCTATTGGGCCTGACAAACCCCATCCTGACTATGGGATGCTTTAGTACTTCGAGGTTATTTTAAACACACCTGATCTGGTGTACTTTAGAGGGTAAAACATGAATGTTAAGGCTTGTTACTGGGTGCCTACAACTTATAGAATACTTTTATACACTTGCGAGTGCACATATATTTATAAACGGAAATCTTGTGGTCTATTAATATATTGAAATGATTGTTATGTTAAACCTATGAACTCACCAACCTTTTGGTTGACACTTTAAAGCATGTTTATTCTCAGGTAATAAAGAAATCTTCCGCTGTGCATTAGCTCATTAAAAGGATATTACTTGGAGTCATTCATGGCATATTTTGAAAGACGTTGCATTCGAGTCATTGAGTTCATCAAGATTATTATTAAGCCAAATATAGTTGGATGTATTATGAAATGGTGTGCATGCCGTCAACTTTCGTTGTAAAGAAAGTTTGTCTTTTAAAAACGAATGCAATGTTTGTAAAATGTATCATATAGAGGTCAAATACCTTGCGATGTAATCAACTATTGTGAATCGTTTATAATGTATATGAACGGGTCCTTTCAGTTGGTATCAGAGTAGTGGTCTTAGCGAACCAGGTCTGCATTAGTGTGTCTAACTGATAGTCATTAGGATGCATTAGTGAGTCTGGACTTCGACCGTGTCTGCATGTCAAAAGTTTTGCTCATCATTTTTGTCGGAAATTATCTGCTTATCATTCTTAGTCTAGACACATCTTATTGCATTGATTGCATGAATAGTGTATAGACAAAATTCATATCTTAGCGTATCTGCTAATTCATATCTTAGCGTATCTGTTACTGTAAACTTTGCCTGACATATTCCGTAAATTCCTCCGTAATCTACGAAACCTTTTGCTCTATATAATTAGAATACCACCCGATAGCCGAAAAATCATTTCATATCGAAAAATTCTTTATTCAATCGTACGAAATGGAATTCGTCATTAGTTCAAGTCCCTCGGATTCCGAAATGGAATCCCACTCAAGTTCCGAAAGCAGTGTGACCGGAATGGATCAACCAATTAGTCATCATCTATTCTGGATGAATTGGGGATGGGTTCGTAGCCTCCTTAATCATTGGAGACAAGAAGAAGGTAATCCCTTCCATCCACCACATTGCCCTCTTGGCGAAGAACCTGAATCACTTACCGGTGAACCTATTCGAAACACCATTTTCTCTCTCATTTCCAGAGTATCTCATCATGATTATATACTACACCAAATTCTAGATCTTATTTATCCGCTCGTCCGAACCGACAATCACCCCGGTGTAATAGAAGAAGTCAACGAGCTTCGCGCTCGGGTAGTGGCTTTAGAGAATATGGTGCAAAGGTTACAAACACCAACAGCAGCACCAGTAACATAACTAGTACCACCATCAACAACATCAACAGTACCATTACCACTACCAACAACAACCGCATCGCAAACCTCAACTTCACAATCTGTCCCATGAGAATTGACGTCATACGCCCTGTAGATACTAAGGAATACCACAACGATGAAGTATTGATTCATAACTTCATTGAGAAAACATTCTACGACGATTATGTAATTTCTAAAGTTTAGAAATTATCTATCCTAGCCTTAACCATAAATCAAGTGAGTTTAATTTAATATTAACTCATTAAATCTATATTACATCTGAAGAAATATACAATATATTTCCATAAAGACTGTAATAAAATTCTTTTGTACAAAATATTAATTGTGACATTTTTTTTAACGGGTAGGTAATACCCGAGAGATATATAAATTCACAATTAATATGTTACATTCTTCGAATCTGATTCAGCAAATCATCCATTATACTCCCTACTTTCACAACAATATACATTCTTTTAGAAATCAAAACAACCATACTCATTCAAAAATCTAATTACATATTCTGATTTTGAAATCGCCGAATTCAATTCAAGTTATAACCTGTATCATCACTCTTAGATTCTTACATCTTTCAAAGCTATACTTTAACTTCAAAACTGTGTTAGAACATCGTATGTATATTAACGATTATAATCTGTGTTCAAGCCCTTCGAAATACCTGAAGACACTTCAAATAATGAACAATAGAGATGATGATCCAACCACATGTTATCCACAGTTACGTACCTGAAAAACTCTGGAAACCAAAGTCATAATTTAACATGTATCCATGTCAGACCTTTTGGAATTTACTAGCTAAAATAACTTTTCAATCCCTTCTAAAAATAGACGGTTTTGTCACAGCTCCAGCAATCCAACTTTAATTGTTCAATCGAATAAGCCTTATTATAATGATTACCTCTTCATCAATATTACCGGGGAACCTTTCATATCACGCAACATTAGCAGTAAACTTATTAATAACTTCATTGATCTTTGATTTTTCGAAAAATCTTTATATTTATCAAAACCCCATCATTTACTCATCTGCATCTTGTAACGAGAATTGCCATACGAATCATCGGAAATTAGCAATCAGTATTTTGAAATCTCGCAGCATGTCTACGCCAACAATTATATGTGTCTATCTTCTGGACTTATATACTTTGAATGTGAAGTTTCTGAAAAACACCCTAAACTGCGAACTAGTTCTCGAAATACTGATAAAGCAGCAAAAACTATAAATGACCTTAACAGTAAAAAGTTTGATGATAAAGAGTAGTGTGTTGGCAAAGCTCAGAAAAAGAGAATATTTGGTACTGAAAAATACGGATTGAGCAAACCATGAAGAAGGCTGTGGATAAATCACAAGGACGAAATCTACCTTCAAAGAATCCAAATGATTCCGTGTCTGCTGAAGTCATTATCGAATACCTTGCTCCTGACTCTAGACCCTTACGGACAATATTCTTCATCATCCTCTGATATTAGAAATTTTAAGATATCGTCGTATCTTTCATTATAAATATCCTCCATATTTCTGAAGATATTTCCATAATTATTCTTATCTAAAATCATTTACCTCTTCGTGCTGTCTGTATTACATCATAAAAGAAACCATTTTAGTTTCTAAATTCTAAAACTTTCGAATTTAAAATAGGAATATTTTTGAAGTAGTGTTGGGAACTGAAGCATGAACTAGTACAATATAATGACACTTGATCAACGTGATTATATTACAGTAAGTCATGCTGAGTTTCTAAATGGAACGTGATGATTCACAGATCATAACGTCATCATGTGCTATGTTACACGACTCTTGTATTCTCTTTAACCTCTAAAATATCAAGAAAATATTTCTTGATGATTCGGCCTTTTTCAAGGTATTCTAGTAATTTGACAAGTCAAGATCGTGCCATTACAATTTTCTTCTTAGAACATTAACAATGTTCATTCCGAAATTCATATATGCAAATTCTGGACCATTACAAGCGGTGCTTAATCGCAAGAAGAAGAAACGAAAGAACAAAACTCCGAAATAGAAATTGGGGTATAAATCGCAGCAAATAAAAGATAGCATTAATTGGGGATGACAATGATTATAGAAGAAGCAAGGACTTTGAAATATAAGGGAAGATATAAAACCCAACAACAACCCAAAAATCACAAACCGTATATATCAATGCATATAGCAATATAAAGACACGGGAGAACTAAAAACACTATAAAACCAAGAGTATAGTAGAAGTAAATAGATTCTTCCGGAGGCAGATGAAAAAGAAGAGCGACAGATATGAAAGTGAGGAGTATATCAAGAATCAGCACTGGATGAAGCATATTGACAAATACTTTAAAATATGAGTTGAGAAGGTGTGAGTTGTAAGAAAACAAATGAGGTGGATTTATAGTGAAATATCCGACAGAGAAATCAAAATGGATTATCGCATTAATTCGAAGAGGATCATAATTTCCTTAATCGCCGAATAATCAAATCCAATATAGATTACAAAGATTTTCTTTTCGGAGATCAATCGTGATGATGTCAAAAGATACGACGTATCACTATTATCTTATTTCATTCATTTACGATAACTTCACTCACACGCTTCGAGTAATCGAATTATTTTATCCATTCTTCTTGAACATGATAAAACTCTATAATCGTTATAATAACATTCTCATTGTTAGTCATGACGACCTCTATCAAATTTCGGGGACGAAATTTCTTTAACGGGTAGGTACTGTGACGACCCGGAAATTTCCGACCAAATTTAAACTTTAATCTTTATATTATTCCGACACGATAAGCAAAGTTTGTTAAGTTAAATCTCAAGAATTTTAAACTGTGTTCATACATTCATTATAACCTCGACCAAATTCCGACGATTCACGAACCGTTATATATAAATAGATATGTATATGTATAATATATATTATAACTTGAGAATATTAATAAAGTATTAAACGTATAATACCTTACACGAACGTATTTGTTTCAATATGATTTTTGACGAAATTAAAAAAAATATATTAAATGATTGAATTATCAGAAACATTGAATTATGATTACAAGTCTCTGTTGAGAGGTCCACTATGATTTGAGAAAATCTATTCATCTTAACGATATTCAAAATAATTTGTAAAGCTATTTATAAATAAAAACAAAAAGTGTCATTTACGAAAGTTAGACAAAAGTTAGTGGAGAATTGGTTTCCATAATATTCTATTAATTTAGTTTCAAAAGTACAAAAAAAAACGTTTTCAGTTTAAAAATAACTTTATTATTAAAACGTATATATCTTTTATAAATATCTTGAACCACTTTTGACAACTCATTACTTAACCAGTATGATAAAGATAACGATATTTATATTTTATTTTATTAAATATATATAACGATTTAAATTAATATTATATATAATTATACGCGTTTTATACGTATATAGTTTTATACTTTTACTATACTTTAACTTTACCTTTACTTTACTTTTATTTTACTTTAACTTTAATAATTCATACTTTAATAATTCACTTTAATAATTCATACTTTAATAATTTACTTTAATAATTCACTTTAATAATTCATACTTTAATAATTCACTTTAATAATTCACTTTAATAATTCATACTTTAATAATTCACTTTAATAATTCACTTTAATAATTCATACTTTAATAATTCACTTTAATAATTCATACTTTAATAATTCAAAAATCTATTATAAATAGAATTCAATATGTTTCATTATTTCATAGAAACTTGAAAATATATTTCTCTAAACTCTCTTAATCGAATTACATATATATATTTTCTTTGTATTATTTCAAGATATTATTAGTATACATAAAATATTACGACGGAGTGCTGTCCGAGTGATTTCAAAATAGTTTTTTTTTGAATGAGTCAAAGCTAAAGAAATTATGGGTTATAGCTATGGAGGTGATGGGTATGGTTCATGGGTATGCTCGTGAGGTCAATCTAGTGTTTATCATCTCCGTTGCGTCTACGTGCTTTCCTGCAATATTGAATCTCAATATTGATACGTTCGTGAATCCGAGTCCAAGCTTGCACTTGTTAAATGACGTTATATGTATTTTTACTACGAAATACAGTATTGTGAGTTTCATTTGCTCCCTTTTATATATATTTTTGGGACTGAGAATACATGCGCTGTTTTTATAAATGTTTTACGAAATAGGCACAAGTACTAAAACTAATTCTACGTGGGTTTAAACCAGAAATATACCCTTAGCTTGGTAACATTAAACTACTTGTCTATGTACGGTAGGCGCGAATCCTAAAGATAGATCTATTGGGCCTGACAAACCCCATCCTGACTATGGGATGCTTTAGTACTTCGAGGTTATTTTAAACACACCTGATCTAGTGTACTTTAGAGGGTAAAACATTAACGTTAAGGCTTGTTACCGGGTGCCTACAACTTATAGAATACTTTTATACACTTGCGAGTGTACATATATTTATAAACGGAAATCTTGTGGTCTATTAATATATTGAAATGATTGTTATGTTAAACCTATGAACTCACCAACCTTTTGGTTGACACTTTAAAGCATGTTTATTCTCAGGTAATAAAGAAATCTTCCGCTGTGCATTAGCTCATTAAAAGGATATTACTTGGAGTCATTCATGGCATATTTTGAAAGACGTTGCATTCGAGTCATTGAGTTCATCAAGATTATTATTAAGCCAAATATAGTTGGATGTATTATGAAATGGTGTGCATACCGTCAACTTTCGTTGTAAAGAAAGTTTGTCTTTTAAAAACGAATGCAATGTTTGTAAAATGTATCATATAGAGGTCAAATACCTTGCGATGTAATAAACTATTGTGAATCGTTTATAATGTATATGAACGGGTCCTTTCAGCCACATTATTAGAAATTGCCCAAACCAGGAGAACACGAATGGACAAGGCCACGGAAGAGTTTTCAATATTAATGCGGCAGCGGCACAGGAAGACCCGGAGCTTGTTACGGGTACGTTTCTTATTGACAATAAATCTGCTTGCGTTTTATTTGATTCGGGTGCGGATAGAAGCTATATGAGTAGAGATTTTTGTGCTAAATTAAGTTGTCCATTGACGCCGTTGGATAGTAAATTTTTACTCAAATTAGCAAACGGTAAATTAATAACAGATAATATATGCCGAAATCGAGAAATTAAACTGGGTAGCGAAATATTTAAGATTGATTTGATACCAGTAGAGTTAGGGAGTTTTGATGTAATAGTTGGCATGGACTGGCTGAAGAAGGTGAAAGCAGAGATCGTATGTTATAAAAATGCAATTCGCATTGTACGAGAAGAAGGAAAACCCTTAATGGTGTACGGAGAAAAGGGCAACATGAAGCGACATCTTATTAGTAATTTGAAGGCACAAAAACTAATAAGAAAAGGTTGCTATGCTGTTCTAGCACACGTCGAGAAAGTACAAACTGAAGAAAAGAGCATCAATGATGTTCCCGTCGCAAAAGAATTTCCCGATGTATTTCCGAAAGAATTACCGGGACTACCTCCACATCGATCTGTTGAATTTTAAATAGATCTTGTACCAGGAGCTGCACCAATAGCTCGTACTCCTTATAGACTCGCACCCAGCGAGATGAAAGAACTGCAAAGCCAACTGCAAGAACTATTAGGACGTGGTTTCATTCGACCAAGCACATCACCATGGGGAGCTCCTGTTTTGTTTATCAAGAAGAAGGATGGTACATTTAGGTTGTGTATTGACTACAGAGAGTTGAACAAACTTACCATCAAAAACCGTTATCCACTGCCGAGAATTGATGACTTATTTGATCAACTACAAGGCTCGTCGGTTTATTCGAAGATCGATTTACGTTCTGGATATCATCAAATGCGAGTAAAGGAGGATGATATTCCAAAAACTACTTTTAGGACGCGTTATGGTCATTACGAGTTTATGGTTATGCCGTTTGGATTGACTAACGCACCAGCTGTGTTCATGGACCTTATGAACCGAGTGTGTGGGCCATATCTTGACAAGTTTGTCATTGTTTTCATCGATGACATACTTATTTACTCAAAGAATGATCAAGAGCACGAAGAACATTTGAGAAAAGTGCTAGAAGTATTGAGGAAAGAAAAACTGTACGCTAAGTTTTCAAAGTGTGCATTTTGGTTGGAAGAAGTTCAATTCCTCGGTCACATAGTGAACAAAGAAGGTATCCAGGTAGACCCGACAAAGATCGAAACCGTTGAAAAGTGGGAAACCCCAAAAACTCCGAAGCATATACGTCAATTTTTAGGATTGGCTGGTTACTATAGAAGATTCATCCAAGATTTCTCCAAAATAGCAAAACCCTTGACTGCATTAACGCATAAAGGGAAGAAATTTGAATGGAAGGATGAACAAGGGAAGGCTTTTCAATTATTGAAGAAAAAGCTAACTACGGCACCTATATTGTCATTGCCTGAAGGGAATGATGATTTTGTGATTTATTGTGACGCATCAAAGCAAGGTCTCGGTTGTGTATTAATGCAACGGACGAAGGTGATTGCTTATGTGTCTAGACAATTGAAGATTCACGAGCAAAATTATACGACGCATGATTTGGAATTAGGCGCGGTTGTTTTTGCATTAAAGACTTGGAGGCACTACTTATATGGGGTCAAAAGTATTATATATACCGACCACAAAAGTCTTCGACACATATTTAATCAGAAACAACTGAATATGAGGCAGCGTAGGTGGATTGAATTATTGAATGATTACGACTTTGAGATTCGTTACCACCCGGAGAAGGCAAATGTGGTAGCCGACGCCTTGAGTAGAAAGGACAGAGAACCCATTCGAGTAAAATCTATGAATATAATGATTCACACTAACCTTACTACTCAAATAAAGGAGGCGCAACAAGGAGTTTTAAAAGAGGGAAATTTAAAGGATGAAATACCCAAAGGATCGGAGAAGCATATTAATATTCAGGAAGACGGAACCCGGTATAGGGCTGAAAGAATTTGGGTACCAAAATTTGGAGATATGAGAGAAATGGTACTTAGAGAAGCTCATAAAACCAGATACTCAATACATCCTGGAACGGGGAAGATGTACAAGGATCTTAAGAAACATTTTTGGTGGCCAGGTATGAAAGCCGATATTGCTAAATATGTAGGAGAATGTTTGACGTGTGCTAAGGTCAAAGCTGAACATCAGAAACCATCAGGTCTACTACAAGAACCTGAAATCTCGGAAGGGAAATGGGAAAACATTACCATGGATTTCATTACTAAATTGCCAAGGACTGCACGTGGTTATGATACTATTTGGGTAATAGTTGATCATCTCACCAAGTCAGCACACTTCCTGTCAATAAGAAAAGATGACAAGATGGAGAAGTTAGCACGACTGTATTTGAAGGAAGTCGTCTCCAGACATGGAATACCAATCTCAATTATCTCTGATAGGGATGGCAGATTTATTTCAAGATTCTGGCAGACATTACAGCAAGCATTGGGAACTCGTCTAGATATGAGTACTGCCTATCATGATAATATAACAATTTAACATCTCATTTGTTATAATAAACAATGGGTTAACAACATTCAACAAGATCGTTAACCTAAAGGTTTCAAAACAACATTTACATGTAACGACTAACGATGACTTAACGACTCATTTAAAATGTATATACATGTAGTGTTTTAATATGTATTCATACACTTTTGAAAAACTTCAAGACACTTATCAAAATACTTCTACTTAACAAAAATGCTTACAATTACATCCTCGTTCAGTTTCATCAACAATTCTACTTGTATGCACCCGTATTCGTACTCGTACAATACACAGCTTTTAGATGTATGTACTATTGGTATATACACTCCAATGATCAGCTCTTAGCAGCCCATGTGAGTCACCTAACACATGTAGGAACCATCATTTGGCAACTAGCATGAAATATCTCATAAAATTACAAAAATATGAGTAATCATTCATGACTTATTTACATGAAAACAAAATTACATATCCTTTATATCTAATCCATACACCAATGACCAAAAACACCTACAAACACTTTCATTCTTCAATTTTCTTCATCTAATTGATCTCTCTCAAGTTCTATCTTCAAGTTCTAAGTGTTCTTCATAAATTCCAAAAGTTCTAGTTTCATAAAATCATGAATACTTCCAAGATTGCAAGTTTACTTCCAAGTTTTCTAAATCCATTCCAAGTAATCATCCAAGATCAAGAAACCTTTGTTACTTACAGTAGGTTATCTTTCTAATACAAGGTAATAATCATATTCAAACTTTAATTCAATTTCTATAACTATAACAATCTTATTTCGAGTGGAAATCTTACTTGAAATTGTTTTCGTGTCATGATTCTGCTTCAAGAACTTTCAAGCCATCCAAGGATCCTTTGAAGCTAGATCTATTTTTCTCATTTCCAGTAGGTTTATCCAAGGAACTTGAGGTAGTAATGATGTTCATAACATCATTCGATTCATACATATAAAGCTATCTTATTCGAAGGTTTAAACTTGTAATTACTAGAACATAGTTTAGTTAATTCTAAACTTGTTCGCAAATAAAAGTTAATCCTTCTAACTTGACTTTTAAAATCAACTAAACACATGTTCTATATCTATATGATATGCTAACTTAATGATTTAAAACCTGGAAACACGAAAAACACCGTAAAACCGGATTTACGCCGTCGTAGTAACACCGCGGGCTGTTTTGGGTTAGTTAATTAAAAACTATGATAAACTTTGATTTAAAAGTTGTTATTCTGGGAAAATGATTTTTATTATGAACATGAAACTATATCCAAAAATTATGGTTAAATTCAAAGTGGAAGTTTGTTTTCTAAAATGGTCATCTAGACGTCGTTCTTTCGACTGAAATGACTACCTTTACAAAAACGACTTGTAACTTATTTTTCCGACTATAAACCTATACTTTTTCTGTTTAGATTCATAAAATATAGTTCAATATGAAACCATAGCAATTTGATTCACTCAAAACGGATTTAAAATGAAGAAGTTATGGGTAAAACAAGATTGGATAATTTTTCTCATTTTAGCTACGTGAAAATTGGTAACAAATCTATTCCAACCATAACTTAATCAACTTGTATTGT
This sequence comes from Rutidosis leptorrhynchoides, assembly GCF_046630445.1. Classification (NCBI taxonomy): domain Eukaryota; kingdom Viridiplantae; phylum Streptophyta; class Magnoliopsida; order Asterales; family Asteraceae; genus Rutidosis; species Rutidosis leptorrhynchoides. The sequence goes on along the minus strand of NC_092339.1, from coordinate 325,321,828 downwards.
ATATTATGTAATCTTGAGATACCTGATGGTTTAGCAGAGGGGTATAAAATACTATTAAATTTTAGAAGGAAATACTATTAAATACGATACAATTTTACACAAGATATTTATTTATTTATAGAATGGATATACTTAAACCTTGCTACAACACTTATAGGCAGTGTACCTAATCGTACAGTAGTGTAGTTTTTAGTAAGTCCGGTTCGTTCCACAGGGAATCTTTTTAAACAAAGCTTAACGCTATATTAGTTTACTTTTATAAAAATACAAATATATATAAGTAATATTATTATTATAAAGGGGGGTTTTTACCGTTTAATGACCAGTTTGTCGATTTTAAAACTTTAGTCGCAGTTAAAACCAAATGTAAAATAATAAATAAATACAAGACTTAATTTAAAGCGTAAAGTAAATAACGATAATGAAATTGCGAATAATAAAAGTGCGATAAAATAAACTTGCGATAATTAAAAAGTACGATAATTAAAAGTGCAAGTAAATACAATAACAATAAAAATGCGATAATTAGAAGTGCAATTAAATATAAAATAAAGGAAATTAAATATGAAATAAAAGAATTATGCTTATTTAAACTTCCGTAATCATGATGTTTGACGTGTTGATTTTAGTTTTATGCCCATGGGTTAATTGTCCTTTGTCCTGGATTATTTAATATGTCCGTCTGGTTTTTGTCCATAACAGTCCATCAGTCATAAATATAAAGTGCGAGTATCCTCGTCAAATTATCCTTATACCCGAAGTTAAATATTCCAACTAATTGGGGACTTAAACTGTAACAAGATTTTAATACTTTGTTTAATAATTACACCAGGATGTCGACTGAGTGTAACCCAAGGTTTTAATACTTTGTTATCAATTATACCAAGTGTCCTTGTACATAATTTGTAACGACCCGCACTTTTTCGATCGTTCTATACTTATAAGATTAATATTTACATAAATTAAACCTTACCAACATGATAAGCAATCCAAATTGTCGAGATTTATATTTCCGAAAAGAGTTTACACAACGTTTGACCGTCTAGTTTGACCGATGATATCACGAACTATATAACATATGATAATTATACGTTTGTGTATATATATGTATATATACATATTTAACATGATCTAAGAATGTTTTAATATCTCATTTTGTATTAATAACAATAAGTTATAAGTATATTTTAAAACTACTAACTTAAGTTTTCAAAACGATAACTATACGTAATGTTTTTCGACGTAAATACTTATAACCTATATTACTTATACATGCATCGTATAGATATGTATTTTATCACTTTTAAAAGGCTTACATACATAAAACAATATAAGTATATTTACAAAAGATAGCTATATTTGAATCCTCGTTCCGTTTCCTCAAAGATTTCTATACGTATACCTAGAGTATATGTACCCGTATCATACGCAGCTTCTAGATGTATTTACTATTGGTATATACCAATAAAAATCTGCTCCTTAGCAGCCTTAAATGATTAAGAAACATGTGGAACCAACCATTTGTCAAGTAGCATGAATTATTTAGCAAGAAAACAAAGTTAGGTATCTTTTTTTTCCTTTATAACCTAAAAACGTTTTTATGCATGCACACCATTTCTTCACCCCATTTTCTCATACTTACACTTCCATTTCTCTCTCAAAATACTCTTAACTTCCTACTTGATCATCTCCAAGCATTTTCCCCATCATTTAGCTTCAAAAACCTTACTTAATCACCATAAGAAAACCATACAAAAACACTTCAAGAAATCCTTCCAAGAACACAAACTTACTTCCAATCTTTCATCCAATTCCATCACCCTTTTGGTTCTAGCTTTTTACTTCTCTTTTACAGCAACCTTGTCCAAGGAACTTGAGGTAGAATCTATGTTCATAACCTTATTCGATTCATATATATATAGCTATCTTATTTTGTGGTATAAAATTTTAACAACAAGAACATAGTTTGAATGTTTTCAAACTTGTTTGCAAACTAAATAGATCCTTCTAACTTAACTTTTAAAATACTTCAAGACCTGTAATATATCATAAATATATGCTAATTTAACAAGGTATAACTTGATTTTTCAAAGAACACCTTAAAAACTGAATTTACGACGTCGGAGTGCAACCGGGGGCTGTTTTGGGTTGGATAATTAAAAACCATCTTAAACTTTGAATTGGAGGTTTATTTTCTGGAAAAATGATTTTTACTATGAATATGATAACACATAAAAATTTCATGATTTAACTCAAAGTATAAGTATTTTTAGAAAAATAATCATTTAAGGTTGTTTACATGATGGAAAATGATTAACTTCATAAGTTTCACTAAAGTTTGACCTATGACCTGTGATTTCGAATACAAACTAAGGTATTTACAGTTCATAGTCTTAAAGAGGGACTCGATCCAAGGAAGTGACAAGTTGAATCAACGAAAACGGAGTTGTAACGAAGAAACTATGACCAAAACGAGATCGGATATCTAAGACTTGTTTAACTTCGGGATTAATTGGGAAAAATTAAATAAAATCACATATTTCTAAGATAACATGATATTTTATATATATGTACTTATAATTCAATTTTATATGGTTCAGGATCACCCGCAAACAACACGAGAAGATTAATCATAAGATCTCATGTTTGTACGCAACACGTCATTTGACAACACCGGTACTTTATGTACGCAACACATCATTTGACAACACCGGTACCGTGGGTCAAGATTAATCTCGACCAATACATATACGATGGGGTTTTATTTATTTCGTTAGGGGGTTTTATTTATTTCATTGCGGGTATATTAAACATCTAAAAATGAACCATTAAAATTGAATTACTAACAACGAACTGCTAACTACGGACTAAGGAATTATTCAAAGTATTAAAAGTATAACAAGTATATATATGTGACATTTGTTTAAAAAGAAAAGGTATTGATATATTATATATGGATAGGTTCGTGATATCAACCGGAGACCAAGTCAAATTATATATATCTTCAAGACAATAGTGAGTATATAGTCCCACTTTTAAACTCTAAATATTTCGGGATGAGAATACATGTATTTTATGTTTTACGATATGGACACAAGTAACTGAAAAATATATTCTACGTTGAGTTGTACCACTGGCATACTTCCCTGTAGCTTGGTAACTGTTATTTACAGCGGTATTGTAAACGCGAATCCTGTTGATAGATCTATCGGGCCTGACAACCCCAACCGGACTGGACGACCAGTATTCAACGGTTGCACAGTACTTCGTTTCGTGACTACACTTGGTACGGTGTAGTAAGATTTCATAATAAAGGGAATATGCGACGTGATTAAATGTTAAGTATGGTTACCAAGTGCTCAACCACTTAGAATATTTTTATTAAAATGTTTATATATGAAATCTTGTGGTCTATATTTATATCGCTGCCGGCATTAAACCTATATCTCACCAACTTTATGTTGACGTTTTAAACATGTCTATTCTCAGGTGATAATTAGAAGCTTCCGCTGCATCATGTTGAATCTAAGCAGGATCTTGCGTACGCATATTTGTGTCAAAAATAAGACTGCATATCCAAGAACTTGTGTTGTAAAATATGCTAGAAATCGGGTTGTTATTATCATTTGTAAAGTTTGTAAGTCGAAGATTATCGCTAAACGATAATCATCTTTATTTTGTCCAAAGCTTGTATCAAAAATAAGGATCATGGTTTGTAATGTATAATATATGCAGTTTTTCTTTAAAAAAATGTCGCATATAGAGGTCAATACCTCGCAATGAAATCATACGTTATCTAACACGTTCTTATGGTTAAGGACGGGTTATGACATGTGGTATCAGAGCGGTGGTCTTAGCGAACCAGGTTTGCATTAGTGTGTCTAACTGATAAGTCGTTAGGATACATTAGTAAGTCTGGACTTTGACCTGGTTTGATTTAAAAACCATTGCTTATCATTGTTGGTTAAAATTTATATGTAAATATTATGTAGTACTAATGGGTTAGTTGTTGTGTGATAGATGTCGGGCTCAAAACTTATCATCACGTTCAGCGACTCCGAACCAGAATCTTCAGATGGTGTTCCAGTCATTAACCTATCCGATGACGAAAATAATATCTTTGGGGAAGACTCACAAATTCCGGATGAACCGACTATAGAGAACCCGGAAAGTGAACCCGAGGAGGAAAGTGAACCCGAGGAGGAAAGTGAACCCGAGGAGGAAAGTGAACCCGAGGAAGAAATACAGGAAATTACAAAAGACGAGTTCGAACTAGGAAAGAAACGAAAGGCTAATGAATTAGAAAATTCAAATCCCGAGTTTAGTAAGGATGATGTGGCACCAACTCCACTAGACACTACCACCCCTATTCCCGCTATTCCTATTCGTTCTATCCCGGCATCCAGTTCTTTAGTCCCACAGCCAAAATATAGGCAGACAGCCAGGATAAGCGTTAAGCGATTCTTTGAACCTAAACGTCCTAGAAAATAGACCAAACGATGCGCTGCCGTATTAAACCATGGGATCATATAATGTTTTGTATAATATTATTAGTGTGGTTTGTTTAATGTTCGATGTAAGATAAGCATATGTAAAATAGTGAAGTGTGAAATGCAATAATTTTCCATGGTTAAGTATTATTTAGATGGTAGTAATTGATTCTGTACTAAGCTATTAAGTATGGACATTAACGGGTAGGTACTACCCTAGATATAATTATAAAACGCTAATAAGAAGAAAAGGCTTTTATAATAATACCTGGTTCATATTATTAATAAGCTATAATGTACTGTAAATATACACTACATCTATAATATTCCATGTGAATAATTATTTTCTTTTCATTCTTATAGAAGAATATGGCGCGATTGAACCGAATGACGGAACAAGAAATCCAGGAACTCATCAATCAGCGAGTGAACGACAGAATGTTATGGGTCGAGGCTGCAAGAGGTGCTGCAGTTAACCCAAATCCTCGTGTGGGGTGCACTTACAAAACTTTTCAAGCTTGCAAGCCCTCATCATTCAGTGGAACAGAAGGACCGATCGGTTTAACCCGGTGGATAGAAAAGATGGAGACTGTGTTTAAAATCAGTGGTTGTGTTGAAAAGGACATGACCAAGTATGCATCGTGCACTTTACAAGATAGTGCACTCACGTGGTGGAAAAATTATGTGAAAGCTGTAGGAGGAGATGTAGCTTATGATACTCCGTGGGAAGAATTCAAAACAATGTTAATCAACGAATATTGTCCAAGGAACGAGGTTAGGAAGTTGGAAGATGAGTTACGAAGTCTGAAGGTTATTGGTACTGAAATCACCAACTACAATCAGCGATTCATGGAATTAGTTTTGCTATGTCCTGAATTGGTTCCAACCGAAGAACGGAAGATTGAAATGTACAAAGATGGTTTGCCCAAAAAGGTCAAGGCAAATGTTACAGCATCGAAACCTAAGACAATTCATGAAGCTATAACCATGGAAAACGAGCTAATGGATCAGGTCATCATGGATAAGAAAGTATCCAATACTGATGTGAAGGTATCAGGTAACAAAAGAAAGTGGAATGGAAATTATGATCGAGGTAACCAACAACAATCTTTTAAGAAACAAGAAAACACGCAAGGTGCGGGTAGTGGTTTAAGCTTTGGTTATAAAGGACAAAATCCTTTATGCAACCGATGCCACAAACATCACTCTGGTTACTGTAATGTGGTATGCAACAAATGTAATCGAAAGGGTCATCTTGCTGAAGATTGTAGGGCTCTCGTTACAAATACAAATGGTACCAAGACTCCTGCCACCAATGCAAATAGAACTGCTTTGGCTACCATTACTTGTTTTGGGTGTGGAAAACAAGGTCACTATAAGAGCCAGTGCCCGAATCCAGAGAAGAATATCGGACCTGCACGTGGGAGAGCATTTGTTATTAATGCTAGAGAGGCATGTGAAGACCCGGAGCTTGTTACGGGTACGTTTACCATTAATAACTTATCCGCATCTATTATATTTGATACTGGTGCTGATAGAAGTTACGTGTGTAGAGACTTTCACGCTAAATTGAATTGTTCATCATTACCTCTAGATGCTAAGTACATGATTGAGTTAGCTAATGGTAAACTAATTAAAGCCGATAAAATTTGCCGTGATTGTAAAATAAATTTAGCCGGAGAAACATTTAAGATTGATTTGATACCCGTAGAATTAGGAAGTTTTGATGTAATAATCGGCATGGACTGGATGTCCAAAATAGGAGCTGAAGTTGTGTGCGCCAAGAAGGCAATTCGCATTCCGCGTAAGGATAAAACGCCAGTAATGATTTATGGAGAGAAGGGTAAATCAAAGTTAAAACTCATTAGTTATTTGAAAGCTCAAAAGTGCTTGAAGAAAGGGTGCTATGCTATCTTAGCACATGTTAATAAAGTCGAAAAGAAAGAAAAAGAGAAGTGCATCAATGACGTGCCTGTGGCAAGAGATTTTCCTGAAGTATTTCCGGAAGAGTTGCCGGGATTACCTCCATTTAGATCTGTAGAATTTCAAATAGATCTTGTACCAGGAGCTGCACCGGTTGCCCGTGCTCCATATAGACTTGCACCGTCCGAGTTAAAAGAACTTCAGAGTCAGTTAAAAGAATTACTGGATCGTAGATTCATACGACCAAGTACTTCACCGTGGGGAGCTCCAATTTTATTCGTCAAGAAGAAAGACGGATCTTTCCGAATGTGTATAGATTATCGTGAATTAAATAAGTTAACTATCAAGAATCGGTATCCACTACCGAGAATTGACGACTTATTTGATCAACTCCAAGGATCATGTGTGTACTCGAAAATTGACCTAAGATCGGGCTATCATCAATTACGTGTCAAAGAAGAAGATATACCGAAAACTGCTTTTCGGACACGCTACGGTCATTACGAATTTTTGGTCATGCCGTTTGGATTGACGAATGCGCCAGCTGTATTCATGGACCTCATGAATCGAGTTTGTAGTCCATATTTAGATAAGTTTGTTATCGTTTTCATTGATGATATTCTTATCTATTCCAAGAGTGAGCAAGAGCATGAGCAGCATTTAAGGTTGATATTAGAGTTGTTGAGAAAAGAACAGCTATATGCTAAATTTTCTAAATGTGCTTTCTGGTTGAAAGAAGTGCAATTTCTTGGCCACGTTGTTAGTAGCAAAGGAATTCAGGTTGATCCAGCAAAAATTGAAGCCATTGAAAAATGGGAGACTCCTAAGACACCAATGCAGATACGCTAATTTTTGGGTTTAGCCGGTTATTATAGAAGGTTTATTCAAGATTTTTCCCGAATAGCTAAGCCGTTGACAGCATTAACGCAAAAAGGGAAGAAATATGAATGGACTTCTGAGCAGGAGAGTGCATTTCAATTACTGAAAAAGAAGTTGACTACGGCGCCTATTTTATCGTTACCAGAAGGGAACGATGATTTTGAAATATATTGTGACGCTTCGCGACAAGGTTTTGGTTGCGTTCTTATGCAACGGAAGAAAGTTATTGCATACGCATCCCGACAATTAAAGATTCACGAGCGGAATTATACGACGCATGATCTAGAACTGGGAGCAGTCGTGTTTGCATTGAAGATATGGAGACACTACTTGTATGGGGTTAAATGCACTGTGTTTACTGATCATAAAAGCCTTCAACATATTTTCGATCAAAAACAGCTGAACATGAGGCAACGTAGGTGGGTCGAGCTGATAAACGACTATGATTGTGAAATTCGTTATCATCCCGGGAAGGCGAACGTGGTGGCCGATGCTCTAAGCAGAAAGGAACGAGAACCAATTCGAGTACGAGCGATGAACATAAAAATTCGCATGAATCTCAACTCACAAATCAAAGAAGTTCAACGAGAAGCACTTACTAAAGAAAACATAAGAAATGAAATAATGAAGAAGTATGAGAAGCAACTCGTTATACGGGAAGACGGAATTCGATATTTTGCAAACCGTATTTGGGTACCGAAGTTGGGTGGATTAAGGAAGTTGATATTGAATGAGGCACATAAGACAAGATACTCGATACATCCTGGAGTTGGAAAGATGTATCAAGATCTTAAGACGCATTATTGGTGGCCTAATTTAAAGACAGACATTGCAACATATGTTGGGGAGTGTTTAACTTGTTCCAAAGTCAAAGCAGAACACCAAAAGCCGTCAGGATTACTTCAACAACCAGAAATCCTAGAATGGAAATGGGACGGTATTACCATGGATTTCATCACGAAGTTACCAAAGACTGCCTGGGGATACGACACTATTTGGGTAATTGTTGATCGTCTTACCAAATCTGCACATTTCTTGCCTATAAAGGAAACGGATAGAATGGAGAAATTATTACGATTATACATAAAGGAAATAGTTTCAAGGCATGGAATACCTATTTCCATTATATCTGATCGTGATAGTAGATTTACCTCAAAGTTCTGGCAATCACTACAGGAGGCACTAGGAACTCGTTTGGATATGAGTACCGCATATCATCTGCAAACCGACGGGCAGAGTGAAAGAACAATTCAGACTCTTGAAGACATGCTCAGGGCATGTGTGATCGATTTTGGAAACGGATGGGATAAATATCTACCGTTAGCAGAATTCTCGTATAATAATAGTTATCATGCGAGCATTGGAGCTGCGCCATTCGAAGCATTGTATGGAAGGAAGTGTAGATCTCCTATCTGTTGGAATGAAGTAGGAGATCGACAATTAACGGGTCCCGAGATCATACACGAAACGACTGAGAAGATTGTACAAATCAAAGAGAGATTGAAAACAGCCCGTAGTCGCCAAAAGAGCTACGCCGATGTTCGAAGGAAACCATTAGAGTTTCAGATCGGTGACATGGTTATGTTAAAAGTGTCACCATGGAAAGGTGTAATACGTTTCGGCAAAAGGGGTAAACTGAACCCAAGGTACGTAGGCCCGTTCAAGATTATTGAACGCATTGGACCGGTAGCTTATCGACTCGAGTTACCGCAACAACTCGCCGGAGTACATAATACCTTTCACGTCTCGAACCTTAAGAAGTGTCTTGCAAAGGAAGATCTCACCATTCCTCTTGAAGAAATCCATGTCGATGAGAAACTACAATTCATCGAAGAACCAATCGAAATCATGGACCGTGAAGTTAACAGCTCAAGCAGAGCAACATACCGATAGTTAAGGTTCGTTGGAATGCTCGAAGAGGTCCTGAGTTTACTTGGGAACGAGAGGATCAGATGAAACAAAAGTATCCACACTTGTTTCTCGATGACGCAAAATAGGTACAATTTTAAAATTTCGGGACGAAATTTATTTAACGGGGAGGTAATGTAACGACCCGCACTTTTTCGATCGTTCTATACTTATAAGATTAATATTTACATAAATTAAACCTTACCAACATGATAAGCAATCCAAATTGTCGAGATTTATATTTCCGAAAAGAGTTTACACAACGTTTGACCGTCTAGTTTGACCGATGATATCACGAACTATATAACATATGATAATTATATGTTTGTGTATATATATGTATATATACATATTTAACATGATCTAAGAATGTTTTAATATCTCATTTTGTATTAATAACAATAAGTTATAAGTATATTTTAAAACTACTAACTTAAGTTTTCAAAACGATAACTATACGTAATGTTTTTCGACGTAAATACTTATAACCTATATTACTTATACATGCATCGTATAGATATGTATTTTATCACTTTTAAAGGGCTTACATACATAAAACAATATAAGTATATTTACAAAAGATAGCTATATTTGAATCCTCGTTCCGTTTCCTCAAAGATTTCTATACGTATACCTAGAGTATATGTACCCGTATCATACGCAGCTTCTAGATGTATTTACTATTGGTATATACCAATAAAAATCTGCTCCTTAGCAGCCTTAAATGATTAAGAAACATGTGGAACCAACCATTTGTCAAGTAGCATGAATTATTTAGCAAGAAAACAAAGTTAGGTATCTTTTTTTTCCTTTATAACCTAAAAACGTTTTTATGCATGCACACCATTTCTTCACCCTATTTTCTCATACTTACACTTCCATTTCTATCTCAAAATACTCTTAACTTCATACTTGATCATCTCCAAGCATTTTCCCCATCATTTAGCTTCAAAAACCTTACTTAATCACCATAAGAAAACCATACAAAAACACTTCAAGAAATCCTTCCAAGAACACAAACTTACTTCCAATCTTTCATCCAATTCCATCACCCTTTTGGTTCTAGCTTTTTACTCCTCTTTTACAGCAACCTTGTCCAAGAAACTTGAGGTAGAATCTATGTTCATAACCTTATTCGATTCATATATATATAGCTATCTTATTTTGTGGTATAAAATTTTAACAACAAGAACATAGTTTGAATGTTTTCAAACTTTTTTGCAAACTAAATAGATCCTTCTAACTTAACTTTTAAAATACTTCAAGACCTGTAATATATCATAAATATATGCTAATTTAACAAGGTATAACTTGATTTTTCAAAGAACACCTTAAAAACTGAATTTACGACGTCGGAGTGCAACCGGGGGCTGTTTTGGGTTGGATAATTAAAAACCATCTTAAACTTTGAATTGGAGGTTTATTTTCTGGAAAAATGATTTTTACTATGAATATGATAACACATAAAAATTTCATGATTTAACTCAAAGTATAAGTATTTTTAGAAAAATAATCATTTAAGGTTGTTTACATGATAGAAAATGATTAACTTCATAAGTTTCACTAAAGTTTGACCTATGACCTGTGATTTCGAATACAAACTAAGGTATTTACAGTTCATAGTCTTAAAGAGGGACTCGATCCAAGGAAGTGACAAGTTGAATCAACGAAAACGGAGTTGTAACGAAGAAACTATGACCAAAACGAGATCGGATATCTAAGACTTGTTTAACTTCGGGATTAATTGGGAAAAATTAAATAAAATCACATATTTCTAAGATAACATGATATTTTATATATATGTACTTATAATTCAATTTTATATGGTTCAGGATCACCCGCAAACAACACGAGAAGATTAATCATAAGATCCCATGTTTGTACGCAACAGGTCATTTGACAACACCGGTACTTTATGTACGCAACACGTCATTTGACAACACCGGTACCGTGGGTCAAGATTAATCTCGACCAATACATATACGATGGGGTTTTATTTATTTCGTTAGGGGGTTTTATTTATTTCATTGCGGGTATATTAAACATCTAAAAATGAACCATTAAAATTGAATTACTAACAACGAACTGCTAACTACGGACTAAGGAATTATTCAAAGTATTAAAAGTATAACAAGTATATATATGTGACATTTGTTTAAAAAGAAAAGGTATTGATATATTATATATGGATAGGTTCGTGATATCAACCGGAGACCAAGTCAAATTATATATATCTTCAAGACAACAGTGAGTATATAGTCCCACTTTTAAACTCTAAATATTTCGGGATGAGAATACATGTATTTTATGTTTTACGATATGGACACAAGTAACTGAAAAATATATTCTACGTTGAGTTGTACCACTGGCATACTTCCCTGTAGCTTGGTAACTGTTATTTACAGCGGTATTGTAAACGCGAATCCTGTTGATAGATCTATCGGGCCTGACAACCCCAACCGGACTGGACGACCAGTATTCAACGGTTGCACAGTACTTCGTTTCGTGACTACACTTGGTACGGTGTAGTAAGATTTCATAATAAAGGGAATATGCGACGTGATTAAATGTTAAGTATGGTTACCAAGTGCTCAACCACTTAGAATATTTTTATTAAAATGTTTATATATGAAATCTTGTGGTCTATATTTATATCGCTGCCGGCATTAAACCTATATCTCACCAACTTTATGTTGACGTTTTAAACATGTCTATTCTCAGGTGATAATTAGAAGCTTCCGCTGCATCATGTTGAATCTAAGCAGGATCTTACGTACGCATATTTGTGTCAAAAATAAGACTGCATATCCAAGAACTTGTGTTGTAAAATATGCTAGAAATCGGGTTGTTATTATCATTTGTAAAGTTTGTAAGTCGAAGATTATCGCTAAACGATAATCATCTTTATTTTGTCCAAAGCTTGTATCAAAAATAAGGATCATGGTTTGTAATGTATAATATATGCAGTTTTTCTTTAAAAAAATGTCGCATATAGAGGTCAATACCTCGCAATGAAATCATACGTTATCTAACACGTTCTTATGGTTAAGGACGGGTTATGACATAATTTCACCCCTGTTTTAATTATTTTAGTGGCTACTAATCCATTCCCGTGTCCGGTTAAATGAACGATTATTCGTACATATAAATACCCCGCCCATCGTGTCCGATCGAGTGTATATGGTAAATTATAGGGACGCCCAATTGTAAATCTTTATATTAACATTAACAAACTATCATTTAGTTAAACAAATATAAAGCCCATTAATAGCCCATAGTCTAATTTCCACAAGTGTCGTTCTTTTGTCCAAACCCCAATTATGGTACAAAGCCCAATTACCCAATTTTAGTAATTAGCCCAACATCATGATTACTTTGGATTAAATAAACATAATAATAACTTAGCTACAAGACATTAATGTAAAAAGGTTGAACATAACTTACAATGATTAAAAATAGCGTAGCGTTACACGGACAGAATTTCGACTTACACCCTTACAACATTCGCTAACATACCCTTATTATTAGAATTATAATTAAAATTAAAATTAAAATTAAAATATAAATATAAATATTTACGTAGTATTATGAGAGAAGAAGAAAAAGATGATGAAAAATGCTCAGAATTCGGTTGCTTTTATAGGGACTTTCAAAACTTGGGGCTCCGCGACTCGCGGCATTTTTGGCCTTCAAACTCCGCGAGTCGCGGAGATTGAAATTACAGCTCAGTCCAGTTTGGAGTCTTTCTTGCCGACGGTTTTTATTATTTATTATAATATATAAATAATTATAAGAATTATTTAAATATTATATTATATTTATGTGCATAGTTGACTTGTAATTTTTAGTCCGTTGCGTCGAGCGTTGAGAGTTGACTCTGGTCCCGGTTCCGGATTTTCGAACGTCCTTGCATACAATTTAATATCTTGTACTTTGCGTTTTGAATCTTGTACTCTTGTAATTTCGAGACGTTTCTTATCAATAATTGGAACCTCTTTGATTGTATTTTGTACTTTTGAGCTTTTTGGTCGTTTGCGTCTTCAATTCGTCGAATCTGTCTTTTGTCTTCACCTTTTATTATTTAAACGAATATCACTTGTAAATAGAACAATTGCAACTAAAAGCTTTTCTTTCTTGAGGAATAATGCTATGAAATATATGTTCGTTTTTAGCATTATCAAATATTCCCACACTTGAGCGTTGCTTGTCCTCAACCAATATCGTCTTTAAATACTAGAATCACTTCTTTATTCTTCACACTTTGTACATCTGTGATTTCTATACGGCGGTATAAACAATGGTAGTAACGATATGGTTTACAGTCCCACATGACTATAAAAATTTAGATCCATTAAGGAAATTGGATCTTTATGAAAACATTTGATCTTTTGAAAATTAAATCTAGTTTTTACCCTAGATAAGTTTTCCGGAATAACCCTTTACCGGTGTTTGCAAAATATTTTTGTGGGTTTGGTGGGTTTCAGATTTGAAAATTTTAGCTCAAAACTTGCGGTTTTGTGTCACCCACTTGCTAACCTTGTATTTGGAAAGCAACACGTCCAGTTTACTTGTCCCGTATATTACCTTTCGGTAAACTACCGTCCGGTTGTAAAGGAAAGCGTTGTACAAGCAACTGTTAAGGCAATGTCCCCTGACATGCTTTTAATTGTGGTCTATAACGTGTCGGACGCAATTACTATCCTTGGTAGGAGCAATAGTAAAGCTCACCCTTATGATTTTTCGGTCTGGCACAAGGTCCTGTCTTTGACCATGCTATGCAACCACCGTTCTTACGGTTGACACCCGATTTGGTTCAGGTGACCTAATGAATTCCAGGTGAATTCCTAAGATTTTACGTTCAATGGTAATGAACGCATTGAAAATAGGGTTTTCAGAAAACAAATCGGTTTATAATTTTGATCAAAATATTTTCTCGTTCAAGCTCGAGTTTAGATATCATTGAATTCCATGAGTTTGTAATTCTCAATCTTTAAGGTCAATCTCAAGGATTGAGTTATATCAGGCTTAAAAGCTGATTTTTGATCTTTTAAGGAGATTATCCTTTCGGGGGATCTGATTCATTAGTCTTATCAAGCTAATTTGCATGGTGCCCCTCCATTTTACGAGATAAATCCTTCTCATGGTTAGGATAAATCTGACCACTTGGCGACCCTGTTTAATGCTGAGGTCCGTGGATTTCCTGCTGATTTTAGTGATGACTTTTCTAGATTTTTCGTCAACCTACAGCTGGTCTGGACGACAACTTCCTTACCTAAATCAAGAAGCGCGTGTCTTTTTCGGAAGACTTTACTTCCTTTTAATGATGGAATTGATTCATCGTGTAGATCCATCTTTCTTACAGTAAATCAGGTAAAACTTTTTAGTTTAGTCCAAACCAAAAGTATTTTCAGTTATTTGTACAAAAATATGTGGCATATGTTTAAGATAACTTGGTAATTTTTCCCACACTTGGCTTTTATTTTCCTTTTTTTTATCGTCCTCTATTCCATTTTAAATGAATTTTAACATTTTGGTTTGTTTCTCAATTTATATCCTTTTCGAGGTAACAATAATTTCGGTGTTATAACCTAGTTTTATCGTTCATAAATATGTATAAACATGATTTTGAGTTCATTTAATTGAAAATTTTGTAAAATTTTACTAGAATTGGGTAGTCAGTATATAAGACTAGGGCTGTTCTTTATTATCAGAGAGCACTAGATTCTAATATAACTACTGCTTTACTAGTATTTTTAATGGTAACCCAGTGTTTAAAGTAAAAATTTTAAAATCCGAAAGAATTTAACCCCTTCCCACACTTAAGATCTTGCAATGCCCTCATTTGCAAGAAATCAGTAACAATTTAAATTATTGAGGGTGATTTGTGTGAAAATGATTAAATTTTTACCAAAGTTTCCAAATATATTGGCGTTTGTTTGCTGAATGATAAATGGTGCACATCATTTGTTCATTCCGTCTCGTTATTATTTCACATATATTTTGCATCTTGTCGTCAAAATTAGTTGCTTTTGCTGAACTTAATGCCAGTCTTTGAAAATGCGTTGTTTTACCCTGTTCTGTACATAAGATAAACTGCAAACATATATACATATTTTTGAAGTTTGGAATATTACCCCACATTCAAAAATTATTAAAATCTAAGAATAAAATTTAGAAAATTATAAAAACTATTACAATATTAACATAAGTATTAAATGTATCAACATTACAAATTACAAAATAAAAAAAAACTAAGTAGACTAGGGATGATACTGGTACCAATAGGGGTTCCAGGCATAACCATAGGTGCTATAGAATGTTTCGGCAGGGTTATACGTAGGATACGGTGGTTGCATCTCTATAGACCAGGGAGGGAAGATGGGTTTCGGTGTAGGAATATAGTTTCTACCTATATGTTGGCAATGAGCTATGATTTAGTTCTGATGAACTTGCCAATCTTCAAATGCTCTCTGTCTAGCATTTTCGTACTCCTGTGAAGCTATAAACCTTTGCATTTCTTGCATCTCATTTCCCCCTCCTACATTACCTTGCTGTTGGTTTCTCTCAACCTGTGGATGTCTACCATGGTATGGTACTGCGGCGTTATTTCGCCTCTTCAAAACTTTCGCACCATGGTATACATTTAAACCTATAGTATCGCGGGGTTCTGGTTCTTCTACTAATAATCCCCCCCGACTTATATCCACACCGAGATATTCACCAATCAAAGTAATAAAAATACCACCTCCTATTATGCTATGTGGTCTCATCCCCCTAACCATAGCTGATAAATAATAACCCACACAATATGGTATACTTACAGCGCTTTGTGGCTCTCGAATACACATATGGTAAAACAAATCCTGTTCATTTACCTTTTCCTTGTTCTTACCTCTTTGTGTAATCGAATTAGCTAAAAACCTATGAATCACTCTTAATTCGGCTCTATCTATATCCAAATAAGAGTAATTTCCCCCTTTGAAACGGTGATGGCTTGTCATTTGACTCCACACACCGTGTGTATCAAAATTTTCATCTATCTTTCTACCGTTTAGTATCAACCCTCTACAATCGGCAGATGCTAACTCCTCAGGCGTATATATACGTAAAGCCTGAGCCATGTCTAGTAAAGACATGTGGCGCATCGAACCGCCTAACAAAAATCTAATAAAAGAACGATCGGTTAAACTAGCTACCCGATCATTCAACTCTATACTACACAACAATTCTTCACACCATACTTTATATACAGGTCTATGCATGGTGAATAAACGTACCCAGTCATTAAAAGTAGAATTACCATACCTCTGTACAAGTAATTCCCTAATTGGCCCGGCCAATTCTACAGCTTCTAAGGGTCCCCATTCTATGACCCTCGGTATCTCAACAACCTTAGAATGAAGAGTATGCAAACCCCTTTGGTATTTTGGATAATCTATCCAAAGTCTGTCAAATCTCAGGTTCGGGTGCAACTCTTCCAAGTGCATATCAGAAAAGGTCATGACTGGATGAGGTATATCCTGCTTGTAGTAGTTATCCACCTCCTATTGTTCTGCATTCTCAGCAGGAGCATTGCGAGCTTGGGATGAAGATTCACCCCTTTCAGTCTGCAAAACACATCAAACACAATTTTTGTGCATCCAAATATGCATTAGTGTCAGCAAAATCATCAATCAAAATAATTACAATGACATGATCAATTTATATCAAACTTAAGCACATTTTTATATTTTCATCAAATCTACACTTTTTCAAAATAGCATATACGAAAATGTTTGCCAAGTTCATAAGCATTCAACTCAAACAACATGTCAAAATAATCATTACTAGCAATTAAACAAGTTTCAAATGGCATTATCTCTCAAAAATCAAGTTCATGAATTTTAGACTTGAAAAAGTCCACTTTAATTCTCAAAATCATGTTTAGGCTCAAAGTTTGTATCATTTAACTACCTAGACATGTTACACTACTTAATTTAGCAACAATTCATGACAAAAATTGGCCATAACCTGTTTTTATCAAAAAGCCCCAAATTTGCTCAAGAACACAAACCCTAGATTACTCTAAATTTGAAGTTTAAGGCTTCTAATCATGTTAAATAGCATCAATCTAGGTTATACAAGCATAATACATAAACAATTTAAGCATAATTACACTAAAAAGCATCAAAATCAAATTGGGGAAAAAATGGCTCAAGGACACCAAATTTCGGATTAAATGGTGTTTAGGTGTAGAAATTTACCGTTTTTCTTGAGTAATTCCTAGATACCATCCTTCTCAACATGATTTTAGTAAAAAATTTGGTGATTAACGGTCAAAAATTGTGATTTTGGGGTGTATTTTTCGTGTATTTTCGGGGTTTTTTCGCTGTGTTCTTCGCAGTGTGTTTTTGTGGGGAGTGAACTGATCTGTTTTTACGTTTTATTTTTTTTTCTGGGTTTTGGTCCCTTCGCGAGTCGCGGAGATTTCCCCTTCAAACTCCGCTCGTCGCGGAGTTTGCTTTTTTTTTTTTTTTAAATATATCTTATACTAATTAAAACAATTAAGTAATTAATTTTAAAATTTTGTTTCCCTTGTTATTTAGGACGAGGTCGTTTCGGATCGATGTCCTAGTCCGTCCTTCGACAAAATTTTAAAATTTGTCTTTTTGTAGCGATTGTTTTAAAAGCTAAGATTTTTGGGTTTTTTAATGTTTTTGGCATACTTTAATTCAATAAGATTAAAAATAATGATAATAAAAGTTCTCGTCCCTCCCTCGGGTAAAGCAATTTCGGTTCAAAGTCCTAGTCTTCAACTTACGACGAATTTTAAAAATCATATTTTTAACTTAATGAGATAAAGTAAATTTTTGTTTTTAAATTCACACAATTTAAATATAAAATTCAAAATTAATATTAAAAATTCACACCAAACTTAAAACTTAAAATGCATAAAATTAAAAATTCATATTTTAAAAATTAAAAATTCATATTATAAATTCACACCAAACTTATTTTAATTTTTCAAATATTTACAATTTTAAAAATATTGTTTTTACAAAGTTTACAATATTAATTTAAGATTTAAATATTAATTTTAAAAACATGGTAAAAATAAAATTAAAAATCTTTTTGGCTTTTTATCCCACTTTAATCAATCAAATATTATCAAAAATATGCGCCCCTCTTTTCGGTAAAGTAATTTCGGTTCCAAGACCTAATTTAACTCATGACGAATTTTTGAAATATTTTGGGTTGATTGATTAAAGATATTTATACCTTAAGAATAAACGTTAAATTTCGCAGTGATGTAATAAATTTTTGTATGATATCAATAATTTCGGTCGCCAAACCTAATTTTATTCAATACCAATTTAATACTTTATAGCGAACAAATTAGCGTTTATTATCAAAAGGGTAAAAAAAAAAATATAAACTGTACAGACATACCTGTGAAATAGATTTCTTAGTTATATGATCTATCCCATTCATAAGATAGTCGGTTTAATTGGTTTTCCATGGCTACATAGGCGTAACCTCGAGCATTCAGTGTCTTTTCTTCTAAACATATGAACGGTCCATCTCTGCATAAAGTAACAAATTCGGTGTTTGAATAGGTTTGATTATTTGAACATTTACCTCCATGTGACCATTTTCCGCATTTGTGACATCTTTCTAGGTGTTGTGCTCTTCTTTTCGCTGCGGATTTTGATTTTCCTTTACCAAATTGTAACTTATTATATTCGCATCTGGATTCTTTTCTAACTTCGTCCATTCTTTCTCTGATTACTGATACTATTTCACTCGGTAGTATGTCATTATTACGTTTAGTGATCAAAGCGTGTAGCATTAGACCATGGTTTAGTTCACAGGCAGTCTTCATTTTGTAAAAACCTAAAAAAAATAAAAATTCAGAATGGGGGGAGAAGACTAGTTCTTTAGGGTCTGCTAGGGAAAGACCATTCGGGTTCCATTTTCGAGAACTACACGAAAACAGACAATCTAACTCTAACAGAAATACATATTATCCTTTAAAGACTTGATTCTCCCCACACTTAGTTAGCTGTGGTGTCGAAATTGTGATTAACTTCGTTGTCGACTTCCATCGGACCATGTATGTAATGTTTAACTCTGTGACCATTAACTTTAAATTCAATCCCATTTGAATTTATTAATTCTATCGTTCCGTATGGGAAAACTCTTTTGACTATGAATGGCCCAGACCATCTTGATTTCAATTTTCCAGGAAATAGCTTGAATCGTGAATTGAAAAGAAGAACTCTGTCTCCTTCTTTAAATTCTTTTGAACTTCTGATTCTTTTATCATGCCATTTCTTCGTTCTTTCTTTATAGATTAACGAATTATCGTATGCTTCATGTCTTAATTCTTCTAATTCATTTAGTTGACTTAATCGTAAACGTCCGGCTTCATGTAAATCAAGATTACATGTCTTCAAAGCCCAAAATGCTTTGTGTTCAATTTCTACTGGAAGATGACATGCTTTTCCATAAACAAGTCTAAAAGGTGTAGTTCCAATTGGAGTTTTGTAGGCTGTTCTAAAAGCCCAGAGTGCATCCTCCAATTTAATGGACCATTCCTTTGGATTTGATCCTACGGTTTTCTCTAGAATACGTTTTAAAGCTCGGTTGGTATTTTCAACTTGTCCACTTGTTTGTGGATGATATGCGGTGGAGATTTTATGAGTTACTCCATATCTTTTAAGAACTTTCTCAAGTTGATTATTACAGAAATGAGTTCCCCGATCACTTATTAAAGCTTTCGGTGTTCCAAACCTTGCAAAAAGACGTTTTAAAAAGTTGACTACAACTCGTGCATCGTTAGTTGGGAGAGCTTGTGCTTCCGCCCATTTAGATACATAATCAATGGCTACGAGTATATATAGATTATTATGAGATTTTGGAAATGGACCCATAAAGTCTATACCCCAAATGTCAAATACTTCACATACTTGGATGACATTTTGTGGCATTTCATCACGTTGACTTATTTTTTCGGCCCTTTGACATGCATCACAGGATTTGCAAAGAAGGTGTGCGTCTTTGTAAATTGTAGGCCAATAGAATCCAGCATCATAAACTTTTCTTGCTGTTAGTTGAGGCCCATAATGCCCTCCTGTTGGTCCTGTGTGACAATGGTTTAAAATTTTACTAGCTTCATCTCCAAATACACATCGGCATATTATTCCATCGGGACAACTTTTAAACAGATGTGGATCTTCCCAGAAATAGTGTTTTATATCACTGAAGAATTTCTTTCGTCTTTGGTACGATAATCCTTTTTCAAGGAATCCACATACTAAATAGTTTGCATAGTCTGCAAACCATGGAATTTCTTTATAATCTATCTTCAATAGATATTCATCAGGAAAGTTGTCTTGTATGGCCGATTCATTTAGAACTTCTAATTCGGGATTTTCAAGACGAGAAAGATGATCAGCGGCGAGATTTTCTGCTCCTCTTTTATCTCGGATTTCAATATCAAACTCTTGTAAGAGTAAGATCCAACGGATTAATCTTGGTTTAGCATCTTGTTTTTGAAAATAGGTATCTAAGTGCAGAAAGGTCGGTATAGACCACCGTTTTTGCTAGAACGAGATATGATCGAAATTTGTCAAAAGCAAAGACAATAGCAAGGAGTTCTTTTTCAGTAGTTGTATAGTTCGTTTGTGCTCCTTGTAACGTCTTACTAGCATAATATATAGGTTGAAATCGTTTTTCAATCCTTTGTCCTAAAACGGCTCCCATTGCAAAATCACTTGCATCGCACATTAGTTCAAATGGTAGATTCCAATTTGGTGTTATCATGATCGGCGCATTAGTTAGTCTTTCTTTAAGAATATTAAAAGATTTGATACACTCATCTGAAAAGATGAAAGGAGCATCTTTTTCTAGGAGTTTATTCATAGGAGTGGCAATTTTAGAAAAATCTTTTATGAAACGTCGGTAAAAACCGGCATGCCCTAGAAAACTCCTAACTCCTCTAACATTGGTGGGATGTGGAAGTTTAGCAATTACATCTACTATAGCTCTATCCACTTCAATTCCTTCTTTTGAAATTTTATGACCAAGAACGATGCCTTCTTTAACCATGAAATGGCATTTCTCCCAATTAAGAACTAGATTTGATTGTTCGCATCTAATTAGAATTCGTTCCAGATTAACTAAACATGATTCAAATGTATCACCGAAGACTAAAAAGTCATCCATGAATACTTCCATGCATTCTTCTATCATGTCGTGAAAAATCGCCATCATACACCTTTGAAAGGTTGCAGGGGCGTTGCAAAGTCCAAATGGCATGCGTTTGTAAGCAAAAGTACCATAAGGGCACGTGAATGTGGTTTTCTCTTGATCTTCGGGTGCTATTGGAATTTGAAAATATCCGAAAAATCCATCTAGAAAACAATAGTAACTGTTTCCGGCTAATCTTTCCAACATTTGATCTATGAAAGGTAAGGAAAAGTGATCTTTTCTGGTGGCGTCATTTAATTTTCTATAATCAATACACACACGCCATCCTGTTACAGTCCTAGTAGGAATAAGCTCATTTTTCTCATTTGTAATGACAGTCATGCCACCCTTCTTAGGTACGCATTGAACTGGGCTTACCCATGGACTATCAGAAATTGGATATATCAAACCTGCATCTAGCAGTTTAATAATCTCTTTTTAACTACATCTTGCATATTTGGATTTAGTCTTCGTTGGCGTTGCACATACATTTTATGACCTTCTTCCATAAGGATTTTATGTGTGCAATACGAAGGACTTATTCCTTTAATATCATGAATCTTCCATGCAATGGCTGGTTTATGAGCTTTCAACACATAAATGAGTTGTGATTTCTCATTTTCAGTAAGAGAAGACGATATTATTACAGGTAATTCAGATTCACCATGTAAATAAGCGTATTCCAAATGGTTTGGAAGTGGCTTTAACTCTAATTTCGGAGGTTCTTCTATCGATGATTTGTATCGATATCTGTCTTCTTCTTTTAGCATTTGAATTTCTTCTGTTGTTGGTTCATATCCATTAGCTATAAGTGTAGCTAATATTTCAGCTTCATCAATTGGTTCATTACCTTCTCCTAAAGAACATTCTCCTGTTCCTTGTAATTCTGGAAATTCTTCTAATAATTCTGCATGTGCATCTATAGTTTGAATATAATAACATGTATCATCTGCAGATTGTGGTTGTTGCATTGCTCTATCAACTGAAAAGGTAACACTCTCATCCTCTATACTTAGGGTCAGTTTCTTACCGAACACGTCTATCATTGCTTTAGCCGTGTTTAAGAATGGTCTTCCTAATATGAGAGGAACTTGAGAATCTTCTTCCATGTCTAAAACAACAAAATCTACTGGAAATACTAAAGTACCAACTTTAACTAGCATGTTCTCCATTATCCCTCTAGGATATTTTATTGATCTATCGGCTAGTTGTATGCTTATTCTGGTTGGTTTCAATTCTCCAAGGTCTAGTTTAGTGTATAGTGAATACGGCATTAGATTTATACTAGCACCTAAGTCTGCCAATGCTTCTATTGAACTAAGACTACCCAGAAAACATGGAATTGTGAAACTTCCTGGATCAGATAGTTTTTCTGGTATCTTATTTAACAGCACTGCTGAACAATTAGCATTCATAGTAACAGCCGAGAGTTCTTCCATTTTCTTTCTATTTGAGATTAGATCTTTCAAGAATTTAGCATATCTAGGCATTCCTGAAATCACATCAATGAAAGGAAGATTTACATTTATCTGTTTAAACATATCCAAGAATTTGGATTGCTCGGCTTCAAGTTTCTCTTTCTTCATTTTACTCGGGTAAGGAAGTGGTGGTTGGTATGGTTTAACATAAGGTTTAGCCTTAACTGTGTTATCTTCATTAACCTTTTCAACTACCGGTTCTTTTTCCTTATCTTGATCAGGTTGTGGTTCTTGTGGAGTAGGAATAGTTTCATCAGAAGTTACAGGTATTTCCGGTGGTTTAAGTGTTGTACCACTTCTTGTGGTAATAGCTTTAGCTGTTTCATTCCGGGGGTTAGCATTTGTATCACTAGGTAGACTTCCCGGTTTTCTTTCACCTATTAACCTTGCTAGGTTACTTACTTCTTGTTCTAGATTTTGAATAGAAGCTTGTTGATTTCTAAATGCTTGAGCATTTTGTTCATTGGTTTGTTTCTGAGATGTGAAAAACTGCGTTTGAGTTTCAACTAGCTTTGTCATCATATCTTCTAAATTCGGCTTTTTATCATCGGTTTGTTGTGGTGGTTTGTTTTGAAAATTAGGTCTTTGCTGGTTGTAAGTATTATTGGATACTTGTTGATTGCTAGGACCTTGTTGGTTGTTGTATGGAATATTTCTGTTATAATTCTGGTTTTGATTGTAAATCGGTCTTGGCGGTTGATAATTATTTTGATAATTATTTCCAGGCCTTTGGTTTATGTATGAAATATTCTCTCTTTGTTCCATTGTTAATTCAATACTGAGACAATCTTTTGTCAAATGTGGTCCTCCACACTGCTCACAACTAATTCATATTGAGTGAATATCTTTAGTCATCTTTTCCATTCGTCTCTCGACAGCATCTATCTTTGCGGAAATGGAATCTAAGTCATGGCTAGAATCGGCTCTAGCTGCTTTAGATGATCTAACGATATCTTTTTCTTGGTGCCACTCATGTGAGTGGGAAGCAGTGTTATTAATAATTTTGTAAGCATCAGTTTCGGTTTTCTTCATAATAGAACCACCAGCTGCTATATCTATGTCTTTCCTTGTAGTGATGTCGCATCCTTGGTAGAATATTTGTACTATTTGACAGGTGTCTAAACCATGTTGCGGACATCCTCTTAACAACTTTCCATATCTTGTCCACGCCTCATATAGAGTTGCATTCGGTTTCTGTGTGAACGTAACAATTTCTGCTTGAAGTCTTACGGCTTTAGATGCCGGAAAGAATTGTTTAAGAAATTTGTCAACTAAAACGTCCCATGTATCGATCGCCCCTTCAGGTAATGATTCCAACCAATCTTTGGCTTCTCCCTTTAAAGTCCAGGGAAATAACATGAGATATATCTGTTCATCCTCCACTTCTCGGATTTTAAATAGTGTGCAGATCCTATTAAAGGTACGTAAATGTTCATTTGGATCTTCCTTCGGCGCACCACTAAATTGGCATTGATTAGTCACCATGTGTAGAATTTGTCCTTTGATTTCATAATCTAGCGCATTAATGTCTGGATGAGTAATTGCGTGACCTTGGCCAGTGCGTTTAGCTCTCATTCGGTCTTCCATACTTAATGGTTCCAGATTCTCCATAATTGAATTTGTTGAATCGGTATCACTAGATGATTCTGATTTAATGGTTCGTTCCTCAACAATCTCTGTTTGAATGATTGGTGGTTCCGGAGGAAAGTTTAGTGGTTCAGGATCTACGAATCGTTCCTGAATATTCTCCGGATTCTCAATTGTGAGGTCGGGTTCAAAAAATGGATTATCGGAAATTTGAACTAAAGTACTTGGTCGACTGGATGACGATTCTAAAGAAAAATCAACGGCGGTAATATTTGCTAAATGTCTTGATCTAGTTACAGGTGGTGAACGTACAAAAGGTGGTGAACGTCTTGCTCGGTGCATTCACTGAATATCCTATTAGTTTTTAAAAGGAAAGAAAAATTATAATAAGTTATCCAATCAATAGACTTTTCTGATTTTGCCCACGTTTCGAATAGCCAAAAGATGCAGCAGAGGGGCAGGATTCGTTTGGTCTCGATATAATTGAGGACTGTTTGGCTCCAATAACCCGGTCCACGTACAAATCCAACTATTACTACGAACCAGAAAATTTTGATGTCTATCAATTTAACCACTTAAAATAAATTTTCGTAATTTTAAGAAATTTAGATAAGAAGTAGAATAGAAATCTATGTCCTAAAACTAGAATAGCGAGAAATAAGAAAGAAAAAGAGCTCGTCGAAAAAGGTCGAAAAAGAAAAATGTTTGAAAAATAAAAGGTGACGGAAAAATAAAAGAAACTTATAAAACTTAAAAACAATTGACTAACCTAACCTTATTACTACAACTAACTTAAAATTATAATCGCAAATTGAGATTACTAATTGGAATGATAATTGATACATAGTAAAAGGTGTCTAAAAATATTAAAGCTTACAGGAAAAACTAAATCCCAAATGGAAATAACTTAAAAAGAAACTAAAACTTAAAAAGGCGTCGCAAAATTCTAAAGTACCTAAATCTTAGTCTAAAGAAAAAGCACTTAAGGAATTCTACGGCAAAGCCTAAAAATCTAGAAGTAAAAATAACTATGGCAAAAACTAAGTTTAAAACTAAATATGAGCGAAAAATACAAAAGTTACGCTAAAACGATTAAAAAAGAACAAAATATAAAAATATACAAAAAGTTGTAAAAATTACAATTTTTATAAAAATATTATTTTTATATTATTTATTTATTAAAACTACTAATTTTACAAATTAATTAAACTAAATTAACTAAAATATAAAATAAATAAAAAGTAAAACTAAAAATAAAACTAATTATAATAATAATAAAAACTAGGGTTAATAATAATAATAATTAATAATCACCCGTAATTAATGCTAATTTAGGGTTTTGTCGCCTGTCAGAAAATCTCCGCGAGTCGCGGTATTTAAAACACCAAAACCCGCGAGTCGCGGGGTTCAGAAATTCAATTGACATGTTTAAAATTCGACGCGTTTTTCTTTTTATTTTTTTATTTTTTATTTTCTGTTTTTATATTTTCTGTTTATATTATCTAATTAAAATATTTATATAATTTAAATAAAACTTATCTTTAATAACTAAGATAAAAATAAAATACTTTATAACAATAAAAAAAATAGATTTATATGTATTTATATTTTTTTTTCGGTTTTTTATATTTATAAAATATATTTATAAAATAAATTAAATAAAACTTATATTTTTACAAACTAAAGAAACTTTATAAAACTTAAATATTTATCAAACTCCTAAAAATATTTAAATTTTTGTTTTTGTTTTTATATTTTTGAATAATTAAAACGTATTTTTACAAAAACGAATTTTAATAAAAGTTAACTAAAAATCTTTTTTTTTTATATAGCGTTGCGCTTCCGGTTTTTAAGAGTTCCCCGGCAGCAGCGCCAAAAATAACTTGATGGTTTAGCAGAGGGGTATAAAATACTATTAAATTTTATAAGGAAATACTATTAAATACGATACAATTTTACACAAGATATTTATTTATTTATAGAATGGATATACTTAAACCTTGCTACAACACTTATAGGCAGTGTACCTAATCGTACAGTAGTGTAGTTTTTAGTAAGTCCGGTTCGTTCCACAGGGAATCTTTTTAAACAAAGCTTCACGCTATATTAGTTTACTTTTATAAAAATACAAATATATATATAAGTAATATTATTATTATAAAGGGGGGTTTTTACCGTTTAATGATCGGTTTGTCGATTTTAAAACTTTAGTCGTAGTTAAAACTAAATGTAAAATAATAAATAAATACAAGACTTAATTTAAAGCGTAAAGTAAATAACGATAATGAAATTGCGAATAATAAAAGTGCGATAAAATAAACTTGCGATAATTAAAAAGTACGATAATTAAAAGTGCAATTAAATACAATAACAATAAAAATGCGATAATTAGAAGTGCAATTAAATATAAAATAAAGGAAATTAAATATGAAATAAAAGAATTATGCTTATTTAAACTTCCGTAATCATGATGTTTGACGTGTTGATTTTAGTTTTATGCCCATGGGTTAATTGTCCTTTGTCCTGGATTATTTAATATGTCCGTCTGGTTTTTGTCCATAACAGTCCATCAGTCATAAATATAAAGTGCGAGTATCCTCGTCAAATTATCCTTATACCCGAAGTTAAATATTTCAACTAATTGGGGACTTAAACTGTAACAAGATTTTAATACTTTGTTTAATAATTACACCAGGATGTCGACTGAGTGTAACCCAAGGTTTTAATACTTTGTTATCAATTATACCAAGTGTCCTTGTACATAATTTCACCCCTGTTTTAATTATTTTAGTGGCTATTAATCCATTCCCGTGTCCGGTTAAATGAACGATTATTCGTACATATAAATACCCCGCCCATCGTGTCTGATCGAGTGTATATGGTAAATTATAGGGACGCCTAATTGTAAATCTTTATATTAACATTAACAAACTATCATTTAGTTAAACAAATATAAAGCCCATTAATAGCCCATAGTCTAATTTCCACAAGTGTAGTTCTTTTGTCCAAACCCCAATTATGGTACAAAGCCCAATTACCCAATTTTAGTAATTAGCCCAACATCATGATTACTTCGGATTAAATAAAAATAATAATAACTTAGCTACGAGACATTAATGTAAAAAGGTTGAACATAACTTACAATGATTAAAAATAGCGTAGCGTTACACGGACAGAATTTCGACTTACACCCTTACAACATTCGCTAACATACCCTTATTATTAGAATTATAATTAAAATTAAAATTAAAATTAAAATATAAATATAAATATTTACGTAGTATTATGAGAGAAGAAGAAAAAGATGATGAAAAATGCTCAGAATTCGGTTGCTTTTATAGGGACTTTCAAAACTTGGGGCTCCGCGACTCGCGGCATTTTTGGCCTTCAAACTCCGCGAGTCACGGAGATTGAAATTACAGCTCAGTCCAGTTTGGAGTCTTTCTTGCCGACGGTTTTTATTATTTATTATAATATATAAATAATTATAAGAATTATTTAAATATTATATTATATTTATGTGCATAGTTGACTTGTAATTTTTAGTCCGTTGCGTCGAGCGTTGAGAGTTGACTCTGGTCCCGGTTCCGGATTTTCGAACGTCCTTGCGTACAATTTAATATCTTGTACTTTGCGTTTTGAATCTTGTACTCTTGTAATTTTGAGACGTTTCTTATCAATAATTGGAACCTCTTTGATTGTATTTTGTACTTTTGAGCTTTTTGATCGTTTGCGTCTTCAATTCGTCGAATCTGTCTTTTGTCTTCACCTTTTATTATTTAAACG
This sequence comes from Rutidosis leptorrhynchoides, assembly GCF_046630445.1. Lineage (NCBI taxonomy): Eukaryota > Viridiplantae > Streptophyta > Magnoliopsida > Asterales > Asteraceae > Rutidosis > Rutidosis leptorrhynchoides. The sequence continues at coordinate 325,293,546 of NC_092339.1, read as the reverse complement.
AATATCACTTGTAAATAGAACAATTGCAACTAAAAGCTTGTCTTTCTTGAGGAATAATGCTATGAAATATATGTTCGTTTTTAGCATTATCAATACCATAGACACGTATACAATGTTTCGACCTATCATGTCGACACATCTATATATATTTCGGAACAACCATAGACACTCTATATGTGAATGTTGGAGTTAGCTATACAGGGTTGAGGTTGATTCCAAAATATATATAGTTTGAGTTGTGATCAATACTGAGATACGTATACACTGGGTCGTGGATTGATTCAAGATAATATTTATCGATTTATTTCTGTACATTTAACTGTGGACAACTAGTTGTAGGTTACTAACGAGGACAGCTGACTTAATAAACTTAAAACATCAAAATATATTAAAAGTGTTGTAAATATATTTTGAACATACTTTGATATATATGTATATATTGTTATAGGTTCATGAATCAACCAGTGGCCAAGTCTTACTTCCCGACGAAGTAAAAATCTGTGAAAGTGAGTTATAGTCCCACTTTTAAAATCTAATATTTTTGGGATGAGAATACATGCAGGTTTTATAAATGATTTACAAAATAGACACAAGTACGTGAAACTACATTCTATGGTTGAATTATCGAAATCGAATATGCCCCTTTTTATTAAGTCTGGTAATCTAAGAATTAGGGAACAGACACCCTAATTGACGCGAATCCTAAAGATAGATCTATTAGGCCTAACAAACCCCATCCAAAGTACCGGATGCTTTAGTACTTCGAAATTTATATCATATCCGAAGGGTGTCCCGGAATGATGGGGATATTCTTATATATGCATCTTGTTAATGTTGGTTACCAGGTGTTCACCATATGAATGATTTTTATCTCTATGTATGGGATGTGTATTGAAATATGAAATCTTGTGGTCTATTGTTACGATTTGATATATATAGGTTAAACCTATAACTCACCGACATTTTTGTTGACGTTTAAAGCATGTTTATTCTCAGGTGAATACTAAGAGCTTTCGCTGTTGCATACTAAAATAAGGGCAAGATTTGGAGTCCATGTTTGTATGATATTGTGTAAAAACTGCATTCAAGAAACTGATTTCGATGTAACATATTTGTATTGTAAACCATTATGTAATGGTCGTGTGTAAACAGGATATTTTAGATTATCATTATTTGATAATCTACGTAAAGCTTTTTAAACCTTTATTTATGAAATAAAGGTTATGGTTTGTTTTAAAAATGAATGCAGTCTTTGAAAAACGTCTCATATAGAGGTCAAAACCTCGCAACAAAATCAATTAATATGGAACGTTTTTAATCAATAAGAACGGGGCATTTCACTTGTATCGTGATATTATTCTTTCATGTATGTTTATATCGCGTTGTGTTTGTGTTTATGTTTGCTTTTGCGGATATCATCGAGCAAGATGGTCGTTGTACTAACAAGTTGATACGACGTGTGCGCTTAATAATGACTAGCTACCATTGTTACGGGTGCAAATCGTGTCTAACAAGTGATGTACGATGAATGTTAAGCAAGATGGGGGCGGTGTTGTGTATGGTTTGTTTGCGTTTCTTGGTTTAATCGTTTTGCATTCCTTAGAATGAAGACGGAAGATGAATACGGAATGTACGGGCCTACTCATGAAGGGAAGAATGAGTTAATGTTAAGGGTTGAAGCCACGATCAAACGCTATGTCTCGAGTTTGGCCAACAAAGTTAGATAAGTAGTCAATGAGACAATCAAAGGGTGGGTAACCGAAATGGTCCGAGACCAAGTGATTAAAGTCGTATGGGAAGAGCTTGAGAAGAGGTTTTCCAAACCTCGAGGTAATAATGATGAAGAAGTACTTGCAAGGTCAGAGTCACATGGTGAACCTGGTAAGAGGGTGCGAAGTACGCCTGAAGGCGTCGGGAATGTGAAGAAGAGGAGTAAGGGAGGTTACGGGCCTACGTGTTTTAAGTGTGCAGAAGAAGGTCACTTGGCACCAGATTGTGCGGGTGTACCTTCAGGCACGATCAGGTCCTTTGTTTGTCGGAAGGAGGGACACCAAAAGTCGGAGTGTTCTGAATAATTTGACGATCAGGTTAAGAGGTTAGAGCGCGACTACCGGATGGGTAGTGGAGCACGAAAGTCCAATGATGTTGCGTCAGGTACTTTTAGTGTGATATTGTATGCTGTTCATTTGTAATAACATGCGGTGTGTACGTAAGTCTTAGCTAAACTTTATTCTCCACTGGAGATAACCTGTAGCGAGCGGCCGGTTTACATTTATGGTTTCGGGATGCACTCAGTAGAGTGTATGAGTAGTGTGTTGTGCCTTGACTCTATTGTACGAACCTTTGGGTGCTTAGGCATTTGGTTGGTATCGGGTCGTTAAGCTCGTTCGAGTGAGACCCTTAAGGTTTCGATTATGTTGTGCGTATTATTGTTAGGGGTGACATTCCTAATGGAATTACCCTTTGGTGACATTTGGATTGATGGACGAAGGGCGTAAGACTTGGTGTAACCAAGCATTCCTTAATGTTTGGGAAAATGTTTTTACCAAACCATGGAAACGGGCTTTGGTGTTCGGATGTTAGCGTGTTTTCGCTTTCGTGTTGAAGTTGATGAACCATGAGGTTTGTCAGGAGGATGGAACCCTAGAGATCGAGTGTTTGATCTCGATGTATGTGGGTAATGGAGTCTACAGGACGCAATGTTAGGTGCCTCTTTCATACCTACCAGTGTGGTATTCGACTCCGATAGTGTTGCGGTTACATTGAACTTAGGGTACCGGTGAGAAACCCTTAGGTGTTTAAGTAACATTGTGGAAGTTACAAGTGATAGCAACTCGGTGATTGCTAGATTGATGTTTTGTGTTCGTGTTAATAAACAATTTAAATGAAGTGGAGAAGGACGATCCGAAATCCTTCGTGTGCTCAAGGATATAGCAAGGTATTGTGAGGTGTATATTATGGAATACAAGACGGATGGATCTTGTCTTTCTTTAGCATGTTGGTTGTATGAGTCTCAGTGAGACGGAGACTGGCTCGATGGTTGACTAAGTCAAAAATGAGTGGATAGCGGTTTCGCGAGATACTTTTATCTCGATGATGTGGTTATGGAACAAAGCTCTAAGTGGGGGAGTCTGTACTCCCGCACGAAAAGGTTTTAGTGAGTTGATGCTGGACGAAGCCCATTTAGAATCGAGGCTTGTGTTGAGATCAACATTGGTCGATTGTGATAAAAGTACGGTTTGGAATAAATTGTACTTATGTTTTTGGATTTAATTTACCACCAAGGTGGTGATGTGGTGAATCTCCTTGGGAGATAAATGGACGTGTTTGAGGAGCAAGGTGGGATCCCCGGTTAAGGGATGTGCGTTTCGGATTCTCTTCTAGAGAATTATTATTTTGTGCATATGTACGATATAGGTGGTTCTTGCTTGATTGTGATGGCTTTGTGTACGCGTACGTATGATGCGGATGCAAAGATTTTAAGTGAGTGAAATAACTATACACGTATGTGTATAGTGTATTTATTTATGTGGTGTAAAATGTGGGCTAGTCGCGGTGTTAAGCACCACATTTTGTGTGATGAGTGGGTTAGTCGCGGTGTTAAGACACCACTCCGGGATTTAATGACACGTGGGTTAGTCGCGGTGATAAGATGCCACATTGTCATAGTGGGTGGGCTAGTCGCGGTGATAAGACACCACCTGGGGTTAGTGATAGGCGGTGTTAAGTACACTAATGGATATTCGTGTTGGGAGTAGTGTTATATCGGCATGGTATGGCGTTATCGGAAAATGCGAGTACCGGTAGGGAATGGGAGTACCATTCTTGTGTTGAGATTTAGGGAGTGAGTCTCGTGTGGTGCGGATTCACAATGACACGTCATTCTATTGGGTTAGCGACTCTCGTGTGGTTCGGATTCACTAGGGCGCGTGTAGTTCGGCCAATCCCGATTGTTGTTGCGGTGGAGGTAGTGAGTCGCGTGTGGTGTGGATTCACTAAGTCGCGTGTAGTTTCGGCCAGCCTTCATGATGTTGATTTGAGAACTATTGGTCGTTTCAGACACCGATGGTTCGGTTGTTAGGACCATGTTGTGTGATTAGTGATGCAATAGCCGTGTTTTTCTCACGTATTTATGGTAGTTGCGTATTATCAGTGTTGTGCATTACAAGGGATGTTAAGTGGTAAGAGTTATCCGTAAGGATTCGCTTTTATTCGGTCTTCATCGGCTTGGTTGTTGACCTTATTTTGGTATGTGGTTGTTAATAGCATTGTACTTGGTATGGGTACGCTAAGTAGTTGATATCTCGGTACGAGGTTGGTTGAGTTTTCCGATATAAGAAATTGAGCAAGTTTTAGTGCTCAGATTTGCGGATTTGAGAAATCGCGGGTGACGAATTAGTTGTTGAAGGTGACTCATTGAGAAGGGTTTCCTAGAGGAGTTGGAAGAATACACGGTGATTCCGCCTATTCTAAGTGATTGTTGTAGACTTTGGATGTTGAGTGCGTTGCATGTTTCGAATGCGTGCAAGTGTATTTAGTTAAGGGATTGATATTCGGGTTAATGAGAAATGTAGTGGAAGATGGATTGAAACGTATGTTTGGGGACCATAGAGTGTGGGTTCGGTTGGTTAAGTGACGAGGATCACGGGGACATGATCGAGTTTATGTGGGGGAGAGTTATAACATCCCGGTTTTCGTAAGTACGAAGTAGGTGCGTTTTCGCGTACAAAATTAGGAAGTGGAAGTTTAATAAAGGAAAAATGATGTTGGGCACAGGGCCGCGCCGCGCCCAGCCGCGTCGCGCCGCGCCTTTTGAGTAGATAAGATGTTTGCTTCAATTATACGGAGGCTGTTACCAGATTTGCCTTGGAGCCACGCCGCACCAAACCAGGCCGCGCCGCGCCTTGTCTAGGCCACTCTATTTTCATCTTTTAAAAATGGGTTTAATGAAGGGTATTTTGGTAATTTCTCACTATAGACGGGTTTTAAACCCCAAATCAGTTCCAAACCTTATCTCATCCTCATTCTCTCCATCTCTTCTCATTTTCCAAACCCTAGTGAGAGAAAATGAGTTTTAGAGAAAGAAAGTGGGTTTTGAGGAAGAAGAAGGTTGATTCGGGTTAAAGCTCAAGTGTTAAAGTTCTTCATCTCGTCAACGGCATCATTTTGGTGGTATTGGTAAGTCTCAACTCCGAATTTCATCTTTATGATTTGATATCCAAGTTAGGGTTTTGAGCTTGTTAGGGGTGAAACCCATTTAGATGATGAAGTTGGTTTATGGTGACTAGTTATTGTTGATACTTGGTGGGTTTTGGGTTGGTTGACATTTTGGCCATGATTAGGCTTTAATATTGGGTATAATCACTAGTGTTAGTGATTATGGAAGTGTTGGAACCCATTTGGGTATATTTGGGTTGACTAATTTTGAAATGGGTCAAAATTAGGGTTTAGGTGTCAAACTGGGCAAGATAGATGTTTAACACTTATGATTTGGTTTAATTGGTGTGTTAGGACCATTCTCACTTGTGTTAGTGATTATTGGTTAGTTTGGGCGCAGTTTGTGCTTGGAAGTGCTTTCGGGTCGAAATTGCACTAAGTGTCAATTTGGGTTGATTTGTAAATCCACCCTAATTGTGTTGTTGTTATGTGATAAATGGAATAGGTACTTTCCATTAGCTACTGCGGATTTTGGCTTGTGCATCCATCAAGATGACAAGGTGAGTGTCAATATACTATGTGCATATGTATGTATAGGATGGGTGCGGGTTGGGTGAAGTGAACCTCGGCGATAGAGCTCACTTCACATATAGGTGGATTTGATAGACTTGTGTATAGGTCCAATTGGCATGGTTGTAGGTTTTGGTTGACCACCTTTGGCGAGGTGCACACTTTGTGTGTACGATATCACATGGTCTTGTGATATGGATAATCCCGATGGCGTGGGATTGGTATTTGAGATGGGGTTGAGTAACCCCGATGATGTGGATTTTTATAATCCCGATGGCGTGGGTTTTGATTTGGGATGTGAGTCACGTGTATTGCGGATTCACGATGACACATGTAGATTCGGTCATCTTATTGAGGTAGTGGTCTCGTGTGGTGCGGATTCACTAAGGCTTGTGTAGTTTCGGCCAACCTCGATGTTGTCGTGGTATTGAAGATAGTAGTCACGTGTGGTGCAGATTTACTAAGGCTCATGTACTTTTGGCCAATCTTCATTTTGGTATTTGGTATTTGGCTTTCGGTATTGGGTTAAGAGGTTAACCTTGGGCGGTTTAAACTTTGTTATATAGATATATATATTGTCACACCCCCAAATAGGGCCTGGGGTATTTATGACTAATTATATCAAATCACAGTTGTATAAACGAGAACGACTCTATATGAGACGTTTTGAATAAAACATTTATTAATAAAACAGCGGAAGCATTAAAAGCTTTTACATCAAATCCAAACCGAAATAGTATTAGTTTTAACATGCAAAGTAAATGAAATGAAATGAAGACTCCATGCAGCAGCATTCAATTCATCATGTAGCATTCATAGCAATCACCTTATTCGTCACCTGAGACAAAACTTGCTTAAAGTGTCAACCAAAAAGGTTGAGTGAAATTGATAGGTGAAAGGACCCATTCATATACATTATAAACGATTCACAATAGTTGATTACATCGTGAGGTATTTGACCTCTATATGATACATTTTACAAACATTGCATTCGTTTTTAAAAGACAAACTTTCTTTACATCTAAAGTTGACGGCATGCATACCATTTCATAATAAATCCAACTATAATTAACTTAATAATAATCTTGATGAACTCAATGAATCGAATGCAATGTCTTTCGAAATATGCCATGAATTACTCCAAGTAATATTCTTAAAATGAGCTAATGCACAGCGGAAGATTTCTTTAATACCTGAGAATAAACATACTTTAAAGTGTCAACCAAAAGGTTGGTGAGTTCATTAGTTTATCATAATCATTCATTTCCATCATTTTAATAGACCACAAGATTTCATATATTTAATTGTACACGTAACCCGAGTACAAAATAATACGCGTAACCCGCGAATTAAAAATCATTCATATAGATTGAACACCTGGTAACCGACGTTAACTTTAATGCATAGAATATCCCTAAACAGAACCTCTCATCTGTATAATAATAATCTCGATGTACTAAAGCATTCGTACCCCGAATGGAACTTGTCAAGGTCTATAGATCTATCTTTAGGATTCGCGTCAATCAGGGGCCATTTCCCTAAATTCTTAGGTTACCAGACTTGAAGGGCGATATTCGGTTTAATAATCCAACCATAGAATGTAATTGTAAGTACTTGTGTGTATTTCGTAAAACATTTATAAAAGCAACGCATGTATTCTCAGTCCCAAAAATATATATATAAAAAGAGAGTAATGAAACTCACCATACTGTATTTCGTAGTAAAAATACATATAACATCATTGAACAAGTGCTCGGTTGGACTTGGATTCACGAACCTATATTAATTATATATATTTATACGTTGGTCAATATTTGTATAGTAATTTAGGTCGGGTCATAGTGTAATCCTATCCTATAGCTCGAGTCTAACTCAACAGTATAGTAACATGTTATATTACTCATGCTCAATTAAGATTCTAGTAAAAGGTGACGTGTGAAACAACGTAACACAAATAGTTTCATAATCATAAAATAGTATTTTAGTTTTTAGAGAAAGTCAACACAAAAAGTTAACTGATAAGTTAACGGGAAAAGTCAAAGTTCAAAGTCAAAAGTCAAAGGTTAAAGTCAAAAGTCAAAGGTCAAAGTAAAAATGAGGTCGCATGCAAATATACAATAACTTATACAAAAATGATTTTCGGTCAAACATGACTAAACGGGCTACTTCAGCGATTTTTAAAAAAATTATCGGAGCTCCGATTGATAAACGGCCAAAGATAAAAGTTACACATTACCAAAAAGATTAAGCATAAATATTACAGAAGTAAACTAAACCTATACAACTCGTAGTTGCCAACGCGTTTTCGGCGTTTCAAAGTTAATTTTTCAGCTTTAATAAATTTACAAAAGTGACCGAGTAGCCTACTTTGGAGATTTTTAGAAAATTCCTCGAAACTCGGATTGACAAAGGGTCAAAGCCTGCAAATTCTCGTTACCACAAAGATATAACATGATTTTTGGCAAAAGTAAACACACATCAGGCCGACCATGACAACTGATACAAAACTGACATTTTTAAATAAAAAAGTTCCAGCTCTTTTCAGAATTTTAAAATGTGACCAAACAGTCAACTTTGACGATTTTTAGAAAAATCGTCGAGACTCGAATTGACAAACGGCCAGAGTTTTTTGTTAGACCTTACAGCAAAGAATTCAGTGGTATTTTTTTTATCTGAAATAACGCAGATCAGCGAGAATTTCAGTTCTCGTTTCGACATTTCATCAAAATTTGCAAAACTTCTTTTGTCCATAACTTGACAACCGTTCAACGAAACGAGACGTGCTTTATATGAAAATTCATCTACTCGACGAGTAGGATCCAAATAAACACTTTTTATAACCCAGAAAATTAGTTCACTAATTATCATCAGCAATTTTAATTACGAAATTAATTATGCAATTTGTTTATTTCATAACTTTCTAACCGTTACTTGGATTCAAGTGATTCTTAAACCAAAATTCAACTATTTTTCGCTAGCTTTCTAACGACATGCATATCTTATACCTTATCTCAACCGTATATGTAACTAATTCAGGAATCAACATAACTTATCTAATGGCAATATCAAAAGTACAAGCATGCATAATCTTATATACTCGAGCACTAGTCAGGGATACACTATTAGTATGTAAAAATTAAATTATGAGTACTCACGTATCAATATTAAGATTCAATATTGCAGGAAAGTGCGTAGACGCAACGGAGATGATAAACAATAGTTTGACTTACGAGCAAAACCCCCGAACCATACCCATAACCTCCATAGCTATAACCCATAGTTTCCTTAGCTTTGACCCACTCATAAAAACTCATTTTGAAAGCATGCGAGCAGAACCTCGTCGTAGTATTTTATGTATAACACTAATAATATCGCTCCTGATGATACTAATACTAATACTAATAATAATAAGATTAATATTAATAATCTTTAATATTAATAATAATAATATACATAATAATAATAATATAAATATGTTTACGGATGAATGAAGAAATGAAATATGAATCAAAATGAATCAAGCTCGTCGACTTTATACAACTTTCCCCACCTAACCCCCATGGCCCGCCCACCTATGCACAACATTTCCTACCAACACCAATGTAACATTATATTATATAAATATATAATTACTATTTAGAATTAATTAAATATTATATTATATTCTCGTGCATAGTTAGTTTGTAATTTTAGCACCGATGAATTATACGTTGACGCTCGACTCATGTACCACTTTCGGTTTTTCGAGCGCATTTTTGTACGTTTAGAAAACTAGCCTTTTACGTTACGCGACATGTACCCTTATTAATAATTTAACTTTCTCATCAATAAATTACCCTAAGAAAAATGTAACTTATATAATTGAGCGTTGTGGTTATTTGCTTCTATAAATCAGTGGGTCGTTGTTTGTCAAAATATTTTATTTTAAATTAAGAAGTTTTATGACTAAGTTAAAATATATATATATATATATATATATATATATATATATATATATTTATTTAGAATCATAAATTTGTACATAATAAATATATTTGAATTATTTTAACTAATGATATAATATTTAGTCTTTCAAAACTAAATATATTTCAAAGTTCGTTTTATATACTTTTAACTCGTTTTGTAAAATAGTAGTTATTTTACCAAATAATATTTTTAATATGAAAACTAAATAGTCAGTTTATCGAGGGACACAAGTTAATCAAAGTAAGTACACTTTTGAAATTTAAACTGAAATGATTACTAACTTTTGACTAACTCTCGTTAATGATATTTTTGTAAATCACTTTTACCAATATTCCGGATGCCGTTAAAAGGAAAGATTTTCTAAATCAAAGTGGACCTCTTAACAAAGACTCGTAACCATAATTCAATGCATCTAATAATTCAATCATTTAATATTATCTTTTAATTCCGTCTATAATTATTTTGAATATATTTTAAAACAACAACGTTCATGTAAAGTATTATACGTCTAATACTTGTTAACGTTTTCAAATTATAAAATATACATATATACATATATAATCATATCCATTCCTATAATGGTTCGTGAATCTTTGGAATTTGGTCGAGGTTAAATGAATGTATGAACACAGTTTAAAATTCTTGAGATTCAACTTACAAACTTTGCTTATCGTGTCGAGAATATATAAAGATTAAAGTTTAAATTTGGTCGGAAATTTTCGGGTTGTCACAATAGGTTTATATAATATGCATTAGACCACAAGATTTAGTTTAAAGCTGATTGATACCAATTATATCAATCTAAAAAGAGTTGCTGCAGTTTGTAATATCGCTACTAGACAAAAGTTTACCCCGCGACACCTTGAACAGTCAGTGTCAGTTGAATCATTATTATGTAACCAAAGACCATCAGTCAAATAGTTAGAGACGTAACTCTCAGTAGCGCTACTCACAATAACTAATTTTGTATCTTATACCTCACCCCAAAAGTTATAAATAGTTAAGTAAACAGTAAAAGTGGGGCAATGAAAATCACCTTAAATAGCAGTTGGAGTATTCCACGCAAGAAGGAAAGTAAAGCAAGTAAGTGATCTGGATATCAACCTAGAGGTATAACATTTGATTAGTTAATGTCTAACTTGACATAAAGTGTGTTTATTAATATAGCAACTATATTGACAGTGACGGTTTTCGAGAAAAGTTCCTATTTCTCAAAAGTTTCTATTTTTGGAAACCTACTATTTATGAAAAGCTTCCACTTATAGTAAGCTTCTAGTTTAAGAATGTTCGGGTTATAATTCTTAACAAAGATGTTGTACAATCTCGCCCAAACTTCGTCGCTAACATGCAAGTCACTCGAATGATCTATTGTTACCGAGCGGCCCAGGATCTCTTGACCAGAATCTAAGTCTTGGCATTCGAGATCCACAAGCGTCCCATAATGGTAACAAGGATCACCCTAGGCCACAAGTAGCGGTGATGTTTGTAGTCTTCGTACGCTATCTTTAATTATAACCTTCACGTTATGTGCGTATATACATATATATTCATTAATTCGATTTTAATTATAATTCCTATATATTAATTCATAAAAATACTTTTATAATTTTTAGTAACATATATTACTAATTATAACATGTTATTTATTTTAATTTTAATTGCATATAATTTATAACATTATTTACTTGTTTTGGTAAAAAAAAATAAACCGAAGTAAATAGTAAAAAGTAAAAAGTAAAAATTAAGAAAAGAATACTTTATAGTAGTAATTCTTCAAAGAGAGAATGAGAGAAATTTTGGTGTGAGTTTGAATGAGAAATGAGGGGTATTTATACTTGAAAAAAATTAGGTAAAAAGAATAAAATAATTAAAAGAAAAAAATATTTTAATTCTTAATGGGATTTTAATAATTAAAAGTATTAAATGTTAGGTCATGAGTCATCTACAAAATAAAATAATAAAAGTAGTAGTCCATTATAATTTTAAAATAAAAAAAAAATTTTGAAAAAATTTTTTTTAATTAATAAATACGAATTTTTGTAAAATATTAAATAATTTTAGTATTTTACATTTTTAATACATAATTATGATTTATTTCGGTATTATATATATGTTAATTAAAAATTATGATTTTAATTTAATTATGATTATTACTTATGGATTTTATTAGGTTTACTAATGTTATTACATTTTTTTTAATTGTATTTATTATATTAAAAGTAATATAAAGTTTAGATAAATTAAATTATGTCAAATTATATAAATTAATATTATATAATTTATTTAAGCGTACGTTGTTGACAACAAAATTCTATTCGGTCAATGTTTAATTGTATACAACAACCCTTAAATAATTAATACATATAGTCAGGCAGATAACCTAGGGTTAATTCAGTAAATTTAGAAGTCAAAAAGTGAGGGTTGTTATAGTACCTCCCCGTTAATAAAAACTTCGTTCCGAAGTTTTATTTAGACTTCTCGGATGCTTCAGTGATTGAGAAGAGATGGGGATATTTCTGTTTCATTTGGTCTTCACGTTCCCATGTATACTCGGGGCCACGTTGTGAATTCCAACGGATCTTAACAATAGGTATGGTGCTTTGTGTCAAGCGTTTAGCAGATTGGTCCATGACTTCTATGGGTTCCTCTATGAAGTGCATTTTATCATCAATGCGAATGTCTTCCAAAGGAATAACGAGAGTGTCATCAGCGAGACACTTTTTAAGATTCCGGACGTGAAATACGTCGTGTACGCTGCAAATTCAGCATTTATTCTAATCGATAAGCCACGGGTCCGATTCTTTTAGTAATCTTGAAGGGTTCAACAAAACGCGGACTTAGTTTGCTTCGTTTACCAAAACGAACGACGCCTTTCCAAGGGGATACTTTCAACATGACTTTGTCACCAACTTGGAATTCCAAATCTTTCCAACCTTTATTATCATAGCTCTTCTGTCGGCTGCGGGCAGTTTCTATTCGTTTCTTAATCTGAACTATCTTTTCGGTTGTCTCGTGTATTATTTCAGGACCGGTTAGCTGTCTGTCCTCTAATTCATCCCAGCACAGTGGGGATCTACATTTTCGTCTGTATAAGGCCTCAAAAGGTGCAGCCTTAATACTTGAGTGGTAACTATTATTGTAAGAGAATTCAACCAAAGGCAAATGTCTATCCCAGCCTTTGCAGAAGTCGATAACACAAGCGCGAAGCATATCTTCCAACGTTTGAATGGTTCGTTCACTTTTACCATCGGTTTGCGGATGATAAGCAGTACTCATGACGAGTTGAGTTCCAAGAGCAGTTTGTAAGGATTTCCAGAATCTGGAAGTGAATCTACTGTCGCGATCGGATATGATTGATATAGGAACACTATGATGAGAGACAATTTCTTTGATATACAGTTGTGACAATCTCTCCATCTTGTCGGTCTCCTTGATCGGTAAGAAATGAGCAGATTTAGTAAGACGATCTACTATGACCCATATAGTATCATTGCCACAAGAAGTCTTGGGCAATTTAGTAATAAAGTCCATAGCGATACATTCCCACTTCCACTGCGGAATATCCGGTTGTTGGAGTAAAACAGACGGCTTTTGATGCTCGGCCTTAACTTTTAAACAAGTAAGACACTTGCTCACATATTCAGCAATATTAGTGAAACAACCCAACCCGTATTCCATACGGTAAATTTTTATTTTAGTATACACATTTACGTGCCAATTAAATATGTAAATCATTCCACACGTTTCGTTAAAACATACAACAAGTTTAGTGTTTACAAAAGGCACAAAGGCCATTAACGAATGTGATACAAGTTTGACCAACTACAAATGTTAGTTTATAATCCAAATGACCCTTCAAGCATGATTTGGGACTAAACTACCCAAAACGTAGGCCAACTTCCAAAAGCTTCAACATAACATCAACAAGGACACCCAGTGCCCAATAACCCCCTTGCCCTTGTCCACACCTGCATCTAAAAAGATAAACAACGAGAGGGGTAAGCTAATGCTTAGTGAGTGCAACAATTATATGTTTACATATACAACCTACTTACTTGCAATCACTTACGCATTTACCGCATACATGCTAGCATTATAAATGATCATACCATCACAAGTATAACACTAAACCTTCCACCATATGAGCTAGCATAACAATAGCATATAGTTTAAACAATATAATATGCTACCATCTACACACACACAACCATGGTTAACCAAACGAACGCGGGAACGGTGTTTAAAGACCATCGGAGTTCATAACAACCATTAGTGCACTTAACACTTCATACACTAACCCCACGGGTGGCATCTTAACACATCAATACTTCACCCCGAGTGGTGCCTTAACACTTCGACACTTCACCCCGAGTGGTGTCTTAGCACATCGACACTTCACTCGTTACCTCTCTCAGAGTGGCATCTTAACACATCGATACTTCACTCCCGAGTGGTGTCTTAACACATCGACACTTCACTCGCCACGTGAGGAGTGGTGTCTTAACACGTCGACACTTCACAACTCAACTACACAAATAAATACATCATATATGCACGCATATACTTATTCCACTCACCTTAGCACTTCGGTGATGATTATGCACTTCCGAGCTTCAAAGAAAAGTACCTAAAACAATAAGTACAATTTCAATACACAACTAGTGGAATTAACCACATTACACCTACTTGAGCATTTAATGACCCAACTCGCATTAAATGACTCAAACGCACCAACACCGCCCTTAAATGGCAAAGACCCAACTTTAATCACTAAAGCTAGTGAATTAAAGTCTATTAACCTCAACTAACACAAACTTATGGCATTCCATACCCATTTCACCCAATTAGGTCAACTAGTACATTTTTGACCCATTTTAATTACTTAGACTCACAATCAAGTCAAACTTACCCATTATCACTTCTTTCATAAATTTAAAAGTGTATTAGTGGCTAACAACGCCATTAAACACTTACAATCTCAAATCACAAGACCAAAACCCTAGATTGTGACTATTAGGGTTTCATTACAACAACATAACCCAAATTTACCCATTTTACCCTCAAATGAGTCATGCAAGTCTCTAGTAACCAAAACCCTAGCCATTAACCAATTAAAACTCAAAACTTAGAGTTAGAACTTACCGAGGCTATCAACGCGTAGCTAGAGACACAAGGAACAACTTTAATTCTTGCTCCAAAGATCAACCCTCAATCCTTCACTCTCAATCTCACTTTTAATTCAATTGGGTTTTAAGTTTTGGGAGAGAAATTGAAAAGAAAAGAGAAAAGAAATTAAATGAAATGGATAAGTGGTGGAGATTTAATGCTCCCATCAAATCCACATGTCAATTTACCATTTTGCCCCTTAAAATCATTCAATTTGAGCTAAAACCGGATTCTGTCTAGCAGGACTACCGCGGCGCGGCTCAACTCGTCGCGGCGCGACATACAACTGGAAAATCAACCCACCTTATGTCACTTTCTGATCTTGGTTTGCTTGAAGTGCCGCGGCGCGGACCCATTCGTCGCGGCGCCGCCTAAGGCTGCATCTGAACAGTTCAACCATCTTAAACAAATTTCAACATTAATTAATTTTGTACATTCCAAACCCGCTTCCTATCCTCACCTAAACTTCAACTATAGTCTCGCAAGACTTAACGCTATCAAAACCCACCTATAGACTTGCTTAAGCACACCTTATCGAGTATACACATTCATATATATCTATACATATATTCATACATTTACGCGTAAGCTAACGAGTTATAAACGTACAAATAATTAAGTATGTACCTTTCAATATGTTGGGGAAAAACGGGATGTTACAACTCTCCCCCACTTGAATCGGAGCGCGTCCTCGCGATCCAAGCCGCATGACAAGCCGGGAGATAAACCAAAACAAACTCTTCGGATTCCCATGTAAACTCGGAACCCTTTCGATGTCGCCATTGCACCTTGAAAGTTCTAATTTCCTTGTTTCGCAACATCTTAACCTTCTCATTAAGGATTGCAACCGGTTCTTCCGCATACTCTAGCTTGTTATTCAATGTAATCTCATCTAAAGGCACCCAAGTCGAGTCATTCGCAAGACACTTACGAAGATGGGAAACATGAAACGTGTTATGAATTCCCGCAAGTTCTTCGGGTAACTCTAGTCGATAAGCAACCTCACCAACGCGTGCCAAAACCTTGAAAGGACCAATAAACCGAGGAGCTAACTTTCCTCGCTTTCGAAACCGAATAACACCCTTCCATGGAGAAACCTTAAGCATCACCATGTCACCTTCTTGAAACTCAATCGTTCTCCTACCTTTATCGGCATAAGACTTTTGTCGATCTTGCGCCGCTTTAAGTCGAGCCTGAATCATCTCAATTTTACTATTCGTCTCCAAGACCAAATCGGAACTCCCGATCTCTCTTTGACCCACTTCTCCCCAACAAATGGGAGTTCGACACCTACGCCCATAAAGCATCTCATACGGTGGCATTCTAATACTAGTGTGGTAACTATTATTGTACGAGAATTCCACCAATGGCAAGTGCTCATCCCAACTTCCAACAAAATCAATAATACACGCCCTTAACATATCCTCCAACGTTTGGTTCGTACGCTCGGTTTGACCGTCCGTTTGAGGATGATACACCGTGCTCATTTTCAATTGAGTACCCATATCTTCATGAAACTTGTTCCAAAACCGGGACGTAAAACGAGTATCTCGATCCAAAATAATGGATATAGGAACCCCATGTCTCGATATCACCTCCTTGATAAACAACTTGGATAAAGTCTCTGACGATATCGTTTCCTGAATGGGAAGAAACAAAGCACTTTTCGTCAATCGATCAACAATCACCCAAATCGTATCATATTGGGTTCTCGACGTCTTCGGTAACTTAGTAATGAAGTCCATGGTAATGTGCTCCCATTTTCATTTCGGGACTTCCAAGGGTTGTAACTTACCGTACGGCTTTTGGTGTTCGGCTTTAACTTGCAAACACGTGACGCATTGTTCAACATACTTAACCACATCACGTTTCATACCGGGCCACCAATAATCTTTCTTCAAGTCATAGTACATCTTTGTTGCACCCGGATGAATGGAATACTTTGACTTATGTGCTTCATCTAGTAGCACTTGTCGGTTACCACCCATCTTAGGTACCCACACTCTTCCTTGAAACGACAACAAACCACGCGAGCCCGTAGTAATGAACTCCGTTTGCCCCACAATCCGCTCTTCATGCTTGTTGTGAACATACGCTTCTATTTGAATCTCACCAAGCTTTACAGGGAAATCGTTAGTAATAATCATGCGTAACGATCCTACTCATATCGTCGGATGTTGACTCTTTCGACTCAACGCATCCGTGACCACGCTCGCCTTTCCCGGATGGTAAAGTATCTCAAATCATAATCCTTTACCACATCCATCCACCTACGTAGACGATAATTCAAATCTCGTTGAGTAAAGAGATGTTTCAAACTCTTATGGTCCGAATAAATCGTACACTTGACACCATACAAGTAGTGGCGCCAAATTTTCAACGCATGAACCACCGCCGCCAATTCAAGATCGTGAGTCGGATATCTCGTTTCGTGTTCCTTTAATTGTCGAGAGGCATAAGCGATGACTTTACCTCTTTGCATTAGAACACACCCGAGCCCATTTAACGATGCATCACAATAAACCGTCATGTCTTCCACTCCTTCTGGCAACACTAACACCGGAGCTTGACACAACTTCTCTTTTAATAATTGAAAAGCGATTTCTTGCTCGTTTTCCCAATTGAACCTTACGTTCTTCCATGTTAACTTCGTCAAAGGAGAAGCGATCTTAGAAAAGTCTTGGATAAACCGACGATAATAACCTGCCAATCCGAGAAAACTTCGGATCTCCGTAGGCGTAGTGGGTTGTCCCCAACTCTTCACCGTTTCTATCTTCCCCGGATCTACTTGAATACCTTCTTGATTCACAATATGGCCAAGGAATTGGACTTCCCTTAGCCAAAATTCACATTTGGAGAATTTTGCATACAACTTCTCCTTCCGCAATGTCTTCAACACTTCACGCAAATGGTGCTCATGTTCCTTCATACTCTTAGAATAAACAAGTATGTCGTCGATGAACACAATTACCGACTTGTCCAACATAGGTTGGCACACTCGGTTCATAAGATCCATGAATGCCGCCATTGCATTCGTAAGACCAAAAGGCATAACTACAAACTCAAAATGCCCATAGCGCGTTCGAAAAGCCGTTTTCTCTATGTCTTCCTCACGGACCCGCACTTGATGATAGCCGGACCGTAAGTCAATCTTAGAAAAATAGGTTGCACCTTGGAGTTGGTCAAACAAATCGTCGATCCTAGGTAATGGATAACGATTCTTGATCGTCACTTTGTTCAACTCCCGATAATCAATGCACATCCGCATACTTCCATCTTTCTTTTTCACAAACAAAACCGGAGCACCCCATGGCAAGGAACTCGGTCGAATGAAAACCTTTTCAAGCAACTCTTGGGTTTGATTTAACAACTCTTGAATTTCCATTGGCGCTAAAAGATAAGGAGTTTTAGCAATGGGAGTAGCTCCTGGAACCAACTCAATGCGAAATTCTACTTGTCTTTCCACTGGAACACCCGGTAACTCATCCGGAAAAACGTCTTCAAACTCATTAACCACCGAAATTTTACGAATGGGTGGTGGCTCATCACGAGTATCAACTACATGGGCAAGATAACACGCACCACCACTCTTGAGAAAACGTCGTGCCCGTGCATAAGTGCATAATGGTACGAGTCTCCTTCGTTTATCACCATGAATAATCAACTCTCCCCCCACTTGGGGTTCTCACATGAATGAACTTATCATGGCATGCAATATCGGCTCTATAACGATCGAGCCAATCCATGCCAACAACAATATCAAACTCACCCAAAGTCATCGGAATGAGATCGATTTTAAACGTTTCAATACCAAACACAACATTACAATCTTTACACACATCAACCCCTAGCACCGTCTTACCATCCGCTATTTCAACTTCTACCGGATGACTTAACTTAGCTAGTGGTTTGTTAAGCTTAGACACAAATCGAGGCGATACAAAAGACAAATTTGCACCGCTATCAAATAATATCTTTGCCGGATTAGAGTTAACCATGAAAGTACCTGAGACAACTTCATTGGAATGCCTGGCCTCATCATTGGTCATCAAATAATTCCGCCCCTTAGCCGTGCCCGCTGCCTTCTCTAACCTCTTAACATGATCACCCCGCAAGTCGGGACACTCCGGCCTCTTATGCCCTTCTTTACCGTAATTAAAACAAGTGAGCCTGGTTGTGGTTGATTGTTTCGGGCACTCACGAGCCATGTGCCCCCTTTGCCCACAGTTGTAGCAAGCATAAGTAAAATCACCGAAAGCACCCTTCTTAACACTACCAACACTCTCGAAGCCCTTCTTGTGCTTCTTGTTAGAAAAGTTCGAATGACTAATAGCTTCAAACTTCTTTTTGCCGAAGGTAAAGCCACTCTTTCTCAAGATGAGTGACTCGAACCCTTTGGCCATATCAAACAGCTGATCAAAACTCTTCACCACATTCACACTAATCTTTTCTTGATAATTGTCATTCAAGATTCGGTAAAAGTCTTCCTTCAACATCTTATCATTCCCGACATACTCTGGGCAAAATTGAGTTTTTGACAAGTAAACGGATTTAAGAGTATTCAAATCCATCGACCCTTTCCTCAAGGAACGCAACTCATCCTTAAGCCTAGTAAGATCGGTCGAAGTTCGGTACTCTTGGAAGAACTCCGTTTTGAATTCATCCCAAATAAAATCCATGCATTGTTCTTCGCCATAAACTTGGATTTTAGCATCCCACCATAGCTTAGCATCACCTCTTAACATGCTACTACCATACCTCGCCTTTTTATCAAGAGGGCATTCACAAGTTCGAAAAGCCCCCTCCATATTGGAGATCCACCGGGCACTCTTTAACGGGTCTCTTTCGCCCTCAAAAGTAGGAGGTTGAGCATCTTTAAAATTCTTATAGAAAAAGTCTCGTCTCCCGACATTGTCCCCTTAAAGGACAACTTTAATTTGCTCCTTTACTACGTTGACTAATTGCTCGTCAATCGTATCTAGAAATATTTTCTTAACATCTTCAAGGAAAGACGCATGATGACTTTTCAAAATGGCCTCGACTTTGGTCGTGAATTCGGGGTCCTCACTAGTGCCCCCATTTTCGGTGTTGTGTCCGTTTCTCATCTTCATTCTATAAAACAGAAAAGATTAAACAACGAACGAAACAAAGGAAAAAACACGTTTGCACATACGTATACCCCACACTACTCGATCTTACTCAACAATCGTCGTACATTACTTGTTTGACACGATTTGCACTCGTAACAATGGTAGCTAATCATTGTTATGTGAACACGTCGCATTAACTTGCTAGTACGACGTCCATCTCGCTTGATGATTGCTAAACACAACACACATCAATTAGCACGAGGTTAGTTCACATAAACCAAAGCACTAACAATTCCCGATTAGACCCGAAGTCCGACAAGTCCCGGATAAAAGCGCATGCACAATAAAGTCTAAGTCTAGGCATCTATCTCAAGTCGCCTAAATCCCTTAGACCATGCTCTGATACCACTAAAAAACAACCAAACCCGTATTCCATACGGTAAAATTTTTTTTATTATAAACATTTACGTGCCAATTAAATATGTAAATCATTCCACACGTTTCGTTAAAACATACAACAAGTTTAGTGTTTACAAAAGGCACAAAGGCCATTAACGAATGTGATACAAGTTTGACCAACTACAAATGTTAGTTTATAATCCAAACGACCCTTCGAGCATGGTTTAGGACTAAACTACCCAAAACGTAGGCCAACTTCCAAAAGCTTCAACATAACATCAACAAGGACACCTAGAGCCCAATAACCCCCTGGCCCTTGTCCACACCTGCATCTAAAAAGATAAACAACGAGAGGGGTAAGCTAATGCTTAGTGAGTGCAACAATTATATGTTTACATATACAACCTACTTACTTGCAATCACTTACGCATTTACCGCATACATGCTAGCATTATAAATGATCATACCATCACAAGTATAACACTAAACCTTAGCATAACAATAGCATATAGTTTAAACAATATAATATGCTACCATCTACACACACACAACCATGGTTAACCAAACGAATGAGGGAACGGTGTTTAAAGACCATCGGAGTTCATAACAACCATTAGTTCACTTAACACTTCGTACACTAACCCCACGGGTGGCATCTTAACACGTCGATACTTCACCCCGGGTGGTGCCTTAAAACTTCGACACTTCACCCCGAGTGGTGTCTTAGCACATCGACACTTCACTCGTTACCTCTCTCGGAGTGGCATCTTAACACATTGATACTTCACTCCCGAGTGGTGTCTTAACACATCGACACTTCACTTGCCACGTGAGGAGTGGTGTCTTAACACGTCGACACTTCACAACTCAACTACACAAATAAATACATCGTATATGCACGCATATACTTATTCCACTCACCTTAGCACTTCGGTGATGATTATGCACTTCCGAGCTTCAAAGAAAAGTACCTAATACAATAAATACAATTTCAATACACAACTAGTGGAATTAACCACATTACACCTACTTGAGCATTTAATGACCCAACTCGCATTAAATGACTCAAACACACCAACACCGCCCTTAAATGGCCAAGACCCGACTTTAATCACTAAAGCTAGTGAATTAAAGTCTATTAACTTCAACTAACACAAACTTATGGCATTACATACCCATTTCACCCAATTAGGTCAACTAGTACATTTTTGACCCATTTTAATTATTTAGACTCACAATCAAGTCAAACTTACCCATTATCACTTCTTTCATAAATCTAAAAGTGTATTAGTGGCTAACAACGCCATTAAACACTTACAATCTCAAATCACAAGACCAAAACCCTAGATTGTGACTATTAGGGTTTCATTACAACAACATAACCCAAATTCACCCATTTTACCCTCAAATGAGTCATGCAAGTCTCTAGTAACCAAAACCCTAGCCATTAACCAATTAAACTCAAAACTTAGAGTTAGAACTTACCGAGATTATCAACACGTAGCTAGAGACACAAGGAACAACTTTAATTCTTGCTCCAAAGATCAACCCTCAATCCTTCACTCTTAATCTCACTTTTAATTCAATTGGGTTTTAAGTTTTGGGAGAGAAATTGGAAAGAAAAGAGAAAAGAAATTAAATGAAATGGATAAGTGGTGGAGATTTAATGCTCCCATCAGATCCACATGTCAATTTACCATTTTGCCCCTTAAAATCATTCAATTTGAGCTAAAATCAGATTCTGTCCAGCAGGACTGCCGCGGCGCGGCTCAACTCGTCACGGCGCGACATACAGCGGGAAAATCAACCCTCCTTATGTCACTTTCTGATCTTGGTTTACTTGAAGTGCCGCGATGCGGACCCATTCGTCGCGGCGCGGCCTAAGGCTGCATCTGAACAGTTCGACCATCTTAAACAAATTTCAACATTAATTAATTTTGTACATTCCAAACCCGCTTCCTATCCTCACCTAAACTTCAACTATAGTCTCGCAAGACTTAACGCTATCAAAACACACCTATAGACTTGCTTAAGCACACCTTATCAAGTATACACATTCATATATATCTATACATATATTCAGTCATTTACGCGTAAGCTAATGAGTTATAAATGTACAAATAATTAAGTATGTACCTTTCAATATGTTCGGGAAAAACGGGATGTTATAATCAGATTTCAGATCAGGACACCAATAAAATTCTTTCACATCGTGATACATCTTACTGGAGCCTGGGTGAATAGAATTTCTAGTCTTATGTGCTTCATCCAAGACTAGCTTTCGCAGATTTTCGAATTGAGGAACCCATATACGGTTGTTGTAGTACCGTGTTCCGTTCTCCTTGATTTGTAATTGGTTTTCAAATTCTGAAGGTCCTTCATGTTTGATATTTTCTTGCTTTATAGCTTCTAGTTGTGCTTCCCGAATTTTAGCTGTCAGATTTGTTTGAATGATCATATTCAAAGCTCGTACTCGGATAGGTTTGACTCGATCCTTTCGACTGAGTGCATCAGCAACAACATTTGCCTTACCAGGATGGTACTTTTGAAATGACCCGTCCTAATCCACCTGGACGAAGTCATCAACATTTGGTCCCATTGCGATGATCGGCTCCAAGTAATGTCCTTATATTGAGCAAATGCACAGCGGAAGACTTAATTCGTACCTGAGAATAAACATGCTTTAAAGTGTCAACCAAAAGGTTGGTGAGTTCATAGGTTTATCATAACAATCATTTCAATATGTTAATAGACCACAAGATTTCATAATCATAAACATAATACACTCGCAAGTGTATGTAAAGCATTCTAAGTGGTTGAGCACTTGGTAACCATACTTAACATTTAATCAACGTCGCATATTCCCTTTATTATGAAATCTCACTACACCGTACCAAGTGTAGTCACCAAAATGAAGTACTGTGCAACCGTTGAATACTGGTCGTCTAGTCCGGTTGGGGTTGTCAGGCCCGATAGATCTATCAACAGGATTCGCGTTTACAATACCCATGTAAATAGTAGTTACCAAGCTACAGGGAAATATGCCAGTGGTATAACTCAACGTAGAATATATTTTTAAGTACTTGTGTCTATTTTGTAAACATTTATAAAAGCAGCGCATGTATTCTCAGCCCAAAAATATATATTGCAAAAGCAATTAAAAAGGGAGCAAATGAAACTCACATTTTGCCTTGAAGGTATTTAATTCGACTTGGTCTCCGATAGATATCACGAACCTAACCATATATATAATATATCAACATATTTTCTTTTTAAGTAATCGTTACATATATATATACTTTTAATACTTTTAATATTTTCTTAGTCCGTAGTTAGCAGTCCGATGTTAGTGGTCCACAATTAGTTGTTTAAATAAAATAAATAAAGACCCCATCGTATTCGTATTGATCAGAATTAATCTCGACCCATGGTACCATGTTGTCAAATGACGTGTTGCGTACATAAAGTACCGTGTTGTCAAATGACGTGTTGCGTACAATCATGAGGTCTTATGATTAATCTTCTCGTGTTGTTTACGGGTGGTCCTGAAATATATAAAATCAAATCATAAGTAATTATATATAAAATATCATATTAATTAGAAAAGATATGATTAATTTACTTTTTCTCCAAATATTTTCGTCGCTAAACTAGCTTCGAATACCTAATCTTGTTTTAGTAGTAGTTTCTTCATTACAACTCCGTTTTTGTTGGTTCAACTTGCCACTTCCTTGAATCGAGTCAAATTTTAAGAATATGAACTGAAAATACCTTAGTTTGTATTCGAAATCATAGGTTATAGGTCAAACTTTGGTGAAATTTATGAAAGTGCTCATTTTCCATCATAAAAAACAACATTTAATGATCATTTTTCTAAAAATACTTACACTTTGAGTTAAACCATGAAATTTTTATGTGTTAACATATTCATAAGAAATATCACTTTTCCAGAACATGAACTTCCAATTCAAAGTTCAAGATGGTTTTTATTTATCCAACCCAAAACAGCCCCCGGTTGCACTCCGACGACGTAGATTCAGTTTTTAAGATGTTCTTTGTAAAACCAAGTTATATCTTGTTAGGTTAGCATATCATTATGATATATTACAGGTCTTGAAGTGTTTTAAAAGTCAAGTTAGAAGGATCTATTTAGTTTGCGAACAAGTTTGAAATCATTCAAACTATGTTCTTGTTGTTAAAATTTTATACCACAAAATAAGATAACTATATGAATATGAATTGAATAAGATTATGAACAAGGTTACTACCTCAAGTTACTTGGACAAAGTTACTGCAAAAGATAAGAAATAATCTTGGAATCAAATAGTGGTGGAGTTAGATCAAAAGGTTAGAAGTAAACTTCTTCAAATGGGTGGTTATTTTGATGTGTTCTTGAAAGAGTTTTATTATGGTGTTTAAGGCTTGTAATTGAAGCTAAATGATGGGTAAAATGCTTGGAGATGATCAAGTATGAAGTTAGGAGTATTTGAGAGAGGAATGAGGGTGTAGGTATGAGAAAATGGAGTGAAGAAATGGTGTTCATTTATAAAAACATTTTTAGTTTATAAAGAAAGAAAAGGATTCCTAATTTTATTTTCTTACTAATAATTCATACTACTTGAAAAATTCTAGTTACCTCATATCTAGGGCAGTAATAATGTTGATTAGGATGTGTATATACCAATAGTAAATTCGTGTAGAAGCTGGGTATGATACGGGTACATATACCCTAGATATACGTATAGAAATCTTGAGGAAACGGAACAAGAATTCAAATATAGCTATCTTTTGTGAATATACTTATATTGTTTTATGTATTTAAGTCCTTAGAAAGTGATTAAATACATTATATATACGATACATGTATAAGCATTATAGATTATAAGTATATATATCAAAGAATGTTACGTATAGTTATCGTTTTGAAAACTTAAGTTAGTAATTTCAAAATATACTTATAACTCATTGTCATTAGTACACAATGAGATGTTAAACCATCCTTAGATCATGTTAAATATATATAAATACATATATATACACAAACGTATAATTATCGTATGTTATATAGTTCGTGATATCATCGGTCATATTGGACGGTCAAACGTTGTGTAAAACTCTTTTCAAAAACACAAGTCTCAACAATTTGGATTGCTTATCATGTTGGTATGGTTTAATTTATGTAAATATTAATCTCATAAGTATAATTTGGTCGGAAAATTCCGGGTCATTACAGTACCTACCCGTTAAAGAAATTTCGTCCCCGAAATTTGATAGAGGTTGTTATGGATAACAATAAGAAGGTTTTCATGACAAATATAAGGTGATAATGGAGTTTTATCATCATTGAGTAATGTAGATAAAATGATTCGATTATGCGAAGAATATAAATGAGACTATCGTAAAAGAGTGAGATGAGTAAAATATATTCGTCTTAACCGATGACATAGTTATGATTGATTTCCGGGATTTAAGGGATTTAAAGAGAATCTTACGTAATAAGATTTGGTTCTTTGGTGATTAAGAAAATCAGGATCTTCTTTGATTATATGCAATAATCTGTTTCGATTGCTCTGTCGGATATTTCACTATAAATTCACCCCTTCGTTTCCTTATTTTCCACGGCTCACACCTTCTATTCTTTCTCCCTTGATTCTTACTTTAAAGCATTCATCAATATGCTCCATCCAGTCCTGATTCTTGATATACTCCTAAATTTTATATGTTATTCTTCTTTTTCATCTACCACCAGAAGAATCTATTTACTTCTACTATACTCTTGTGTTTATAGTGTTTCTAATTCTCCCGTGTCTCTATATTGCTATCTGCATCGATATACACGGTTTGTAATTTCGGGGTTATTATCGAAGTTTATATTCTTCATTATTTTTCGGAGCTTCATGCTTTCGTTTTCTCTTCCCGACTTCGAGTCAAGCGAGTAATGGTCCGGAATTCGTAGATATGAAATTCAGAATGAACATAGCTAATGCTCTAAGAAGAAAATGGTAATAGAACGATTTTGATTTGTTAAATTACCAGAATACCCTGGAGAAGACCGAGTCATCCAGAAAAATATTCTCTTGATATGTTTAGAGATTAGATAGAATGTAAGAGTCGTGTAAATGGCACATGATGATGGTACTGTGAATCATCATGCTTCTTTAGAAACTCAGCATGACTTACTGTAATATAATGACGTTGATCAAGTGTCATTATATTATACTAATCCATGCTTCAGTTCCCAACACTACTTCAAAACATTCATATTTTAAACTCGAAGGTTTTAGAATTTAGAAACTAACACAGTTTCTTTTATGTTGCAAATATTACGGAGAGATAAATGATCTCAGATAAGAATAGTTGTGAAAATATCACCAGAAATATGGAGGATATTTATAATAGAACATACGAGAATATCTTAGAATTTCTAATATCAATGGATGATGAAGAAGATTTGTCTGTGAAGGTTTGGAATGAGAAATAAGATGTTTGCTAACGATTTTAGCAGGCACAGAATCATTTGGATTCTTTGAAGGCAAACTTATTCTTTGTGATTTGTCCACGGCTTTCTTCATAGTTTCGCATAATCCGCTTTTCGGTACTAAATTTTCTATCGAGCGTTGCTAACACTCCTTTCTTTATCATCAAACTTTTGGCCATTAAGATCATCTACAACATGCTGCTTCGTCAGCATTTTCAAAGTTAACTGATCTGAGTCATCGGTTATCAAATCGAGGTACTTTCAGGAGAATTGTGTTTTTTTTAGAATGATTAATCGCTGATGGTAATATTGTGGAATATAAAAGGTTCCCTAGTAACAATAAAGAGTACGCATATATATCGCGGTTATAATAAAGTTGTTTCGGATGAAAAGTCGGATTTGATTTGCTGGAGCTGTGACAAAATTAGCTACTTTGGAAAGGGATTGCAAAACGATCTTCGGTAATAACAATGTCAAAGGAACTAGAACAGATACGTGTCAAACGTTTACTCAGTTTCCGAGGGTTTTTCAGGGGCATAACTATATGCATCAATCTTTTCTTCCGTAGATGAAGTGCGGTTGGTTTATCCTCTCGATTGAGGTATTTTTAAGAATCATGATAGATTTGAACGCTGATTGTAATCGTCGAGATACAATGAGGTTTAAGATGAAATCAAGTGGCAATCTTGAAGAAATGTTTAGTTTCATATGTTATAATCAATATTTTAATTCATTTTAATTGTCCAATGTCATTAGTCCACAGTCGATAGTCCACAGTAACAGTCCAATAATTCATATATAGTTTAATATATAATATACGAATTAATTAATACGTGTCGTGACCCGTATACATCTCAGACTCGATCACAACTCAAACTATATATATTATTGTAGAATCAACCTCAACCCTGTATAGAGAACTCGATCATTACTGCATATAGAGTGTCTATGGTGATTCCAAATAATATATATAGATGCGTCGATATGATATGTCAAAACATTGTATACGTGTCCCGATATTTAAAGTGCGTACAATAATTACAGAAATTAAATGATGATAAATAAAAGTGCGATAATTAAATTGCGATAAATAAAATGTAATCAGTTAGCTAGGAACAGTTAGCTGGAACAGTTAGCGTGGATTCTTAACAAAATTTTTCATAGTTAATTTGTTTGTTTTTAACAGATTTTATTTTGTCATATGTTTTCTTCTTATGCCACTTGTTGGATTCTGGGAAGTCAAAATCCAAATATGAAATTGAATTAAAATGGTTATTCTGCGGTGAACGGATACGTATATCGGTGGTTGTAAGTAGGATAGTAAATGACTGTTGAATTAGCTTCGACGAATGTACAATGTAACTTATTACGATGAAATCTAATTATTCCTCGGGTATTACCTACCAGTTAAAAAAAAAATTTCACCATTATTATTTTGTACAAAAGAACTTTTAATTACAATCTTTATGAAAACATGTATACATATATATTTTCTTCAGATGAAATCATGAATTTAATGAGTTAATATGATATTAATCTCATTTGCTTTTCGGTTTGAGCTAGAATAAGAAATCTCTAAAACTTTTTGAAACCACATATTCTTCGCAGAATATTAATGAAGTTATGATCAATACTTCATCGTTCATTATTGTTGGTACTCCTTGGTATCTATGGTGCGTATGATGTTGATGTTTGTGGGACAGATTATGATGTCGAGACATGTGATGTTGTTTGTTAGTGGTGATGATGGTATTGTTGATGTTATTGATGGTGGTGCTGATTATGCTACTGGTGCTGCTGCTGGTGTTTGCAACCTTCGCACCATGTTCTCGAAAGCCGTCACGCGAGCGCGAAGTTCGTTAACTTCTGCTAGTACACCAGGATGATTGGCGGTTGGAGCGAGCGAATGAACAAGATTTGTAATATGGGATAGTATATAATCGTGACGAGATACTCTAGAAATGAGAGAGAAAATGGTATTTTGAATAGGTTCGCCGGTAAGTGCTTCAGGTTCATCGCCAAGAGGGAAATTTGGTGGATGGAATGGATCACCTTCTTCTTGTCTCCAGTGATTTAGTATATTACGAACCCATCCCCAATTCATCCAGAATAGATGATGGGAAATTGGTTGATCCATTCCGGTGACGCTGCTTTCGGAGCTCGAATGGAAATCCATATCGGCATAACTGTCGGAATCTGAAGAATTCGAACTAGATGCGGAATCCATCTTGTATAATGGGAAAAATGAATTTTTGGTATGGAATAGATTATAGGAGTTAGATTTGGTACTCTTCAATACATAATTTACATATGTACATATAATACCAAAATCCCGTAAATTACGGAGAATCTTTGAAAAGATATCAGTCAAAGTTAGCAATAACAGATATGCTAAGATAAGAATTCGTCTATACACTATCAATGCAGTAAATGTAGTAAAACGTGTCTAGACTTATAAATGATAAGCAGGTAATTTCCTAAGGATGATAAGCATATGATTTCCGACTAGAAATGATAAGCAAAACTTTTGACATGTAGACACGGTCGAAGTCCAGACTCATTAATGCATCCTAACAACTACTAGTTAGACACACTAATACAAGACCTGGTTCGCTACGACCACCGCTCTGATACCAACTGAAATGACCCGTCCTAATCCACCTGGACGAAGTCATCAACATTTGGTCCCATTGCGATGATCGGCTCCAAGTAATGTCCTTATATTGAGCAAATGCATAGCGGAAGACTTAATTCGTACCTGAGAATAAACATGCTTTAAAGTGTCAACCAAAAGGTTGGTGAGTTCATAGGTTTATCATAACAATCATTTCAATATGTTAATAGACCACAAGATTTCATAATCATAAACATAATACACTCGCAAGTGTATGTAAAGCATTCTAAGTGGTTGAGCACTTGGTAACCATACTTAACATTTAATCAACGTCGCATATTCCCTTTATTATGAAATCTCACTACACCGTACCAAGTGTAGTCACCAAAACGAAGTACTGTGCAACCGTTGAATACTGGTCGTCCAGTCCGGTTGAGGTTGTCAGGCCCGATAGATCTATCAACAGGATTCGCGTTTACAATACCCATGTAAATAGTAGTTACCAAGCTACAGGGAAATATGCCAGTGGTACAACTAAACGTAGAATATATTTTTAAGTACTTGTGTCTATTTTGTAAATATTTATAAAAGCAGCGCATGTATTCTCAGCCCAAAAATATATATTGCAAAAGTAATTAAAAAGGTCGCAAATGAAACTCACATTTTGCCTTGAAGGTATTTAATTCGACTTGGTCTCCGATAAATATCACGAACCTAACCATATATATAATATATCAACATATTTTCTTTTTAAGTAATCGTTACATATATATATACTTTTAATACTTTTAATATTTTCTTAGTCCGTAGTTAGCAGTCCGATGTTAGTGGTCCACAATTAGTTGTTTAAATAAAATAAATAAAGACCCCATCGTATTCGTATTGATCAGAATTAATCTCGACCCATGGTACCATGTTGTCAAATGACGTGTTGCGTACATAAAGTACCGTGTTGTCAAATGACGTGTTGCGTACAATCATGAGGTCTTATGATTAATCTTCTCGTGTTGTTTACGGGTGGTCCTGAAATATATAAAATCAAATCATAAGTAATTATATATAAAATATCATATTAATTAGAAAAGATATGATTAATTTACTTTTTCTCCAAATATTTTCGTCGCTAAACTAGCTTCGAATACCTAATCTTGTTTTAGTCGTAGTTTCTTCATTACAACTCCGTTTTTGTTGGTTCAACTTGCCACTTCCTTGAATCGAGTCAAATTTTAAGAATATGAACTGAAAATACCTTAGTTTGTATTCGAAATCATAGGTTATAGGTCAAACTTTGGTGAAACTTATGAAAGTGATCATTTTCCATCATAAAAAACAACATTTAATGATCATTTTTCTAAAAATACTTACACTTTGAGTTAAACCATGAAATTTTTATGTGTTAACATATTCATAAGAAATATCATTTTTCCAGAACATGAACTTCCAATTCAAAGTTCAAGATGGTTTTTATTTATCCAACCCAAAACAGCCCCCGGTTGCACTCCGACGACGTAGATTCAGTTTTTAAGATGTTCTTTGTAAAACCAAGTTATATCTTGTTAGGTTAGCATATCATTATGATATATTACAGGTCTTGAAGTGTTTTAAAAGTCAAGTTAGAAGGATCTATTTAGTTTGCGAACAAGTTTGAAATCATTCAAACTATGTTCTTGTTGTTAAAATTTTATACCACAAAATAAGATAACTATATGAATATGAATTGAATAAAATTATAAACAAGGTTACTACCTCAAGTTACTTGGACAAAGTTACTGCAAAAGATAAGAAATAATCTTGGAATCAAAGAGTGGTGGAGTTAGATCAAAAGGTTGGAAGTAAACTTCTTCAAATGGGTGGTTATTTTGATGTGTTCTTGAAAGAGTTTTATTATGGTGTTTAAGGCTTGTAATTGAAGCTAAATGATGGGTAAAATGCTTGGAGATTATCAAGTATGAAGTTAGGAGTATTTTGAGAGAGGAATGAGGGTGTAGGTATGAGAAAATGGAGTGAAGAAATGGTGTTCATTTATAAAAACGTTTTTAGTTTATAAAGAAAGAAAAGGATTCCTAATTTTGTTTTCTTACTAATAATTCATACTACTTGACAAATTCTAGTTACCTCAAATATAGGGCAGTAATAATGTTGATTAGGATGTTGATTTGATGTGTATATACCAATAGTAAATTCGTGTAGAAGCTGGGTATGATACGGGTACATATACCCTAGATATACGTATAGAAATCTTGAGGAAACGGAACAAGAATTCAAATATAGCTATATTTTGTGAATATACTTATATTGTTTTATGTATTTAAGTCCTTAAAAAGTGATTAAATACATTATATATACGATACATGTATAAGCATTATAGATTATAAGTATATATATCAAAGAATGTTACGTATAGTTATCGTTTTGAAAACTTAAGTTAGTAATTTCAAAATATACTTATAACTCATTGTCATTAGTACACAATGAGATGTTAAACCATCCTTAGATCATGTTAAATATATATAAATACATATATATACACAAACGTATAATTATCGTATGTTATATAGTTCGTGATATCATCGGTCATATTGGACGGTCAAACGTTGTGTAAAACTCTTTTCAAAAACACAAGTCTCAACAATTTGGATTGCTTATCATGTTGGTATGGTTTAATTTATGTAAATATTAATCTCATAAGTATAATTTGGTCAGAAAATTCCGGGTCATTACAACTTGAGTTCACAGTTGTAGTCTTTAGTAATTTGACCCAACGTCTTTGTCTCATGTTCAGTTGCTTTTGATCAAAGATGTGCTGGAGACTCTTATGATCGGTGAATATGGTGAATTTGATTCCATAAAGATAGTGTCGCCATATCTTTAATGCGAATACTACAGCTCCTAGTTCCAAGTCGTGGGTAGTATAGTTCTTCTCATGCTTCTTTAATTGTCTGGATGCATATGCAATGACTTTTTGGCATTGCATTAACAGACACCCAAAACCTTGGTTTGAAGCATCACAATACATTACGAAGTCTTCAGTTCCATCGGGTAGTGATAAGATTGGAGCGGTAGTTAACTTTTCTTTCAGGGTCTGAAACGCAGATTCCTGTTCAATAGACCACTCAAACTTCTTATCCTTATGAGTCAACTTGATGAGTGGTTTGGAAAGAATGGAGAAATCTTTGATAAATCTTCTTTAGTAACCGGAAAGTCCTAGGAACTAACAAATGTGTTTCGCATTCTTAGGTATTTCCCAGTTCTGAATAGCCGAGATCTTCGTGGGGTTGACATGTATTCCATTACTATCAACTACATGCCCCAAAAACTGAACAGTCTTCAACCAAAACTCACACTTGGAGAACTTAGCATACAACTGTTCCTTCTTTAATAACTCCAGAATTTGTCGGAGGTGTTGTTCGTGTTCTTTCTCACTCTTAGAGTAGATGAGAATATCATCGATGAAAACAATCACAAACTTATCGAGATAAGGCTTGCATACACGTTTCATGAGATCCATGAACACAACATGAGCATTAGTTAACCCAAAGGGCATTACCAAAAATTTGCAATGTCCGTAACGAGTCCGGAAGGCAGTTTTGGAAACATCGGATTCCTTAACTTTAAGTTGATGATATCCAGATCTCATGTCGATCTTGGAATAGATGCTTGATCCTTGTAACTGATCAAACAATTCATCGATTCTAGGGAGAGGATAACGATTCTTGATGGTCAACTTGTCTAGTTCTCGGTAGTTGATACACATCCTCATAGAACCATCTTTCTTTTTGACGAACAATATAGGTGCTCCCTACGGTGATGAGATAGGACGAATGAATCCTTTCTCCAGAAGCTCTTGTAGTTGCATAGATAGCTCTTTCATTTCTGATGGAGCTAGCCGGTATGGTGCCTTTGCAATAGGTGCAGCACCGGGGATCAAATCGATTTGAAACTTAACTTGTCTTTGTGGTGGAAGACCAGGGAGTTCATCAGGAAGTACTTCAGGAAAGTCTTTAACAATAGGAACATCTTCAATACGCCGTTCATCTGGCTTGACTTCCTTTATGTGAGCTAAAATAGCTTGACATCCTTTCATAAGGTACTTTTGGGTTTTGATGCATGAGATAAGATTAAGTTTGGAACCACTCTTATCTCCTTGGATAACAAGAATTTCACCAGTTTCGAGAGGAATATTAATTGTCTTATTAAAACACTGGATACCCACTTTCATTGAGGATAACCAATCCATCCCTAAGACTACATCAAAGCTTCCTAGTTCAACAGGCAATAAGTCAACCTTGAAGGTTTTATTGGCTAGAGTCAGATTACATTCCTTGTAGATCCGGTCAACTTTTATAAATTTTCCGTTGGCCATTTCTACAAGACACTTAGTGTCTAAGTTTTAAGGTTTCTCGTCAAATAAGGCACAGAATTCAGTAGACACATAACTTCTATCAGCACCATTATCGAATAAAACAGAAGCACAGCAGCTGTTGATAAGAAATGTACCAGTAATGACATCATCGTTGTCCCTAGCTTCTTCAGCAGTCATGACGAATGCTCTTCCCTTAGCATTACCAGTTGTTGCAGTATTGTTCTTAGGACAGTTGGTTTTGTAATGCCCTTTTCCCCACAACCGAAACAAGTAGGCATGGTTTGATTTGTATTTGTAGTAGGTAGACCAACCTTGCAATTCTTGGCCGAGTCACCAATCTTCTTACATTTTACACACACAGAAGTGCAAAACCCATAATGATGCCTATCACAGCGATTACATAGCGGTTTTGTTCCAATATTACCACTTTTGTAGTATCACCAACCTTCTTGTTTGAATTCTGCTATACCTTGAGTAGGCTTGAACTTTCTTTTGTTATCAGTAAACTTCACTTCGGTCTGTTTTTCCTTGGCATTTCTTCTTGCAGCCATAACCATATTTTGAGTCATCAACATCGTAGCCTCAATAGTTTCTTTACCAGCAGCTATAACATTCCCCTGAATCTGAGGAGGAAGACCGATGATATACTTTTCAATCTTCTTGCTTTCAGGAGTAACCATACTAGGGCATAGAGCAGCTAGCTCTAGAAATCGGTTGCTGTATTCTTCAACTTCAAGATTTTTCATTCTTAACTCCCAGAATTTGACTTCAAATTTCTGGACTTGATTCCTGGGATAATACTTACCAGCCAGTATGGTTTTTAATGTTTTCCTTGGTATGGCTAGGGCAGTAGTCCATCCAACTATACCAGCATATGCAGTCCACCAAGTTAAAGCTCCACCAGATAGATTTCCAGTAGCATACTTGACCTTGTCAGCTTCACCGCAGTTACACAAACGAAACACAGATTCCATCTTTTTGAACCAGCGTTTTAGTTCAATTGGTCCTTCGGTTCCTTTATAGCTTGGTGACTAACAATTCATAAATTCTTTATGTGAGCATGAATTCGGAGAGTTTCGATTTCCGTTGTTGTTGTTTTGATTATTGTTGCTGCCTTGAGCGGCAACAAGGAGTTGTTGAAATTGCTCATTTGTGAGAGTAATGTTAGGAGAGTTGATGTTGTTACTTGGTTGTTATTCTCCGGCCATTGTTCTTCAATACATAATTATAGTATTAGTTGAAGAGTTATGGTGCAATAATTATAATCTGTAATTATCATCAATAATAATTACATAATCACACACATATGGCAAGATAAGTCAAGACATATAAAAACAACCACTTAACTTGTTATTAACAACGAATGGATAAATCATCCTTATTACACATAGAAGGAAATGAGAAGTACGGTAGACAATGCCTTTACATAAATGAAATAGACATAATGGACGAAATGAAAATCCTGAGGATTATCAGTTCTTCTTTGAAATGGAGGGTTTGTGTTGATCCTTTTTTTTTCGTTCAGGTATTAATGCTTGTGGTGACCCACTCCTCCACATATATTGCAAGTAGGAATGGTTGCATTAGCTTTGGTTGCAGAATTTTGAGTTGAGGGAATCGTAACTCTACAATTTTTGGCTATGTGACCCACCTTCATACATTTGGAGCACACAGCGTTACATCTCCCAAAGTGATGTTTCTCACACCTTTAGCAACAAGGAATGGTTCCTTTATAGCGTTTATCGGGTTCACCTTTAGAGTCTTTTTGCTCTATCTCTTCCCATTTTCTTTTAGAATCTCCTTTCCTCCTAGGTTTGTTAATTAGTTGGTTTGCCATACAAATGGCTTCTTGTATGGTCCTTGGCTTTAATAAGGCGACGCCCCTTCGAAGGCCATCAGGTAACCCATTAATGTAGTGTTGGATCCCTAGATACTCAGGAGTAGTCATGTGAGGATTCAAGAAAGTAAATTCTTGGAATCGGTTGGTGTAGTTTATGAGATTAACATCTACTATTTCCATGTTCCCAAACTCAAGTCTTTCAATACCCTTGTATGTAGGGAGCTGGTAGTTCATGAAATTCTGATATGAATAAATAGTCGGAAGATTTTACGGTGCGCTGTTGTTGCCATTGCTTTGTGCCGCAGTCAGTAGTTGTTGGAATTGGGGAGATGTCAAGGTGACGTTTGGAATTGCGTTGCTTGATTCGCCGTGAAACATGTTTCTTCGAAACACCGTAAGGCAAGAAGTAAAAGTATGGATAACAAATAGCAAGATAATAAGGAATAGGCAATTAAAACTAAGGCAGGAAAGGCTATAGTCCTAAAGATTGCTAAGGCACCTTAGCTAACACATAAGGCACACAGAAAATGCAATCCTGGTTCTCTATAACAGCCTGTGCTCTGATACCACTCTGTCACACCCCCAAATAGGGCCTGGGGTATTTGTGACTAATTATATCAAATCACAGTTGTATAAACGAGAACGACTCTATATGAGACGTTTTGAATAAAACATTTATTAATAAAACAGCGGAAGCATTAAAAGTTTTTACATCAAATCCAAACCGAAATATTATTAGTTTTAACATGCAAAGTAAATGAAATGAAATGAAGACTCCATGCAGCAGCATTCAATTCATCATGTAGCATTTATAGCAATCACCTTATTCGTCACCTGAGACAAAACATGCTTAAAGTGTCAACCAAAAAGGTTGAGTGAAATTGATAGGTTTATATAATATGCATTAGACCACAAGATTTAGTTTAAAGCTGATTGATACCAATTATATCAATCTAAAAAGAGTTGCTGCAGTTTGTAATATCGCTACTAGACAAAAGTTTACCCCGCAACACCTTGAACAGTCAGTGTCAGTTGAATCATTATTATGTAACCAAATACCATCAGTCAAATAGTTAGAGACGTCACTCTCAGTAGCGCTACTCACAATAACTAAGTTTGCATCTTATACCTCAGCAATTAACGATATTACGATGGGGATTTGCATGACAAAGCACGACATCACAATAACATTTTAGTACTTGTGTCTAAACGTAAAACAGTTATAAAGCAAGCATGTATCTCACCCCAAAAGTTATAAACAGTTAAGTAAACAGTAAAAGTGGGGCAATGAAAATCACCTTAAATAGCAGTTGAAGTATTCCACGCAAGAAGGAAAGTAAAGCAAGTAATTAATCTGGATATCAACATAGAGGTATAACGTTTGATTAGTTAATGTCTAACTTGACATAAAGTGTGTTTATTAATATAGCAACTATATTGACAGTGACGGTTTTCGAGAAAAGTTCCTATTTCTCAAAAGTTTCTATTTTTGGAAACCTACTGTTTATGGAAAGCTTCCACTTGTAAGCTTCTAGTTTAAGAATGTTCGGGTTATAATTCTTAACAAATATGTTTTACAATCTCGCCCAAACTTCGTCGCTAACATGCAAGTCACTCGAATGATCTATTGTTACCGAGCGGCCCAGGATCTCTTGACCAGAATCTAAGTCTTGGCATTCGAGATCCACAAGCGTCCCATAATGGTAACAAGGATCACCCTAGGCCACAAGTAGCGGTGATGTTTGTAGTCTTCGTACGCTATCTTCAATTATAACCTTCACGTTATGTGCGTATATACATATATATTCATTAATTCTATTTTAATTATAATTCCTATATATTAATTCATAAAAATACTTTTATAATTTTTAGTAACATATATTACTAATTATAACATATTATTTATGTTAATTTTAATTGCATATAATTTATAACATTATTTAGATGTTTCGGTAAAAAAATAATAAACCAAAGTAAATAGTAAAAAGTAAAAAAGTAAAATGTAAAATGTAAAAAGTAAAAAGTAAGAAAAGAATACTTACTAGTTGTAATTCTTCAAAGAGAGAATGAGAGAAATTTTGGTGTGGGTTTGAATGAGAAATGAAGGGTATTTATACTTGAAAAAAATTAGGTAAAAAGAATAAAATAATTAAAAGAAAAAAATATTTTAATTCTTAATGGGATTTTAATAATTAAAAGTACTAAATGTTAGGTCATGAGTCATCTACAAAATAAAATAATAAAAGTAGTAGTCCATTATAATTTTAAAAAAAAAAATATTTTTTTTAAATTTTTTTTTAATTAATAAATATGAATTTTTGTAAAATATTAAATAATTTCAGTATTTTACATTTTTAATACATAATTATGATTTATTTCGGTATTATATATATGTTAATTAAAAATTATGATTTTAATTTAATTATGATTATTACTTATGGTTTTTATTAGGTTTACTAATGTTATTACATTTTTTAATTGTATTTATTATATTAAAAGTAATATAAAGTTTAGATAAATTAAATTATGCAAATTATATAAATTAATATTATATAATTTATTTAAGCGTACGCTGTTGACAAAAAATTTCTATTCGGTCAATATTTAATTGTATATAACAACCCTTAAATAATTAATACATATAGTCAGGCAGATAACCTAGGGTTAATTCATGAAATTTAGAAGTCGAAAAGTGAGGGTTATTATATATATATATATATATATATATATATATATATATATATATATATATATATATATATATATATATATATATATATATATATATATATATATATATATTGTCGTATTGATGTGTTGTAGCTAACCCTCCGGGTGTAGCTCGATGGCGTTGTACATATCGTTGTTGGTGTACTTTCATTTGTTGACTTATTGGATTGTTGTATAGCGATCGTACGATATGCTTAGATTAGCTTGCCTTTATGCATGGACTCCGGTATGTGCTATTTGATTATTATTGCGTGACGTGTCCATTTTATGCATATATATGTATGTAGTATAGTCTCATTCACTAAGCGTTAGCTTACCCTCTCGTTGACTTTATTTTTTTAGGTTCGCATGATGGCGGCAAGGGTAAGTACCAGGATGTAACATCCCAAGTAAACGTTCCCCGTAGCATGATATTGTCCGCTTTGCCCGTAGGCGCACGGATTTTTCTTGGCAACCACACACGATGAGCACTTTCCCAGAAGGTCACCTATCCTGGTAGTGCTCTCGGCTGAGCACGCTTAACTGCAGAGTTCTCATGAGATCTGCTGCGCTTGTGGTCCCAAAACGCGTCATGCTAGGAAAGGTCTCCACACCCTTATAAGGCATGCTTCGTTCCCCTCTCCAACCGATGTGGGACGGATGTAACACGGATGTTATAATCCTCCCCCTAATGAGACACAGCGTCCTCGCTGTGCACGTTTGGTCCGGGGCCTGGCTCTGATACCATCTGTGAGAACAGTGGGGACCACGTCCCACCCAGTGCCGTCTCAGCTAACTGCCTTAGTGACCACTGAGCGTATCTCAGACACTGATTTTACAGCCCGCCTCTCGGCAGTACAGCCAACCCGAATAGGGACCGCGAGGGGCAAGAGCCAATGCTTCGTCACAGGTAACACTGTGAGAACCCCCTCTACGATTAACCCGCTCATAAACGGCATTAAACCAGCTCTGATACCACATGTCATAACCCGTCCTTAACCATAAGAACGAGTTAGATAACGTATGATTTCATTGCGAGGTATTGACCTCTATATGCGACATTTTTAAAAGAACAACTGCATTTATTTTACATTACAAACCATAACTCTTATTTTAATACAAGCTTTAGACAATAAAAAGATGATTATCGTTTAGCGATAATCTTAGAATTACAAACTTTACAAATGATGATAACAACACGATTTCTAGCATATTTTACAACACAAATCCTCGGATATGCAGTTTTATTTTTGACACAAATATGCGTACACAAGATCCTGCTTAAATTCAACATACTGCAGCGGAAGCTTTTAGTAATCACCTGAGAATAGACATGTTTTAAAAAGGTCAACATAAAGTTGGTGAGATATAGGTTTAATGCCGGCAGCAATATATATATATAGACCACAAGATTTCATATATAAACTTTTTAATAAAAATATTCTAAGTGGTTGAGCACTTGGTAACCATACTTAACATTTAATCACGTCGCATATTCCCTTTATTATGAAATCTTACTACACCGTACCAAGTGTAGTCACAAAACGAAGTACTGTGCAACCGTTGAATACTGGCCGTCCAGTCCGGTTGGGGTTGTCAGGCCCGATAGATCTATCAACAGGATTCGCGTTTACAATACCGCTGTAAATAACAGTTACCAAGCTACAGGGAAGTATGCCAGTGGTACAACTCAACGTAGAATATATTTTTCAGTTACTTGTGTCCATATCGTAAAACATAAAATACATGTATTCTCATCCCGAAATATTTAGAGTTTAAAAGTGGGACTATATACTCACTTTCGTCTTGAAGATATGTAATTTTGACTTGGTCTCCGATTGATATCACGAACCTATCCATATATAATATATCAATACCTTTTTCTTTTTAAACAACCGTCACATATATATACATATTATACTTTTAATAATTCCTTAGTCCGTAGTTAGCAGTCTGATGTTAGTAATTCAATTTTAATGGTTCATTTTTAGGTGATTAATAAACCCCCAATGAAATAAATAAAAACCCCATCGTATATGTATTGGTCGAGATTAATCTTGACCCATGGTACCGGTGTTGTCAAATGACGTGTTGCGTACATAAAGTACCGGTGTTGTCAAATGACGTGTTGCGTACAATCATGGGATCTTATGATTAATCTTCTCGTATTGTTTACGGGTGATCCTAAACCATATAAAATTAAATTATGAGTACATATATATAAAATATCATGTTATTTTAGAAAGATGTGATTTATTTAATTTTTTTCCAATTAATCACGTAACTAAATTAGTCTTGGATATCCGATTTCGTTTTGGTCATAGTTTCTTCGTTACAACTCCGTTTTCGTTGGTTCAACTTGCCACTTCCTTGGATCGAGTCCCTCTTTAAGAATATGAACTGTAAATACCTTAGTTTGTATTCAAAATCACAGATCATAGGTCAAACTTTGGTGAAACTTATGAAGTTAATCATTTTCCATCATGTAAACAACCTTAAATGATTATTTTTCTAAAAATACTTATACTTTGAGTTAAATCATAAAATTTTTATGTGTTAACATATTCATAGTAAAAATCATTTTTCCAGAAAATAAACCTCCAATTCAAAGTTTAAGATGGTTTTTAATTATCCAACCCAAAACAGCCCCCGGTTACACTCCGACGTCGTAAAAACAGTTTTTAAGGTGTTCTTTGAAAAACCAAGTTAAACCTTGTTAAATTAGCATATATTTAAGATATATTACAGGTCTTGAAGTATTTTAAAAGTTAAGTTAGAAGGATCTATTTAGTTTGCAAACAAGTTTGAAAACATTCAAACTATGTTCTTGTTGTTAAAATTTTATACCACAAAATAAGATAGCTATATATATATGAATCGAATAAGGTTATGAACAAAGTTACTACCTCAAGTTACTTGGACAAGATTGCTGTAAAATAGGAGTAAGAACCTAGAACCAAAAGGGTGATGGAATTGGATGAAAGATTGGAAGTAAGTTTGTGTTCTTGGAAGAATTCTTGAAGTGTTTTTGTAAGGGTTTTCTTATGGTGTTTAAAGCTTGTTTCTATGGCTAGATCTTCATGGTTTCTTGCTGAATGGTTATGGAGTTTAAGGGTTAAGAAAGAGTGTGTGTTTTAGCTAGAAAATGGAAGTGAAAGTTGAATCAAAATGAGGATACATGATCCTCCTTAAAAACGTGATTTAGGGGGGGGAAAGGACAAAACTTTTAGCTTGTAATCTTGTGTATTTGTCAAACAATCATACAAAAGCAATTACCTCTACCTTAGAGCAGTAACAAGGGCTAGTTAGGTGGTGATTTGATGTGTATATACCAATAGTAAATACGTATAGAAGTTAGGTATGATACGAGTACATATACTCTAGATATACGTATAGAAATTTTGTGAAAAATGGAATGAGGATTCAAATGTAGCTATCTTTTGTGAATACACTTATATGGTTTTATGTATTTAAGTTCTTAAAAGTGATTAAATACATTATTTGTACGATATATGTATAAACATTATAGATTATAAGTATTTATGTCAATTAACGTTACGTATGGTTATCGTTTTAAAAACTTAAGTTAGTAGTTTCAAAATATACTTATAACTTATTGTTATTGATACAAAATAAGATATTAAAACATTCATTAATCATGTTAAATATGTATATATACATATATATACACAAACGTATAATTATCATATATTGTATGGTTCGTGATATCATCGGTCAAACTAGACGGTCACACGTTGTGTAAAACTCGTTTCGGAAACATAAATCTCAACAATTTGGATTGGTTATCATGTGGGTAAGGTTTAATTTATGTAAATATTAATCTTATAAGTATAGAATGATCGAAAAAGTGCGGGTCATTACAGTACCTACCCGTTAAATAAATTTCGTCCCGAAATTTTAAAATTGTACCTATTTTGCGTCATCGAGAAACAAGTGTGGATACTTTTGTTTCATCTGATCCTCTCATTCCCACGTAAACTCGGGACCTCTTCGAGCACTCCAACGAACCTTAACGATCGGTATGTTGCTCTGCTTGAGCTGTTTAACTTCACGGTCCATGATTTCGACTGGTTCTTCGATGAATTGTAGTTTCTCATCGACATGGATTTCTTCAAGAGGAATGGTGAGATCTTCCTTTGCAAGACACTTCTTAAGGTTTGAGACGTGAAATGTATTATGTACTCCGGTGAGTTGTTGTGGTAACTCGAGTCGATAAGCTACCGGTCCAATGCGTTCGATAATCTTGAACGCGCCTACATATCTTGGGTTCAGTTTACCCCTTTTTCCGAAGCGTATTACACCTTTCCACGGTGACACCTTTAACATAACCATGTCACCGATCTGAAACTCTAATGGTTTCCTTCGAACATCGGCGTAGCTCTTTTGGCGACTACGGGCTGTTTTCAATCTCTCCTTGATTTGTACTATCTTCTCAGTCGTTTCGTGTATGATCTCGGGACCAGTTAATTGTCGATCTCCTACTTCATTCCAACAAATAGGAGATCTACACTTCCTTCCGTACAATGCTTCGAATGGCGCAGCTTTAATGCTCGCATGATAACTATTATTATACGAGAATTCTGCTAATGGTAGATATTTATCCCATCCGTTTCCAAAATCGATCACACATGCCCTGAGCATG
The DNA here is from genome assembly GCF_046630445.1 of Rutidosis leptorrhynchoides. Lineage (NCBI taxonomy): Eukaryota > Viridiplantae > Streptophyta > Magnoliopsida > Asterales > Asteraceae > Rutidosis > Rutidosis leptorrhynchoides. The sequence goes on along the minus strand of NC_092339.1, from coordinate 325,250,531 downwards.
TCTTCAAGAGTCTAAATCGTTCTTTCACTCTGCCCGTCGGTTTGCGGATGATACGCGGTACTCATATCCAAACGAGTTCCTAGGGCCTCCTGTAGTGATTGCCAGAACTTTGATGTAAATCTACTATCACGATCGGATATAATGGAAATAGGTATTCCATGCCTTGAAACAACTTCCTTTATATACAATCGTAATAGTTTCTCCATTCTATCTGTTTCCTTTATAGGCAAGAAATGTGCAGACTTGGTGAGACGATCAACAATCGCCCAAATGGTGTCGTATCCCCAGGCAGTCTTTGGTAACTTCGTGATGAAATCCATGGTAATACCATCCCATTTCCATTCTGGGATTTCTGGTTGTTGAAGTAACCCTGACGGCTTCTGGTGTTCAGCTTTGACTTTGGAACAAGTTAAACATTCCCCAACATATGTTGCAACGTCTGTCTTTAAATTAGGCCACCAATAATGTGTCTTAAGATCTTGGTACATCTTTCCAACTCCAGGATGTATCGAATATCTTGTCTTATGTGCCTCGTCCAATATCAACTTCCTTAATCCACCCAACTTCGGTACCCAAATACGATTTGCAAAATATCGAATTCCATCTTCCCGCATAACGAGTTGCTTCTCATACTTCTTCATTATTTCATTTCCTATATTTTCTTTAGTAAGTGCTTCTCGTTGAACTTCTTTGATTTGTGAGTTGAGATTCATGCGAATTTTTATGTTCATCGCTCGTACTCGAATTGGTTCTCGTTCCTTTCTGCTTAGAGCGTCGGCCACCACGTTCGCTTTCCCGGGATGATAACGAATTTCACAATCATAGTCATTTATTAACTCAACCCACCTACGTTGCCTCATGTTCAGCTGTTTTTGATCGAAAATATGTTGAAGGCTTTTATGATCAGTAAACACAGTGCATTTAACCCCATACAAGTAGTGTCTCCATATCTTCAATGCAAATACGACTGCTCCCAGTTCTAGATCATGCGTCGTATAATTCCGCTCGTGAATCTTCAATTGTCGGGATGCGTATGCAATAACTTTCTTTCGTTGCATAAGAACGCAACCAAAACCTTGTCGCGAAGCGTCACAATATATTTCAAAATCATCGTTCCCTTCTGGTAACGATAAAATAGGCGCCGTAGTCAACTTCTTTTTCAGTAATTGAAATGCACTCTCCTGCTCAGAAGTCCATTCATATTTCTTCCCTTTTTGCGTTAACGCTGTCAACGGCTTAGCTATTCGGGAAAAATCTTGAATAAACCTTCTATAATAACCGGCTAAACCCAAAAATTGGCGTATCTGCATTGGTGTCTTAGGAGTCTCCCATTTTTCAATGGCTTCAATTTTTGCTGGATCAACCTGAATTCCTTTGCTACTAACAACGTGGCCAAGAAATTTAACTTCTTTCAACCAGAAAGCACATTTAGAAAATTTAGCATATAGCTGTTCTTTTCTTAACAACTCTAATATCAACCTTAAATGCTGCTCATGCTCTTGCTCACTCTTGGAATAGATAAGAATATCATCAATGAAAACGATAACAAACTTATCTAAATATGGACTACAAACTCGATTCATGAGGTCCATGAATACAGCTGGCGCATTCGTCAATCCAAACGGCATGACCAAAAATTCGTAATGACCGTAGCGTGTCCGAAAAGCAGTTTTCGGTATATCTTCTTCTTTGACACGTAATTGATGATAGCCCGATCTTAGGTCAATTTTCGAGTACACACATGATCCTTGGAGTTGATCAAATAAGTCGTCAATTCTCGGTAGTGGATACCGATTCTTGATAGTTAACTTATTTAATTCACGATAATCTATACACATTCGGAAAGATCCGTCTTTCTTCTTGACGAATAAAATTGGAGCTCCCCACGGTGAAGTACTTGGTCGTATGAATCCACGGTCTAGTAATTCTTTTAACTGACTTTGAAGTTCTTTTAATTCGGACGGTGCAAGTCTATATGGCGCACGAGCCACTGGTGCAGCTCCTGGTACTAAATCTATTTAAAATTCTACAGATCTAAATGGAGGTAATCCCGGCAACTCTTCCGGAAATACTTCAATGTGAAATGATTTCCGGATATCGGATGATATTCTAACTATATAGAATATCTATATGTAATACTAAAGATTTCGTAGGCTACAAAGGAATTTACAACATGTGTCAGGCAATTATACAGTAACAGATACGCTAAGATATGAATTTTGTCTATACACTATCGATGCACTAAATACAGTAAGACGTGTCTAGACTTATGAATGCTAAGCTGGCAATTCCCTAAGAATGATAAGCATATAATTTCCGACTAGATGTGATAAGCAAAACTTTTTGACATGTAGACACGGTCAAAGTCCAGACTCACTAATGTATCCTAACATCTACTAGTCAGACACACTAATGCAAGGCCTGGTTCGCTAAGACCACCGCTCTGATACCAACTGAAACATCCGCGACTAATCCTCTCGGACGGAATCTTCAACAGTTGGTCCCATTGCGATGATCGACTCCAAATAATGTCCTTAGTATGAGCTAATGCACAGCGGAAGACTTAATTCGTACCTGAGAATAACATGCTTTAAAATGTCAACATAAAGTTGGTGAGATATATAGGTTTGATGCTAGCAGCGTTATAACAATGGACCACAAGATTTCATATGTAAATATTTTAATAAAAATATTCTAAGTGGTTGAGCACTTGGTAACCATACTTAACATTTAATCACGTCGCATATTCCCTTTATTATGAATCTTACTACACTGTACCAAGTATAGTCATGAAACGAAGTACTGTGCAACCGTTGAATACTGGTCGTCCAGTCCGGTTGGGGTTGTCAGGCCCGATAGATCTATCAACAGGATTCGCGTTTACAATACCGCTGTAAATATTAGTTACCAAGCTACAGGGAAGTATGCCAGTGGTACAACTCAACGTAGAATATATTTTTCAGTTACTTGTGTCCATAATGTAAAACATAAAATACATGTATTCTCATCCCGAAATATTTAGAGTTTAAAAGTGGGACTATATACTCACCTAATGTATTTTGTAGTAAAAATACATAGAACGACATTGAACAAGTATAGGGTTGGCCTCGGATTCACGAACCTACATCCATTATATATATATTAAAACACATAACACATTTAATCAACTAAGTTTATATATATTTTATAAAGTATTAAGATTAATATTTTTATATATAATTATATGGAATATTATGGTATTTGAAATAAATATATTCTTTTATAGATATTCTTTCTTTGATATAAGGATATTGTCGATATGAAAAGTAATAATGATAATAATGATAAATTTAGGGTTTATATTAATAATAGTGTTAATAAGAATAATAATAATAATGTAAAAAAAATAATGTTAATTTTAATAATAATAATAAAATGAAAATTTTAATAAAAATATAATTTTTATATAAATAGCATTTGTTAGTTAAAAATATTATTAGTAATAATAATAAAAATGATAATAATTTTATTAATAAAGATGATACTAAGAATAAGGTAATAAAAATGTTATATGTTGATAATGATATTTATAATTATAAAGTGATAAAAAAAATATAATGGTAATAATAATAATAACAATTATATCAATAATAATAATAATAATAATAATAATAATAATAATAATAATAATAATAATAATAATAATAATAATAATAATAATAATAATAATAATAATAATAATAATAATAATAATAATAATAATAATAATAATAATAATAATAATAATAATAATCCTAATATTAAATATAATACAAATAATAATGAATAAATAGATAACTACCTCTTAAATCTTAAAAAGAAAGGAACTGTCAGAACTGAGACTCGAACCCTTGACCTTTTGATAATCACCAACACACTTAACCAATTAACCATTTCCGGTTTTTCTGAATTTTATCATATCTAACAATATTTAACCCGTAATTTTCAGACCTCATATATCGTTTACATAAGCCCAACAGAGGGACCTCGGCCCAGACTACCTCTTAAGCCCACGTAGTATTAATTGTATTAATAAGGGCCCGATGAGATAGGTTTAGAAATTAAAAGGAGTGTATTCTGTGTCGGCTTCAAATACATCGAAAGAGAAGAAAAAAAAATAACAAAAATAAACCGCTAAAATAAATCACGATTCAAGGAGCTGTGAAAAAATTTAATTGATCGACAGCAGACGAAGAAGAAGGTAACTGCAACAGATTCGAATGGAGAAACAACAGTTTATACATGTGGTGTTCGATTGTGTCATGAATCGAGCAAGGAAATTGAAGCCTAACAGTTGCAGTAGCAGTTTTTAAATAAATAAATAAAAAAAATTTGTTTGGTTTTTGTTTCCATCGAATCAGAAGGTAAGGCAAAACCCCTCGTTGCATATTTATAATATTGTTTGAACAAAAGAAAATAATTTAATTGATTGCTGTGATTTCGAAGGATAAACAGAAAATAAGAAAGAAAGAAATTTTTTTTTTTAGCGAACTATTAGAAATCTGATTTCTTAGAAGTTATCGAGCAGGTTGTGATTGTGGGATTATGGTGTTGGAATCAGAAAAAGGAAATAGAAAGCACCAGTGTGTGGCTCGTTGTTGGGTTGAGGTTGTTGAAATCGAAACATAGTTATGGTGATATCAATTGACTGTAGATCGAACAGAGATCGAACAGAGAGATAACTATGTTTTCATAAGTGTTCTGCCTTTTTCATTGAAGAATGATAGCAGTAGTGTTTATTTAAAACAAGTGGTTGATTGAAACGTATAACAAATTTGGAGAGAATCACTCCGAATCAGAAGAAAACAAAGGAAAGGAAAAAAAAAATAGCAACTGTTATTGATTTGTACCCAGATTGATTTTTAATTGAATTTGGATCTTTTCTAGTGTTTGCATTCGTTTTTGCATCTAACTTAGAGACAGGAATATGTACTATGATCGTGATATATACATCTTCCAATTATATATAACAGATGGTGTAATATAATAGTATAAATAATTAATTAAGTGTATTAATAATAATCCTAATAATAATTTTTATATTAATATTAATAATAATTAGTAATGATAATCAATAAATAAAAATAATAATAACAATAATAATATCACTAATGATAGTAATTTTATTAGTAGTAATAACAATAGTATAATGTTATAAAAAAATATAATAATTATTTTTAATAAGTTTAAAAAAAAAACGATATTAATGATTCTAATAATATTACTTATAATAATACTAGTTATAATAATACTATTATTAATATAATAATAAGACTTCATATATATCCAATTTTTTTATCTATAGATAATAATTATAATAATATCGAAACACAAATAATAATAATACAAATAATTTGGTTAGAAGTAGCATTAATCATAATCGTTAATGGTTATGTAGTAATAATGTCTACTAATAATATTATAAATACCTAAGTTATAACAAGTTATATATTTAACTTAAATGTTAAAATTATAATTTCTAATTTCTAATTAACATATACCCTTTATTTGTATAATTACATATTTATTTACAACCATTTGTTCGTGAATCCTCGGGGATAGTCAAAAGGTAACTGATTATCCAAACATAGATTTCAAACTTTCTAGACTCAACATTACAGATTTTGCTTATCGTGTCGGAAACATATAGAGTGTTAAGTTTAAATTTGGTCGGAAATTTCCGGGTCATTACAGTACCCACCCGTTAAAGGAATTTCGTCCCCGAAATTTGGTAGAGATCATTATAGATAGCTATGAGGATGTTTTCATGATGAATATGAGGTCATAATGGAGTTTTATCATCATTAAGTAATGTAGATAAAATGATTTGATTATATGAAGTGTACGAGTGAAGCTATCACAAATGAGTGAAATGAGTAAATAGGGAATCGTTCTGACCGGTGATGTGGTTAGGATTAATTTCCGGAATTTAAGGGATCTAAAGAGAATTTTACGTAATAAGATTTGGTTCTTCGGAGATTTAGAAAATCAGAATCTTCTTTGATTAATGTGGCAAATCTGTTTCGATTTCTTTGTCAGATACTTTGCTATAAATCAACTCCTTCGTTTTCCTTATTTTTCACAACTCACATCTTCTACTTTTCTCCTTAATTCCTACTTTAAAACATTCGTTGATATGCTTCATCCAGTTCTGATTCTTGATATACTCCTAATATTTACATTCGTCATTCTTCTCTTCCATCTACCACCGGAAGATTTTATTTACTTCTACTATTTTCTTGGGGTTATAGTGTTTTTAATCTTCCCATGCCTTTACGTGGCAATACGTATTGATATGCACGGTTTGTAGTTTCAGGGTTGTTATTGGGTTTTATATCTTCCCTTATACTTTGATGTCCCTACGTCTGTCTTCCATAATCATTGTCATCCACAGCTAATACTCTCTCCTATTTGCTGTGGTTTATACTCCAATTTCTATTTTAGGTTTTTGTCTCTTCGTTTTTTCTTCCCGTCCTCGAGCCAAACGAGTATTGGTCTAGAGTTCGTATGTATGAAATTTGGAATGAACATAGCTAATGCTCTTAGAAAGAAATGGTAATAGCACGAGTTTGATTCGTCAAATTACCAGAATACCCCTGAAAAATAGAACTATCAGGATGACATGTTCCTAATATATTTGGGAATTGGATAGAATGTAAGAGCCGTGTAACATGGCACATGATGATGGTACTGTGAATCATCACATTCCATTAGAAACTTAACATGACTTACTGTAATATAATGAAGTTGATCAAGTTTCATTATATTATACTAATTCATGCATCAGTTCCCAACACTACTTCAAAACATTCATATTTTAATCTCGAAGGTTTCAGAATTTTAGAAACTAACACAGTTTCTTTTATATTATAATGCAGATACTACGGAGAGATAAATGATTGCAGATAAGAATAGTTGTGAAAATATTTCCAGAAATATTGAGGATGGGAAAGATACGATGATATCTTGGAATTTCTAATATCAAAGGATGATGATGAAGATTTACCCGTAAGGGTTTAGATTCGGAAGCAAGGTGATCACTAAAGATTTCATCAGAAACAGAATCATCTGGATTCTTTAAATACAGAGTTTGGTCCTTGTATTTGTCCTTGGTCTCTTTCATGGTTAGCTCAATCCGATTTTTAATACCAAATTTTCCATCGGGTGTTCCTAACACCTCCTTCTTTATCATCAACTTTTGGTCATTAAGACCATCTACACCATGCTGCTTCGTCAGCATTTTCAAAGTTAACGAATTTGGGTCATTGATTTTCAAACCGAGGTGATTTTAAGAGATTTTTGTTTTTAGATGATTAAACGCTGATGGTAGTATGGTGGAATATAAAAGGTTCTCCAGTAACGACGGCGAAAGGATACGTATATATTGAGATTATAATAAAATCAGTCTTACTGAGAAGTCGAAGTGGAGCTGTGACAAAATCAGCTTCTTGAAAAGGAATTGTGAGGTTGTTTTTGCTAATAAATGATAAGGAATTCGACGCGGATACGTTTTAACTATAATTTTGGTTTCGAAAATTTTTCAGGTGCATAATGTATGCATAAATCTTTCTTCCGTAGACGAGGTGCGGCTGGTTTAACTTCTCGATCGAAGTGTTTTCAAGAATCATGAAAAGATTTGAACGCGGATTGTAATTGTCGAGGTACCAATGAGGTTTAAGATGAAATCAAGTGGCAAACTTGAAGAATTGTTTAGTTTCATATGTTATAATCAACATTTTAATTCATTTTTAATCGTCCAAAGTTAGCAGTCCAACAGTCCGATTGTCCAATGGTACAATAAATTCATATATAGATTAAATATATAATATTCGAATTAATTAATACGTATCGTGACCCGTGTACCGGTCTCAGTGTCGATCACAACTCAAACCATATATATATTTTGGAATCAACTCCAACCCTGTATAGCCAACTCCCACCTTCACATATAGAGTGTCTACGGTTGTTCCGAAATATATATATAGATGGGTCGATATGATAAGTCGAAACCTTGCATACGTGTCCCATTATTTATAGTGCGTAAAAGTAAATAACGGAAATTAAATGACGATAAATAAAATTGCGAGAATGTAAATTGCGATAAATTAAATGTTAATCAGTTAGCTGGGAACAGTTAGCCGGAACAGTTAGCGTGAAATCCTATCATAATTCCAATTAATTAATTCGTTTGTTTCTACCACTTTTTATTTTTGTCCAATGTTTTCTTCGCTATGCCACTTGTTGGATTCTGATAGATAAAAATCCAAATATGAAATTTGAATAGAAATGATTGTTCTGTGGTGAACGGATACATATATTGGTAGTCGTATGTGAGATAATAGATGACCGTTGAATCAGATTCGAAGAATGTACAGTGTAACTTATTAATGTGAAATCTAAATATTCCTCGGGTATTACCCACCCATTAAAATATTTTTCACCATTAACAGTTTGTACAAAAGAACTTTTAATTACAATCTTTATGAAAATATACTTGCATATATATTTTCTTCAAATGTAATCATAGATTTAATGAGTCAATAAAATATTAAACTCATCAGGTTTATTGTTAATACTAGATTACATAATCTCTAAAACATTAGAGATTACTTAGTCGCCATATTGAACGGGGGTAATGAGGTAGATTGGTACATAAATCGAAGATAATCAATATAGAACGATATGTAAAACGAAAATAAAGTGAATAGAGCGATACGTAGAACGGTGATTATACTCGAGGTGTAATTTGTGACGTTGAGATTTACGACACGGTTGTGGTTTAGGGGTGATAAGGATACCGTTGACGTTGATGATGGTGATGATATTGATAGTGCTGGTACTGAAGATTGCGATGTTGATGTTACTGGAGGTACTGGTTATGCTGCCGGTGCTGCCGCTGGTGTTTGTAGCCTTCGCACCAGGTTCTCCAAAGCCGTCACACGAGCGTGTAGTTTGTTAACTTCTGTTAGTACACCGGGATGATTGGCGGTCGAAGCGAGCGGATGAACAAGATTTGTGATATGGGATATTATGTAATCATAACGAGATACTCTAGGAATGAGCGAGAAAATGATGTTTCGAGTAGGTTCGCCGGTAAGTGTTTCAGGTTCATCGCCAAGGGGTAATTGGATGGATGGAAAGGATCTTCAATGTGAAATGATTTCCGGATATCGGATGATATTCTAACTATATAGAATATCTATATGTAATACTAAAGATTTCGTAGGCTACAAAGGAATTTACAACATGTGTCAGGCAATTATACAGTAACAGATACGCTAAGATATGAATTTTGTCTATACACTATCGATGCACTAAATACAGTAAGACGTGTCTAGACTTATGAATGCTAAGCAGGCAATTCCCTAAGAATGATAAGCATATAATTTCCGACTAGATGTGATAAGCAAAACTTTTTGACATGTAGACACGGTCAAAGTCCAGACTCACTAATGTATCCTAACATCTACTAGTCAGACACACTAATGCAAGGCCTGGTTCGCTAAGACCACCGCTCTGATACCAACTGAAACATCCGCGACTAATCCTCTCGGACGGAATCTTCAACAGTTGGTCCCATTGCGATGATCGACTCCAAATAATGTCCTTAGTATGAGCTAATGCACAGCGGAAGACTTAATTCGTACCTGAGAATAACATGCTTTAAAATGTCAACATAAAGTTGGTGAGATATATAGGTTTGATGCTAGCAGCGTTATAACAATGGACCACAAGATTTCATATGTAAATATTTTAATAAAAATATTCTAAGTGGTTGAGCACTTGGTAACCATACTTAACATTTAATCACGTCGCATATTCCCTTTATTATGAATCTTACTACACTGTACCAAGTATAGTCATGAAACGAAGTACTGTGCAACCGTTGAATACTGGTCGTCCAGTCCGGTTGGGGTTGTCAGGCCCGATAGATCTATCAACAGGATTCGCGTTTACAATACCGCTGTAAATATTAGTTACCAAGCTACAGGGAAGTATGCCAGTGGTACAACTCAACGTAGAATATATTTTTCAGTTACTTGTGTCCATAATGTAAAACATAAAATACATGTATTCTCATCCCGAAATATTTAGAGTTTAAAAGTGGGACTATATACTCACCTAATGTATTTTGTAGTAAAAATACATAGAACGACATTGAACAAGTATAGGGTTGGCCTCGGATTCACGAACCTACATCCATTATATATATATTAAAACACATAACACATTTAATCAACTAAGTTTATATATATTTTATAAAGTATTAAGATTAATATTTTTATATATAATTATATGGAATATTATGGTATTTGAAATAAATATATTCTTTTATAGATATTCTTTCTTTGATATAAGGATATTGTCGATATGAAAAGTAATAATGATAATAATGATAAATTTAGGGTTTATATTAATAATAGTGTTAATAAGAATAATAATAATAATGTAAAAAAAATAATGTTAATTTTAATAATAATAATAAAATGAAAATTTTAATAAAAATATAATTTTTATATAAATAGCATTTGTTAGTTAAAAATATTATTAGTAATAATAATAAAAATGATAATAATTTTATTAATAAAGATGATACTAAGAATAAGGTAATAAAAATGTTATATGTTGATAATGATATTTATAATTATAAAGTGATAAAAAAAATATAATGGTAATAATAATAATAACAATTATATCAATAATAATAATAATAATAATAATAATAATAATAATAATAATAATAATAATAATAATAATAATAATAATAATAATAATAATAATAATAATCCTAATATTAAATATAATACAAATAATAATGAATAAATAGATAACTACCTCTTAAATCTTAAAAAGAAAGGAACTGTCAGAACTGAGACTCGAACCCTTGACCTTTTGATAATCACCAACACACTTAACCAATTAACCATTTCCGGTTTTTCTAAATTTTATCATATCTAACAATATTTAACCCGTAATTTTCAGACCTCATATATCGTTTACATAAGCCCAACAGAGGGACCTCGGCCCAGACTACCTCTTAAGCCCACGTAGTATTAATTGTATTAATAAGGGCCCGATGAGATAGGTTTAGAAATTAAAAGGAGTGTATTCTGTGTCGGCTTCAAATACATCGAAAGAGAAGAAAAAAAAATAACAAAAATAAACCGCTAAAATAAATCACGATTCAAGGAGCTGTGAAAAATTTTAATCGATCGACAGCAGACGAAGAAGAAGGTAACTGCAACAGATTCGAATGGAGAAACAATAGTTTATACATGTGGTGTTCGATTGTGTCATGAATCGAGCAAGGAAATTGAAGCCTAACAGGTGCAGTAGCAGTTTTTAAATAAATAAATAAAAAAAATTTGTTTGGTTTTTGTTTCCATCGAATCAGAAGGTAAGGCAAAACCCCTCGTTGCATATTTATAATATTGTTTGAACAAAAGAAAATAATTTAATTGATTGTTGTGATTTCGAAGGATAAACAGAAAATAAGAAAGAAAGAAATTTTTTTTTTTAGCGAACTATTAGAAATCTGATTTCTTAGAAGTTATCGAGCAGGTTGTGATTGTGGGATTATGGTGTTGGAATCAGAAAAAGGAAATAGAAAGCACCAGTGTGTGGCTCGTTGTTGGGTTGAGGTTGTTGAAATCGAAACATAGTTATGGTGATATCTATTGACTGTAGATCGAACAGAGATCGAACAGAGAGATAACTATGTTTTCATAAGTGTTCTGCCTTTTTCATTGAAGAATGATAGCAGTAGTGTTTATTTAAAACAAGTGGTTGATTGAAACGTATAACAAATTTGGAGAGAATCACTCCGAATCAGAAGAAAACAAAGGAAAGGAAAAAAAAATAGCAACTGTTATTGATTTGTACCCAGATTGATTTTTAATTGAATTTGGATCTTTTCTAGTGTTTGCATTCGTTTTTGCATCTAACTTAGAGACAGGAATATGTACTATGATCGTGATATATACATCTTCCAATTATATATAACAGATGGTGTAATATAATAGTATAAATAATTAATTAAGTGTATTAATAATAATCCTAATAATAATTTTTATATTAATATTAATAATAATTAGTAATGATAATCAATAAATAAAAATAATAATAACAATAATAATATCACTAATGATAGTAATTTTATTAGTAGTAATAACAATAGTATAATGTTATAAAAAAAATATAATAATTATTTTTAATAAGTTTAAAAAAAAACGATATTAATGATTCTAATAATATTACTTATAATAATACTAGTTATAATAATACTATTATTAATATAATAATAAGACTTCATATATATCCAATTTTTTTATCTATAGATAATAATTATAATAATATCGAAACACAAATAATAATAATACAAATAATTTGGTTAGAAGTAGCATTAATCATAATCGTTAATGGTTATGTAGTAATAATGTCTACTAATAATATTATAAATACCTAAGTTATAACAAGTTATATATTTAACTTAAATGTTAAAATTATAATTTCTAATTTCTAATTAACATATACCCTTTATTTGTATAATTACATATTTATTTACAACCATTTGTTCATGAATCCTCGGGGATAGTCAAAAGGTAACTGATTATCCAAACATAGATTTCAAACTTTCTAGACTCAACATTACAGATTTTGCTTATCGTGTCGGAAACATATAGAGTGTTAAGTTTAAATTTGGTCGGAAATTTCCGGGTCATTACAAGCTCCTATTTTGGACATCCAGTCCATGCCGACTATTACATCAAAACTTTCTAATTCTACGGGTATCAAATCAATCTTAAATGTTTCTCCGGCTAAATTTATTTTACAATTACGGCAAATTTTATCGGCTTTAATTAGTTTACCATTAGCTAACTCAATCATGTACTTAGCATCTAGAGGTAATGATGAACAATTCAATTTAGCGTGAAAGTCTCTACACACGTAACTTCTATCAGCACCAGTATCAAATATAATAGATGCGGATAAGTTATTAATGGTAAACGTACCCGTAACAAGCTCCGGGTCTTCACATGCCTCTCTAGCATTAATAACAAATGCTCTCCCACGTGCAGGTCCGATATTCTTCTCTGGATTCGGGCACTGGCTCTTATAGTGACCTTGTTTTCCACACCCAAAACAAGTAATGGTAGCCAAAGCAGTTCTATTTGCATTGGTGGCAGGAGTCTTGGTACCATTTGTATTTGTAACGAGAGCCCTACAATCTTCAGCAAGATGACCCTTTCGATTACATTTGTTGCATACCACATTACAGTAACCAGAGTGATGTTTGTGGCATCGGTTGGATAAAGGATTTTGTCCTTTATAACCAAAGCTTAAACCACTACCCGCACCTTGCGTGTTTTCTTGTTTCTTAAAAGATTATTGTTGGTTACCTCGGTCATAATTTCCATTCCACTTTCTTTTGTTACTTGATACCTTCACATCAGTATTGGATACTTTCTTATCCATGATGACCTGATCCATTAGCTCGTTTGCCATGGTTATAGCTTCATGAATTGTCTTAGGTTTCGATGCTGTAACATTTGCCTTGACCTTTTTGGGCAAACCATCTTTGTACATTTCAATCTTCCGTTCTTCGGTTGGAACCAATTCAGGACATAGCAAAACTAATTCCATGAATCGCTGATTGTAGTTGGTGATTTCAGTACCAACAACCTTCAGACTTCGTAATTCATCTTCCAATTTCCTAATCTCGTTCCTTGGACAATATTCGTTGATTAACATTGTTTTGAATTCTTCCCATGGAGTATCATAAGCTACATCTCCTCCTACGGCCTTCACATAATTTTTCCACCACGTGAGTGCACTATCTTGTAAAGTGCACGATGCATACTTGGTCATGTACTTTTCAACACAACCACTGATTTTAAACACAGTCTCCATCTTTTCTATCCACCGGGTTAAACCGTTCTGTTCCACTGAATGATGAGGGCTTGCAAGCTTGAAAAGTTTTGTAAGTGCACCCCACACGAGGATTTGGGTTAACTGCAGCACCTCTTGCAGCCTCGACCCATAACATTCTGTCGTTCACTCGCTGATTGATGAGTTCCTGGATTTCTTGTTCCATCATTCGGTTCAATCGCGCCATATTCTTCTATAAGAATGAAAAGAAAATAATTATTCACATGGAATATTATAGATGTAGTGTATATTTACAGTACATTATAGCTTATTAATAATATGAACCAGGTATTATTATAAAAGCCTTTTCTTCTTATTAGCGTTTTATAATTATATCTAGGGTAGTACCTACCCGTTAATGTCCATACTTAATAGCTTAGTACAGAATCAATTACTACCATCTAAATAATACTTAACCATGGAAAATTATTGCATTTCACACTTCACTATTTTACATATGCTTATCTTACATCGAACATTAAACAAACCACACTAATAATATTATACAAAACATTATATGATCCCATGGTTTAATACGGCAGCGCATCGTTTGGTCTATTTTCTAGGACGTTTAGGTTCAAAGAATCGCTTAACGCTTATCCTGGCTGTCTGCCTATATTTTGGCTGTGGGACTGAAGAACTGGATGCCGGGATAGAACGAATAGGAATAGCGGGGATAGGGGTGGTAGTGTCTAGTGGAGTTGGTGCCACATCATCCTTACTAAACTCGGGATTTGAATTTTCTAATTCATTAGCCTTTCGTTTCTTTCCTAGTTCGAACTCGTCTTTTGTAATTTCCTGTATTTCTTCCTCGGGTTCACTTTCCTCCTCGGGTTCACTTTCCTCCTCGGGTTCACTTTCCTCCTCGGGTTCACTTTCCGGGTTCTCTATAGTCGGTTCATCCGGAATTTGTGAGTCTTCCCCAAAGATATTATTTTCGTCATCGGATAGGTTAATGACTGGAACACCATCTGAAGATTCTGGTTCGGAGTCGCTGAACGTGATGACAAGTTTTGAGCCCGACATCTATCACACAACAACTAACCCATTAGTACTACATAATATTTACATACCAATTTTAACCAACAATGATAAGCAATGGTTTTTAAATCAGACCCGATCAAAGTCCAGACTTACTAATGTATCCTAACGACTTATCAGTTAGACACACTAATGCAAACCTGGTTCGCTAAGACCACCGCTCTGATACCACATGTAACATCCCAAGTAAACGTTCCCCGTAGCATGATATTGTCCGCTTTGCCCGTAGGCGCACGGATTTTTCTTGGCAACCACACACGATGAGCACTTTCCCAGAAGGTCACCCATCCTGGTAGTGCTCTCGGCTGAGCACGCTTAACTGCAGAGTTCTCATGAGATCTGCTGCGCTTGTGGTCCCAAAACGCGTCATGCTAGGAAAGGTCTCCACACCCTTATAAGGCATGCTTCGTTCCCCTCTCCAACCGATGTGGGACGGATGTAACACGGATGTTATACAGGACTAGTGAGCTAGCTTATGATGCTTAGAAGACTTGGCTTTTGGATTTCATAGGATTGGGTAGATCATTCCCAATCACCATGCTCGGTCTTTTTGTTGGAAAACTTACTAGTGTCTTTTGGTTATGTTAAACGGGTCTTGGGTTGTATGCCCATTTGTGTTTCAACTTATGTAATAAATGTTTTAAAGTCGATTAGACTTACTATTGTAATGAAGATGTTTTTGGAAACATAATTGGGACCTAAATGTTAATAATATTAAAGTATTATAAAGAAGAAGAAAAATATGGGCTGGTTTAATGACGGGTTGGGTCGTTTCAGGTTAGAGCGGTTGAATAACGAACAAGATACATCGGGTTGAAAGTCGATAGTGGGAGTATCAGGGAAGTTTGGTGCTTGCGGGGTTTGGAAACGGGATGACCAATGCTGTTTGGTCAATATTCCATGGTTTATGGAGTATGCGGGCTGAATTGAGTTTCTTGTCACTAAGGGTAATTGGTTGCTGAAGGGTGTCAGATAGAACGCGTTTGACGGTTGATCAGGTTTGGTTGATGTTTCAACAAAGGGAGCGGTTTTCTTCGAGGGTGATCAATTAGGAGTCTTTAGGTGACGAATGGGAGAGGATAATCATGTAAGTCCCGAAACTTGATCTTTCTAGGATCGTTGAGGGTGTCGGGAACTCGGTGTGAGTTTGGTAACCGATAGAAGTTATTAAGCTAGTGGGAGTTAGTCGACTAGTGGAGTTGTGGAGATGATTATGTGACGTTGTCTCGAATGTTCTCAAGATTAGTGTGATGATTCAGGGTAACACTAGAGCTTCGAGTACTTGTTTTACCTTCTGATGGCAAAGAAATTTATGACTAACTGGTGGTACGAACCAAGTTTCTTCTCGAGTAACCGCGGTTTTATTTCTTACTCGTACAGTGGGAGCGTGCTTAGGATGAGAAGATGGGTTTGTGATATTCATAGCTATGAGGAGGTCAGTGAACCAGTGAGAAAGCGGAAAGTTGAAAAGTTAGTAGATTTTGAGGTTGTGACTGCGTTCTCAATGGAGACTTGATGAAGAGTCTACGAGGGCATTTGTTGGATTTTATGATTGTTGGGAAGGAAAATCATAGATAGACAGTGAAATCCTGTACGAGGGTGATCATTGCACGTGTGTTCGGGATTGGACATGTCTGCAGCGACCCGACAAAATCGTCATTGACGGCGCCGTCTACTTAGATCCCGTTATGTGGACATAAGTCTTTAAAACAACGTTTGACCAAAAGTATGTCGCATTCATTTCAAAAGTAAGGATGTTTCAAGGTTTACAAAGTAGTTCGACCACTAGTTACATTGCAATGTTTATAGTACAATTGAAACATATGCGACACAATTTAAGAATAAGTCAAAAGACGCTCCATGTATGTATGTATACTTGACATCCAAGCAAGTATCAAAAAGTATAGTGCGGAAGCATGTATCACCTAGTATTCAAGGACTTGAGAAAAACATAGAAAATATGTCAACGAAAATGTTGGTGAAATCATAGGTGTATGTATAAAGTATGTTTTGAACCACAAGATTTAGTATAAACTGATTATCAAGCGTATACATCTCAAAAGATGTGTTTATATCACGAGCATCCAATTATCAAAGCTTAACTGAATATTACCTCTGCATATAGTGTTAGAACCTATACACTATTCCGATAAAATTATATTTCATTCGTTAACGGTAGCGAACCGTCCGAACAAGGGTTCGTTAAACCCGTATGGCCACACAACATAAGTTCACGCTTACACCCTACAAGTGTCATTGATGATAATTGGACTTGAGGATTTTTGTTCTAACTCGTATGTATCTTTGCTTTCGTATTTGTGTTCAAAGTATAAAGGTATAAATCGTTTATGTTTTCTCATCCCACGTATAAGTATAAAAGAGTAAAAGTGGGACTATGATCTCACCTTGGTTGCACGAATAGTATAATGTACTTCACAAAGTAACGTGTGTAAGAACGAATGCTAGTCTTGACCTAAACAAATAGGTTCATATTAATATCGGTAAACACGGTCGGTCAAAGTGTCCAATTAGTCCTATGGCTCATTACGACTCGATTATAAAGCATGTGAATCAAGTTGCCAAGTTTCATGCGAGAATCAAGTATGCAAGAAGATTAGAACGGTTTAAGCAAGTATTGGTTAAGTTTGGACAAAAGTCAACTTTGGTCAAGTCAAAGTCAACGAAAAAATCAACACGTTCGGGTTGGGTCTCGAACTATTTTTCTGAGGTTTTTAATCATATATAAGCATGTTAGAACAAGTTACATGTGAATCGGAGGTGCGTAGCATAGCAAACATTTTTCGTAAAAGTGTCATGGTGGTCAGCCGCTGAACACGGCTTATGTCACGCCGCGACATGGGATGGACGCGCCGCGGCAATCAACGTGAACTGGTACCTGGCCAGTTTCAATTGTTCAAGTCTCAACCAAACCTCAATTAAGCACAACTAATGAACCGTAAACACTTAAAATGCATACCATACATCGTTGGAAAGGTAATTTAGCGAGGAATACAACTAAACACATATCATTAATCAATTCTAGAATTTACATCAATCAAAACCGCATTAAATGTTCATCTTTTACGATACTCAAGCTCCTAAATACAACCAATGATTCGGAAACCAAATGCACACATATAATACGCCGTTTCGTAGGTAATTACGCATACAATACAACTAAACACTTACAATTTACATTGCAAAGCATTCAATGCATCAAAAATCCATTTTACTTCTATCAAACCCTAACTCAAAATCACAAATTTAGCAATGAAGTTTATGGAGTCTTTTCAAGTCAACCTACACATCAAAATGAAGCTAGTGATGCTAGTAACACAATTAATACTTGCACTTTAGCATATTAACAACATTTAATCATCCAAAACTCAAGATCAAACACACACTTTTCAAATTCATGCTAGTTACACTAAAATAACGAGATCGAGCATATAAATCACATAATCATGTTAGACTCGAGCCATAGACACTAATTAACACTTCTATAAGTTAAAAACATCAAGAACACAAAATATAGTATTTTTAGAAAGTTACCCAAATGCAATAAAGTTGGTATGGATTTGAAGAGGAAGATGCAAGGATTCTGAATATGTAATTTGTTTTGATGAACGCTTGCTTGATCGGATTCAGATGAAGATTCTTTGTTTAAGGGTTTGAGAGCAAAAGTTTGGAAGTAAGAGAGAAAGAGGAGGATGAATGATTAGAGGAGAAGGTGTTGACCACTTTCACCTAGTCAAAACTTTGGCATCTTGGCAAGTTTAGTCCCTTAAGTTTAAAAGCGGGTGCATGAATTACCTAAACGAGATATTTTAAAACGCGTATTAACGGAAGATGTTATAAATATATAACGGATTTTAAAATAGTATAACGGAAGGTAAAAGGAAAAAGGCGGGATGTTACAATGTCTAGAGTGATTAGTGAGGCAGTGTAGTCTCATGAAGAATCTTATGATTGAAGAGTCGCATACTTCAATTGGTCTTCTGGTGTAAGAAGATGATCTTCATGTTAGAAGATGGTGGCGATAGAAACTGAGATGGCCCAAGCTAGTAACTTTGAGATTGGATTATCACTCAGCAGTGTTTTTTGGTGTCGAAAGATGTCACTTGCTCGTAGGCTAATGAGTGAAGTGCGGCGTGATTCGGGTGTCTCATCTTGCGGTATCAAAAGGAGTTGGTAATCGACTATTCTAGAGTTATTATGGGTTTGTTTAAACAGAGTGACGGGTTGGCGAAGGTTGTGTTTAGATCATCCTTCAAGTGGGGGATTGTTGGATGTGTGAAGGATATCAAAAACAAAGAATATTTCGTTTGCAGATTTAAGCCACGACGCGGCTCCTCCAGCCACGACGTGGCTTTACACTTAGAATTTTTTGTTTCAAGATCATGCTTTAAGCCACGACGCGGCTCCTTTAGCCATGACGTGGCTTAAGCCTATCCGAGATCCTGACGAGGAAAAACGCATTTTCTTGCTCTTTAAGTTGTTTCCTTGTTTAGATTTGCCTATATAAACACCATATTTAACCCTCACTATGTGCATGAAAATAACAAAGAAAAATCTCTAGTTTGCGCCCGTGGAGTAAACCGTTCTCCGTATTTTGGTGTTGGAATATAACCACGTTAAATCCTCGTGTCGATTATCTTTATTTATCGTTATGCTTTAATTATTCGTTTGTCGTTCGTGGGTTGTTTGTGATTGACGATACCACAATCACATGTTCTTGTTTGGGTCCTAAATCCTTACAAGAATTTTTTTCCCGTACCCGCGACCCGTGGGCAAACCCGCGGGTTCAAATAAATATACATTTCATCTAAGTTGTGCCCATAGTGGTAGAGGCTCTGAGTTCCTTTCAACTGGTTTCAGGTTTGAATCCTTTCTAGGACGAATATTTAGTGGTGGCCAGGGATGTGTTTTGAAAACAATCAGAGAGTAATCCTATTGGGTTGCGTAGATGATAGTGCTCCAAATGAACATATATTTAGGCATAATATCCTTCCAATATGTAAAGCTTTTAGTTGTAATTGTTCTATTTTTATGTAATATTCGTTTAAATAAATAAGTGCGAAGACAAAAGAAGAAAATGACGATTTGAAGATGCAAATGACCAAAAAGCTCAAATGTACAAGATATAATTCAAGTGGTTCCATTTATTGATAAGAAACGTCTAAAAATGACAAGAGTACGAGCCGCGGAACGCAAAGTACAAGATATCTACGCGTACGAAAGGACGTTCGAAAATCCAGAACCGAGACATAAACCGAGCATCAACGCGTGAGACAACGGACCTTAAATTACGAGTCAACTATGCACAAGAATATAATATAATATATATATATATAATTATATAAAATTATATATATTATATTATATATTAAATAAATAACAGCCGCCCACGTTTTTAGTGCATTTTGAGCTGATCCAGCTGGCCATGCGATCGCATGGCCAGGATGCCAAAAATCCATGCGATCGCATGGTGCCCTGTAGCAGGCCAAGTCCTATAAATTGGCCAGTTTTCTGCGAATTATACACATCTTTTTATTTTCCTTTCTATGTAACGTAAAAATATATATATATTTATAATATAATTTTAATTTTAAGTTAATAATAATAAGGTTATTGTAAGAATGTTTTACGGGTTTTAAGTCAAAATTCTGTCCGTGCGACGCTACGCGATTAATCACCACTATAAGCTATGTTCTTCCTTTTTAAATTAATGTCTCGTAACTAAGTTATTATTATGCTTATTTGAGCCGAAGTAATCGTGATGTTGGACTAAATATTAAAATGGGATTATTAGATTTTGTACCATAATTAAGGTTTGGACAAAATACCGACACTTGTGGACATTGGACTATTGACTATTAATAGATAGGGGGTATTGTCTAATTGAATGACAACTCATTAGAATCTGTCGAACCTATCTTCAAATTAGTTAATCTAATAATTATTAAAATGATTATGTATGTCCTATTTAGTGACGTTTATACGACATCTTTTACGATCATTTAATTAATTATTTGGGTTGGGTAATTGATTATTCATTCTGATCAAGTGGGTAAATTAATATTCATATCTCATTAAAACATGGGTGGATTACATATAAAGATAATTGGTGTAATTGTTAACAAAGTATTAAAACCTTGGATTACACGCAGTCGATAACCTAGTGTAATCATTAAACAAAGTATTAAAACCTTGTTACAGTTCGAATCCCTAATTAGTTGGAATATTTGACTTCGGGAATAAGGTTAATTTGACGAGCATTTTATAATTATGAATGATGGACTATTATGGACAAAAACCAGATAGGTATCAAATAAACCAGGACAAAGGACAATTAACCTGGATAACAATTAATTAAAATCAAAACGTCAAACATCATGATTACGGAAGTTTAAATAAGCATAATTCTTTTATTGTATTTCTCATCGTACTTTTAATTACTGACATTTTATTATTCGCAATTTTATATTTCGTCATTGTTATTTATTTTACGCATTTTAATTATCGTCATTTATCTTTACGCTTTATTTAAAATCGACAAACCGGTCATTAAACGGTAAACCCCCCTTTTATATAATATTATTACTACTTATATATATATATATATATATATATATATATATATATATATATATATATATATATATATATATATATATATATATATATATATATATATTGTTGTTAAAAATATAGTACGTATCACTAGCTCCTTGTGGAACGAACCGGACTTACTAAAAACTACACTACTCTACGATTAGGTACACTGCCTATAAGTGTTGTAGCAAGGTTTAGGTATATTTCATAAATAAATAAATAAAACTTGTGTAATTTGTATCGTATTTTATAATAAAAATATAACTATTTCGTATACACCTCGCATAACATCAAGTTTTTGGCGCCGCTGCCGGGGAAGCAAAAGCGAAACGCTATATTCTAAAAAAAATATTAAAATTAGTTTTTAAGCTATTTTTGAAAAATATATAAGTATAAAAAAAAATAAAACTAATAATATAAAAGCATAAAAAAAGAAAAATATATATATCTATATTTTTAAGTGTTTAAATTAAAAATTTTACATTTTTTATTTCTTTTGTTAAAAGTTATAAAAACTAAAGTAATTTTTTTTAAATATAAGTTTTATTTAAATTAAATATTATTTTCTATAAATATTAAACTCAGAAAAAAATATATAAATAAATTAGAAATCGGGCCACAACACTGTAGCATCCCAAGACTTACCTGATCTGCTGGGCTATGTGATCGCATGAGTCCGTATGAATAATCTCATGCGTTCGCATGACATAGACTGACAGGCCAAACCTAGTACGCAATTAATACGAAATTAGGTTAATATTATTAATAATAATTAAATCATTTAGGATTTTAATTTAATATAATTAGTTTAGTTTTAATTAGGGGTGTTCATCGGTTCGGTTTTCGGTTTGTTCGGTTTATTCGGTTCGGTGTATTCGGTTTTGAATTTTTTTTGGGCAAAACCGAAAACCGAATTCAAAGTTAAAACCGAACCGAACCGAAATCCGAATTCAAATTCGAATTCGGTTCGGTTTTCGGTTAAAAACCGAATATTGTGAAAAAACTGAGAACGATGGTAGTTTAATTGTGGCGTTATTGATATCTTAGTTATTTATATCCTAAAACAATGACATACTATTAAATTATAATGAATTCGATGATAAATTAATATTTATAGCTTGATTATAACGTTTACCGCTTCTGTAATTAAGAAGATGAACATAATAATTTGAGTAACATAATTATAATGTGAGTTACCAAATCATCATATGGGTGGAATATATTTTATTGATTAAATCCCAAATTATAATGACATTAAAACATAAATATACAAATTAAATATATAAAATTTTCGAATTCGGTTTTGAATTCGGTTTTCGGTTAAACTGAATTCGGAATTTTCAAAACCGAAAACCGAACCGAAAACCGAATTCAAATTCAGTTTCGGTTTGACTCGATCCAAAAACCATTTTTCAAATTCGGTTTGGTTTTTTTCCGGTTTGGTTTCGGTTTGGTTTTCGGGTTCCACGGTTTCAAACCAAATACTGACCACCCCTAGTTTTAATTAATTAATTATAAGTTTTAATTAGTATTATTGATTTAAAATTAATACTTTTATAAAATAATAATATAAAAATAATATTTTTTATAAAAATAAGCAATTTTATCATTTTTTGTTTCTTTTTATAAATTGTATATCTTTATCGTTTAAGTCGTAATTTGTATATTTATTGTTCGTAATTAGTTTTAAACTTAGTTTTTGCCTTAGTTATTTTATATTCCTAGATTTTTAGGTTTTGCCGTAAAATCCCTTAAGTGCTTTTTTTTAGATTAAGATTTAGGTGCTTTAGAATTTTACGACATTGCTTATCGCTTTAGTTTTAAATAGATTTTAGTGCCTTTTAAGTTATTGCCTTTTTGGATATAGAATTCCTTTTAAGCTTTAATACCTTTAGACGCAAGTTTTAATATTTATTTTTTAGACTTTTAAGTTTCAACGCTCTACTTTCTTATTTTTATTTTTCGACTTTTTATTTTTCGACGTTTTTCGACGCACTCTTCTTCTTTCTCATTTCTACGCTCTAGTTTTTAGGACATAGATTTTTATTTCAAAATTTCGACGAAAAATTATTTTAAGCGGTTAAATTGATAGACATCCAAAATTTTCTGGTTCGTAGTAATAGTTGGATTTGTTAGTGGCGAGTTATGGGCTTCCGATTTAAAGGGTCCTGGCTACCTGCTGCATCTATTGGCTATTCGAAACGTGGGCAAAATCAGAAAAGTCTATTAATTTGATAACTTATATAATTTTTATCTTTATAACTAATAGGATATTCAGTGAATGCACCGAGCAAAACGTTCACCACCTTTCATACGTTCACCACCTGTAACCCGATCAAGACATCTAGCTAATATAATCGCCGTTGATTTTTCTTTATAATCATCATCAAGTCGATCAAGTACTCCAACTCAAATTTCCGATAATCCATTTTCTGAACCCGACTTCACAATTGAGAACCCGGAGGATATTCAAAGATAATTCAGAGATCCTGAACCACTAATCATTCCTCCAGAACCACAAATTACACATCCAGAGATTGTTGAGGAAGAAACCATTAAATCAGAATCCTCTAGTGATTCAGATTCAACAAATTCAATTATGGAAGTAACAGAACCTCTAAGTATGGAAGACCGAATGAGAGCCACACGCAAGGGCCAAGGTCACGCCATTATTAAGCCAGACATTAATGCGCCAGATTATGAAATCAAAGGACAAATCCTACACATGGTAACTAATCAATGTCAATATAGTTGAAAGCCAAAAGAAGATCCAAACGAACATCTTCGGACATTTAATAGGATCTGTACTCTATTCAAAATCAGAGAAGTTGAGGATGAACAGATCTATCTCATGTTGTGTAAGACCCGTTTATTTGTTGAGTACATAAGTGTAAATATCGATACTTGAAGCGGGGTTTTGTTGTATATATTTAAAAGCAAGGAAAATTCTGTACTGGGGGTGTCGCGCCCCGCGCAGGGTCCTGGCGCGCCGCGCCAGTTGTCTGCGACAGATTCCCTTTTCCTTTTAAATTAGATATTTTGAGGGCAATTGGGTAAATTCACTTGAGGGCCGACCTTAAGGCCCTAGATCAGTTTTGGGGAGCCTCATGACTCCATTTTCATCTACTTCACTTCTTCCAATTTAGTTTCTAGAGAGAGAGAGATTCTTAGTGAGGGAAAGCTTGAATCAAGGAAGAAGGAGGCGATTTCGGGTCAAAGTGCGGGTATTAAAGTTGTTCATCTTTCCTCTAGCTAAGTTTTGATCATAGTGGTATGCTCTAATCTTGATTTCCTTTTTTAATTTGTGAAAGGGTTAGATTTAGGGTTAATGATGAACTTAAAACCCATTTGTGGGTGAATGGGGTGTTTTTGGATGAATTTGGGTCATGAAGACTCAAAGATGACTAACTAGGGTTTTCAAGTGTTAGATTGATGATTATGAAATTAATTGGTTAGTTAATGTACTAGAACACTTTAATGATATGTAAATGGGTGTTAATTGGGTATGGATGACCCGAATGGGTGTCTTGACCTTGAAATGGGTCAAATGAGTCTTTAATGACCTAAGTGGCCTAGCACGTATGAAAATGAGTTAGCCTTGTGACCTAAATGTGTTTTAAACCCATCTTGATGAATGATTAGGGTTTTAGTGTGAGTTGACCCAAATTAGGGTTAAGGGTGCAAATGGGTTGAAATTGCACCTTGGGTCAAAATGGCTTTGAATGGTGAAAGGGTTTGGTTGACCGATTTGAGTTTGCGTTTGATATATATGTATAATGTGATAGGTATGTTACTTTGAGGTTTCGCAAGCTAAGGTATCTTTTCACAAGACTTTGAGGTGAGTGGAATAATTATATGCGTATGTATATAATGTATCTATTTGTTGTAGCGTGAAATGTGTAGTGTCGAGGTGCTAAGACACCATGTTTCACGTGAAGAGTGTAGCATCGAGGTGTTAAGATGCCACTCGGGTGTAGCATCGAGGTGTTAAGATGCCACCTAGGAGTGTAGTGTCGAGGTGTTAAGACACCACTCCGTAAATTAATGAGTGATGCATCGAGGTGTTAAGATGCCACTCGGGGTGATGTGCCGAGGTATTAAGGTGCCACCCTAGGGGTTAGTGGTGCGAGGTGTTAAGTGCCCTAACGGATGTTATGAACACCGATGGCGTTTTCGCGAGCGCCGTTCCCTTGTACTATTGGTTAACCATGGTTATTTGTGTGGTAAGCATATTATATCATTCAAGTTATATTTATATGCGGTTGTTATGCTAGCTTGTGGTATTGGAGGTTTATAGCTTGTTATTGTGACGATAAGCTAATTGTGTTTGCTAGCATGTTTGCGGTTTGTGTAGGTGTATGCAAGTAGGTATAATTATATATGTATTCGTATAATTATTGCATTCACTAAGCTTTGCTTACCCTCTCGTTGTTTACCATTTTTATAGGTTCGGTTGTGGACAAGGGTAAGGGAATCATCTTGGATTAGAGATCCCGTCGTTGATTTAGGGAACGCTTTTGGATGTGTTGACTTTTGGGAGTTTGACCGAGACGTGGGTAGTTTAATCCCAAATGCCATGCTCATAGTGTAGTTTGGTACTTAAACTTTTTGGTGGTCGGAACTCTTAAATTGTAGTAAACTTGTATTTTGGGTCGTGTGGGCCCCACTTATAAAACGTGATTTTTATGTTTGAATCGTGTTAGTTTTACATATTTGAATGTGTGGTTAAAAGCGTTTCGCCTAAAAGTGTCAGGAACTAGTCGATCTTTTTCGCATTTAAAACTTCGGGGACAGATAGTTTTGGCGCGCCGCGCCCCAACCTGGCGCGCCGCGCGGGGTCACTGTACAGGAAATTTTTTTTTTGGTTGTATTTTTACGTGGTTTAGTCGTGGGTTGGTTTGGGTCGTTACAAGTGGTATCAGAGCATGGTCTAAGGGATTTAGGTGACTTGAGATAGGTGCCTAGACTTAGACTTTTGTGTGTGCTTAATTTGTTGCGGGACTTGTAGGATTACGGGTCGGAACGGGTTATAGTTAGTGCCTCGTTTGTAAGTGGACTAACGTTTATATTAGTAATGCGGATATTATTAATATATTATTGTGTTGTGATAATAATTCTCGCGTGTGATTTGTCGTGTAGAATTTGTTTGTGTTTGTTTATATCATCGAGCGAGGCGGTCGTTGTACTAACAAGTCAATACGGCGTGTATGCGTAATAAGGACTTGCAAACCTTATTACGGGAGCAAATCATGTCTAATAAGTGATGTACGACGAGTGTTTAGCAAGATGGAACGGTGTTGTGCGTATGGTTTACACGCTCGTGATCTAATCGTTTGCATTCCTTAGAATGAAAACGGAAGATGGATGTGGAACGAGTGAGCCTATTCACGAAGGGAAGGATGAGTTAACGTTAAGGATTGAGGCCGAGTTCGAACGCTATATTTCAATTTTCGCCGACAAGGTTAAACAAGTTCTCCAAGAGTCGTTCGAGGGAATAGTGACCGAGATAGTCCGGGACCAAGTACCTAAGGTTGTGAAGGGAGAGTTAGAAAAGAGGTTTCCTAAACCTCAAGGTGTCGGTGACAAAGGAGCAACTATGGGGATTAAATCTCATGCTCCAAAATTTGCGAATCACTCTTTGGGTAAGAGAAAGTTGGAATCAAGAGGTGCTCCTAGTAAGAGGGCGAGAAGTACGCTCGAAGGTGTTGAAAAAGTGAAGAAGAGGATTAAGGGAGGTTATGGGCCTACGTGCTTTAGGTGTGGAGGACGAGGTCATTTGGAACGGGATTGTACGAGTGTACCTTTAAGCACAATCAAGTGCTTTATTTTCCAAAAGAAGGGACACCGTAAGTCGGAGTGCTCCGAATCGTTTGTCGATCGGGTTAGGAGGTTAGAGCGTGACTATCTGAGGGTCAGTGAAGCGCAAGGGTCCAACGATGATGTTTCAGGTATTTTCGTCTTTGGTACAAATATGCCTTATTATTGTTTATTGTGTGCCGATGGATTCATGTATGTATTAGAGACTTAAACTTTGTTTCGTGGTCTAATTAGTCTCAAGTGAGTGTATGTTTCAAAGGTACCCATAAGGGTGCGGGATTATTGAACTCGGTAAAGATTTGGTTTGTTAGCGATTTTGATGATAGTGCACCGGGGTAGCTTTTGAGTCGTTGACTAGTGGAAATGCGCCCTGGGGACGAATGCATGGCGGTAATACGTAGTATTAGTATGGGTGGCATTCCTAATGGAAACACCCTATGATGACGTTTGTATTGATGGACAAGGGCGTAAGACTTGGTGCAACCAAGCATTTCTTAGTGATGGGGTAAATGATTCTACTAGACCATGAGAACGGACTTTGATATTAGGTTGTGAGCGCGGGTTCGCTTTTGTAGTGAAAGGGGTGAAACCCTTGAGAGCATGTGTGTATCGTTGACCGTATGCTTTCGTAGTGGTAACGGGTAGAAAGGATTTGATAGTTGGAAAAGTCTACCTTGCGGGTAGCGGTAATTTCATTCTAAAAGGATACGTGTTATTGTGACGACCCGGAAATTTCTGACCAAATTTAAACTTTAATCTTTATATTATTCCGACACGATAAGAAAAGTTTATTAAGTTAAATCTCAAGAATTTTAAACTGTGTTCATACATTCATTATAACCTCGACCAAATTCCGACGATTCATGAACCGTTATATATAAATAGATATGTATATGTATATATATATATATATATATATATATATATATATATATATATATATATATATATATATATATATATATATTATAACTTGAGAATATTAATAAAGTATTAAACGTATAATACTTTACACGAACGTATTTGTTTCAATATGATTTTTGACGAAATTAAAAAAAATATATTAAATGATTGAATTATCAGAAACATTGAATTATGATTACAAGTCTCTGTTGAGAGGTCCACTATGATTTGAGAAAATCTATTCCTCTTAACGATATTCAGAATAATTTGTAAAGCTATTTATAAATAAAAACAAAAAGTGTCATTTACGAAAGTTAGACAAAAGTTAGTAGAGAATTGGTTTCCATAATATTCTATTAATCTATTTTCAAACGTACAAAGACGTTTTCAGTTTAAAAAAGAACTTTATTATTAAAACGTATATAACTTTTATAAATATCTAGAATCACTTTTGACAACTCATTACTTAACCAGTATAATAAATATAACGATATTTATAATTTATTTCATTAAATATATATAACGATTTAAATTAATATTATATATATTTATACGCGTATTATACATACATAGTTTTTATACTTTTACTATACTTTAACTTTACCTTTACTTTACTTTTACTTTACTTTAACTTTAATAATTCACTTTAATAATTCATACTTTAATAATTCACTTTAATAATTCATACTTTAATAATTCATACTTTAATAATTCACTTTAATAATTCATACTTTAATAATTCACTTTAATAATTCATACTTTAATAATTCACTTTAATAATTCATACTTTAATAATTCACTTTAATAATTCATACTTTAATAATTCACTTTAATAATTCAAAAATCTATTATAAATAGAATTCAATAGGTTTCCTTATTTCATAGAAACTTGAAAATATATTTCTCTAAACTCTCTCAATCAATTATATATATATATATATATATATATATATATATATATATATATATATATATATATATATATATATATATATATATATATATATATATATATATATATATATATATATATATATATATTTGCTGTGTATTATTTCAAGATATTATTAGTATATATAAAATATTACGACGGAGTGCTGTGCGAGTGATTTCAAAATAGTTTTTTTGAATGAGTCGAAGCTAAGAAAATTATGGGTTATAGCTATAGAGGTGATGGGTATGGTTCATGGGTATGCTCGTGAGGTCAATCTAGTGTTTATCATCTCTGTTGCGTCTACGTACTTTCCTGCAATATTGAATCTCAATATTGATACGTTCGTGAATCCGAGTCCAACCTTGCACTTGTTAAATGACGTTATATGTATTTTTACTACGAAATACAGTATTGTGAGTTTCATTTGCTCCCTTTTATATATATTTTTGGGACTGAGAATACATGCGATGTTTTTATAAATGTTTTACGAAATAGGCACAATTACTAAAACTAATTCTACGTGGGTTTAAACCAGAAATATACCCTTAGCTTGGTAACATTAAACTACTTGTCTATGTACGGTAGGCGCGAATCCTAAAGATAGATCTACTGGGCCTGACAAACCCCATCCTGACTATGGGATGCTTTAGTACTTCGAGGTTATTTTAAACACACCTGATCTGGTGTACTTCAGAGGGTAAAACATGAACGTTAAGGCTTGTTACCGGGTGCCTACAACTTATAGAATACTTTTATACACTTGCGAGTGTACATATATTTATAAACGGAAATCTTGTGGTCTATTAATATATTAAAATGATTGTTATGATAAACCTATGAACTCACCAACCTTTTGGTTGACACTTTAAAGCATGTTTATTCTCAGGTATTAAAGAAATCTTCCGATGTGCATTAGCTCATTTTAAGGATATTACTTGGAGTCATTCATGGCATATTTTGAAAGACGTTGCATTGGAGTCATTGAGTTCATCAAGATTATTATTAAGCCAATTATAGTTGGATGTATTATGAAATGGTGTGCATGCCATCAACTTTCGTTGTAAAGAAAGTTTGTCTTTTAAAAACGAATGCAATGTTTGTAAAATGTATCATATAGAGGTCAAATACCTCGCGATGTAATCAACTATTGTGAATCGTTTATAATGTATATGAACGGGTCCTTTCAGTTGGTATCAGAGCGGTGGTCTTAGCGAACCAGGTCTGCATTAGTGTGTCTAACTGATAGCCGTTAGGATGCATTAGTGAGTCTGGACTTCGACCGTGTCTGCATCTCAAAAGTTTTGCTCATCATTTTTGTCGGAAATTACCTGCTTATCATTCTTAGTCTAGACACATCTTATTGCATTGATTGCATGAATAGTATATAGACAAAATTCATATCTTAGCGTATCTGCTAATTCATATCTTAGCGTATCTGTTACTATAAACCTTGCCTGACATATTCCTTAAATTCCTTCGTAATCTACGAAACCTTTTGCTCTATATAATTAGAATACCACCCGATAGCTGAAAAATCATTTCATATCGAAAAATTCTTTATTCAATCGTACGAAATGGAATTTGTCATTAGTTCAAGTCCCTCGGATTCCGAAATGGAATCCCACTCAAGTTCCGAAAGCAGTGTGACCGGAATAGATCAACCAATTAGTCATCATCTATTCTGGATGAATTGGGGATGGGTTCGTAGCCTCCTTAATCATTGAAGATAAGAAGAAGGTGATCTCTTCCATCCACCACATTGTCCTCTTGGCGAAGAACCTGAAGCACTTACCGGCGAACCTATCCGAAACACCATTTTCTCTCTTATTTCTAGAGTATCTCGTCACGATTACATACTACACCAAATTCTAGATTTTATTTATCCGCTCGTCCGAACCGACAATCACCCCGGTGTAATAGAAGAAGTCAACGAGCTTCGCGCTCGGGTAGTGGCTTTGGAGAATATGGTGCAAAGGTTACAAACACCAGCAGCAGCACCAGCAGCATAAACAGTACCACCATCAGCAACACCAACAGTATCATCACCACCACCAACAACAACATCCACATCCCACACCGCAACATCACAATCTGTATCTCAAACATCAGCGTCATACGCCCTGTAAACATCCAGGAATATCAACAACAACAAATGATGAAGTATTAATTCATAAACTTCATTGAAGAGATATCTCTGCAGCAGTTATGTAATCTCCAAAATCTTAGAGATTATTTAATTCTGACCGTAAATCGGATGAGTGAACGGAGATGGTAGAGTAGAAACTGTGATCGAAAATGGTGTACGATTTACAAGCTAGAATTGTTTTACCAACAGCATCAACAGGACCGTAGCATCATCAACACAGTCAGTGCCGTCAGTATCGTCAGAATCAACAGCACCTGTAACATCACAAACTCTGTCAGTTCAAGAATCATTGTGGACATCATTACGAATCAACAACAAATATATTGTATCAACGAGTTATGAAGTATTAACTCATTTCCAATCGAAAGATTTATATGTATATTTTATATGTATAAATTTTTAAACCATAATAAATCTTCCC
The DNA here is from genome assembly GCF_046630445.1 of Rutidosis leptorrhynchoides. Lineage (NCBI taxonomy): Eukaryota > Viridiplantae > Streptophyta > Magnoliopsida > Asterales > Asteraceae > Rutidosis > Rutidosis leptorrhynchoides. Next base: position 325,218,707 of record NC_092339.1, on the reverse strand, counting down.
GTACTAAGCTATTATGTGTGAATCTTAACTACTCAGTTAATTTATATTACAAATATGCAATGATGTACGTCCTTCGTCCGCAACTTAACCATCGTTAATTACAATCTCTATCTCAATTCAATAAAAATCCAATTCATAATTAATCAAGTGTATTATTCGAATATATGTTTGATTTTACACTTTCATCATCGATGTACTCGAAAGTTTTCAAATAACATCATTCGTACCTTGCGAAGTTCACAAGAATTTCACGAAAACCAACAAATAACAAAGTAATGATTCATAATTTCAATATTATTGAAGAAATACTTATGCAATTTATAAAGTTTTAGGGATTACTCAATTCTAGTTCCAACCATAAAACAAATGAGTTTAATTTAATATTAACTCATTAAATCTATATTACATCTAAAGAAAATATACACATATATTTTCATAAAGACTGTAATAAACTTCTTTTGTACAAAATATTAATTGTGAAAAATTTTTTAACGGGTAGGTAATACCCAAGAGATATATAAATTCACAATTAATATATTACATTTTTCGAAACTGATTCAGCAATCATCAACTATACTCCCTACTTTTAGAACAATATCCATTCTTTCATATAAATCAAAACAATCATACTCATTCAAATTCAATTACATATTCTGATTTTGAAATCGCATAATTCAATTTGAAATATAACCAGTATCATCACTCTTAGATTCCTATATCTTTTAAAGCTATACTTTGACTTCAAAACTGTGTTAGAACATCATATGTATTAACGATTACAATATGTGCTCAAACCCTTCGAAATTCCTGAAGACACTTCAACTAAGGAACAATCGAGATGATGATCCAACCACATGTTACCCACAGTTATACACCTGAAAAACTCTTAAAACCCAAGTCATAGTTCGACATGTATCCGTGTTATACCCTTTGGCATTTACTAGCTAAAATAACTTTTCAATTCCTTTTCAAAATAGACAGTTTTGTCACAACTCCAGCAAGTCAACTTCGACTTCTCAATTAAAACAGTCTTATTATAACTTCGATAGATACGTTGCCCTTTCGCCAACGTTACCGGGGAATCGTTTATATTTACCACATTAGCAATAAACTTACCAACAACTTCACTGATCTTTGACTTTAAAAAAAAATCATTATAATTATCGAAACCCTATCATTTACTTATCCGTACCTTATAACAAGAATTGCCATACTAATTATTGAGAATCAGCAATCAATATTTTAAAACCTCGCAGCATGTCTACATCAACAATTACATATACACACAACGTCTACCTCCAAGACTTACATTCTTTGAATGAGAAATTTCTGAAAAACACCCTAAACTGCGAACCAGTTCTCGAAATTTTGAAAAATGCTGATGAAGCAGCAAAAACTGTAAACGACCTTAACAGTAAAAAGTTAGATGATAAAGGATAGTATATTGGCAAAGCTCAGAAAAAGAGAAGCTTTGGAACTGGAAAACGGATTGAGCAAAGTATAAAGGAGACTGTGGACAAATCACAAAGGCTGAACCTGCCTTCAAAGAATCCAAATGATTCAGTACTTGCTGAAGTCATTAACCAATACCTTGCTCCTGACTCTAAACCCCAGCGGACAATATCCTTCATCATCCTCTGATATTAGACATTCTAAGATATTTTTATAATTATTCTTATCTGAAATCATTTACCTCTTCGCGCTATCTGTATTATATCATAAAAGAAACTATTTTAGTTTCTAAATTCTGAAACATTCGAGTTTAAAATAGGAATATTCTTGAAAAAGTGTTGGGAGCTTAAGCATGAGTTAGTATAATATAATGACACTTGATCAACGTGATTATATTACAGTAATTCATGCTGAGTTTCTAAATGGAACATGATGATTCACAGATCATAACGTCATCATGTGCTATGTTACACGACTCTTATATTCTCTTTGATCTCTAAATATCAAGAAAATATTTCTTGATGATTCGGCCTTTTCCGAGGTATTCTGGTAATTTGACAAGTCAAGATCGTGCCATTACAATTTCCTTCCTAGAACATTAACAATGTTCATTCCGAAATTTATATCTGCGAATTCTGGACCATTACAAGCGGTGCTTAATCGCAAGAAGAAGAAACGAAAGGACAAAGCTCCGAACTAGAAATGGGAGTATAAATCATAGCAAATAGAAGAGAGCATTAACTGTGGATGACAATGATTATAGAAGAAGCAAGGACTTTGAAATATAAGGGAAGATATAAAACCCAACAACAACCCAGAAATCACAAACTGCATATAGCAATATAAAGACACGGGAGAACTAAAAACACTATAAAATCAAGAGTAAAGTAGAAGTAAATAGATTCTTCCTGAGGCAGATGAAAAAGAAGAGCGACAGATATGAAAGTGAGGAGTATATCAAGAATCAGCACTGGATGAAGCATATTGACAAATACTTTAAAATATGAGTTGAGAAGGTGTGAGTTGTAAGAAAACAAATGAGGTGGATTTATAGTGAAATATCCGACAGAGAAATCAAAATGGATTATCGCATTAATTCGAAGAGGATCATAATTTCCTTAATCGCCGAATAATCAAATCCAATATAGATTACAAAGATTTTCTTTTCGAAGATCAATCGTGATGACGTCAAAAGATAAGACGAATCACTATTATCTTATTTCATTCATTTACGATAACTTCACTCACACGCTTCGAGTAATCGAATTATTTTATCCATTCTTCTTGAACATGATAAAACTCTATAATCGTTATAATAACATTCTCATTTTTAGTCATGACGACCTCTATCAAATTTCGGGGACGAAATTTCTTTAACGGGTAGGTACTGTGACGACCCGGAAATTTCTGACCAAATTTAAACTTTAATCTTTATATTATTCCGACACTATAAGAAAAGTTTGTTAAGTTAAATCTCAAGAATTTTAAACTGTGTTCATACATTCATTATAACCTCGACCAAATTCCGACGATTCATGAACCGTTATATATAAATAGATATGTATATGTATATATATATATATATATATATATATATATATATATATATATATATATATATATATATATATATATATATATATATATATATATATATATATATATATATATATATTATAACTTGAGAATATTAATAAAGTATTAAACGTATAATACTTTACACGAACGTATTTGTTTCAATATTATTTTTGACGAAATTAAAAAAAATATATTAAATGATTGATTTATCAGAAACATTGAATTATGATTACAAGTTTCTGTTGAGAGGTCCACTATGATTTGAGAAAATCTATTCCTCTTAACGATATTCAGAATAATTTGTAAAGCTATTTATAAATAAAAACAAAAAGTGTCATTTACGAAAGTTAGACAAAAGTTAGTGGAGAATTGGTTTCCATAATATTCTATTAATCTATTTTCAAACGTACAAAGACGTTTTCAGTTTAAAAAAGAACTTTATTATTAAAACGTATATAACTTTTATAAATATCTAGAATCACTTTTGACAACTCATTACTTAACCAGTATAATAAATATAACGATATTTATAATTTATTTCATTAAATATATATAACGATTTAAATTAATATTATATATATTTATACGCGTATTATACATACATAGTTTTTATACTTTTACTATACTTTAACTTTACCTTTACTTTACTTTTACTTTACTTTAACTTTAATAATTCACTTTAATAATTCATACTTTAATAATTCACTTTAATAATTCATACTTTAATAATTCATTTTAATAATTCATACTTTAATAATTCATACTTTAATAATTCACTTTAATAATTCATACTTTAATAATTCACTTTAATAATTCATACTTTAATAATTCACTTTAATAATTCATACTTTAATAATTCACTTTAATAATTCAAAAATCTATTATAAATAGAATTCAATAGGTTTCATTATTTCATAGAAACTTGAAAATATATTTCTCTAAACTCTCTCAATCGATTTATATATATATATATATATATATATATATATATATATATATATATATATATATATATATATATATATATATATATATATTTGCTCTGTATTATTTCAAGATATTATTAGTATATATAAAATATTATGACGGAGTGCTGTCCGAGTGATTTCAAAATAGTTTTTTTGAATGAGTCGAAGCTAAGAAAATTATGGGTTATAGCTATGGAGGTGATGGGTATGGTTCATGGGTATGCTCGTGAGGTCAATCTAGTGTTTATCATCTCCGTTGCGTCTACGTACTTTCCTGCAATATTGAATCTCAATATTGATACGTTCGTGAATCCGAGGTCAACCTTGCACTTGTTAAATGACGTTATATGTATTTTTACTACGAAATACAGTATTGTGAGTTTCATTTGCTCCCTTTTATATATATTTTTGGGACTGAGAATACATGCGCTGTTTTTATAAATGTTTTACGAAATAGGCACAAGTACTAAAACTAATTCTACGTGGGTTTAAACCAGAAATATACCCTTAGCTTGGTAACATTAAACTACTTGTCTATGTAAGGTAGGCGTGAATCCTAAAGATAGATCTATTGGGCCTGACAAACCCCATCCTGACTATGGAATGCTTTAGTACTTCGAGGTTATTTTAAACACACCTGATCTGGTGTACTTCAGAGGGTAAAACATGAACGTTAAGGCTTGTTACCGGGTGCCTACAACTTATAGAATACTTTTATACACTTGCGAGTGTACATATATTTATAAACGGAAATCTTGTGGTCTATTAATATATTAAAATAATTGTTATGATAAACCTATGAACTCACCAACCTTTTGGTTGACACTTTAAAGCATGTTTATTCTCAGGTATTAAAAAAATCTTCCGCTGTGCATTAGCTCATTTTAAGGATATTACTTGGAGTCATTCATGGCATATTTTGAAAGACGTTGCATTCGAGTCATTGAGTTCATCAAGATTATTATTAAGCCAATTATAGTTGGATGTATTATGAAATGGTGTGCATGCCGTCAACTTTCGTTGTAAAGAAAGTTTGTCTTTTAAAAACGAATGCAATGTTTGTAAAATGTATCATATAGAGGTCAAATACCTCGCGATGTAATCAACTATTGTGAATCGTTTATAATGTATATGAATGGGTCCTTTCAGTTATGTTGACATTGTGTCATCACTTTAGTGGCGCAATCGGGTGACGGTAGACGTTAGTATTTATTATTATCGAATTGAGCTCTCGAGAATTCAGGAAGAGGGACCGACGCCAATTATGGTCGTGTACGACGCTAAATGGCGAAATCGTTTGACTTTGTAATCTTGACGATTTAATTTAGGAACGAGGTTCTACGTTGGGAAGTTGGTAGTGTTACATCAAAGAAATTGTGTCGACTTTATTAGGATTTATATTCCTACCGAGGAAGCGTAATGGGATTTGAGAAAGGGTACGATGTCTCATTGTCGTATACTTTGGGTAGTAGTTACAAAATAGCCATTTTGTGTACTACGAGGAAATTAGATATATGTGTTTATTTGGGGCCATCTCTCTGTTGACCGCGTTTGACTTGTGATAGGTGATGAGGGATATCCGGAAGGATTAGCTCTTCGTTACCACCCTTGGTTGTGAATGATGGTAAGCGGTTCTCGGAAAGAACCGTTACTTGTATAGTTATGATTTTAATTTACCAGTAAGGATTCACTTTTGTCGGTCATCATCGGTTGGTTTGTTGACTTCATATTGGGGTCGTGATTACTATAGCATTGTGCTTGTTAGGGTATACAATAGAGACGATGTCTCGGTATGAAATTTTGGTGAGAGGAGTTGGAAAAACAAGTGATGATTCTGTGTATACTAAACTAATTGCAGTAGACTTTGGATATTTTGTGCATTGCATGTTCCAGAATGCGTGCAAGTGTGAAATGGTTAAAAGGAATAATGTTCGAGTTAATGATTAATTGGCGGTTTGATTTCGATGGCGGTTTTGTGACTGAGTGGCGAGTGTTGTACGCTCTTGACGACCACTCTTTTCTTTTATGATTTTTGGTGGTGTACGGGGTATGTCGTTCGAGAGGCAGTTCCGTTAACCACGTTCGTGTGTGAGTAGAGTCTTGCTGGGTAACTATTCTTAAGTATGTAGGTAACCAGGTTAATGGGTACGACGATGATAGAAAGGTGTAAGCCTTGGTGTTTTCAAGCGCCTCCTTAGTGTTTAGTCGAAAGACCAATAAGCTAGTTATGCGGCCTAGGTGGATGGTGACTAACGGGTGTCGCTAGGAAGTTATGGGCATTGAGCCACAAGGTTCGTTAGAATTGTGTGACCGCGTGTAGTCAGGTGACGTGTGACATCGGGGGTAGACCCCGTAAGGGTCGAATCCTTAGAGACTTGGTATTAGTAATTGGAGTTGGATAACACAACGACAGGTGCCTCCTTATACCTGCTAGTGTAACTTTTGACTCCGATGGTGTGATTACTTTGACTTTGGGTACCGGTGAGGAACTCGAAGGTACAACGGTGGTATATTGTGATGTTTAGCGGGCGTTAACACTCAAATGATTTGAAAGATCGAGGTTCGAATATCTTATAGCGAGTCCTTGGAAGGACTATTTAGTATGACCAACGCCGGAAGGAAAAGTACGTCGAGGAAAGTCGAGATTCCGCGGGGTGTTATTATATCGACGGTGAAAGTACGGGGTTGAAACCCTAAATGGGGGAGTTAAGTACCAGAGAATGCGAAAAAGGTTCCTATCTAGTAGACGTGAGGAGCGATCGGGGGTCGCTTATTTAGGAAAGGAAAGCTTTGATGGTCTTTGAAAAGTCCCAAGTTGGACTTTGGAATTTATTGCGAAATTAGTTAGCGACGTGAGTCAGAATGGCGAGGTTCCCGATAGGGGGATACGAGAGATTTTCGGAAAGCGTCGGGATGATTCTCGAATATTCCACGATTGAAAGGCGTAACGACGATGATTGTCGATGAATTTTGCTACTTTTAGGACGATTGTGGAGTGTAGGATACGAGTTTGGATACTCGGCGTAGGAGCAAACGGTTGTGGTTGTTTTGTCTCGTAGGGTTGATTACCCGATATCGTTGAAATAATGGAATGATAAGGCCTTTGGAAAAATATTATGGTGTTTTCACGGTGTACCTCCGAGTGAGTGGTGGAGATTTTGATCGAATGGAAGCGTGAAGTACGGTTGTTGTAATATGACGCGTTAGTGTACGAAGTGAGAACTGGATGGGTGGTTGCTACATGTGTAATTTCCGCATTGGAGATGGAAATGTTCAAGATATAAGTGCTTAACTTCTAGTAATCTGTGCGGATCACGAGGACGTGATCCAATCTAAGTGGGGGAGAGTTGTAAGACCCGTTTATTTGTTGAGTACATAAGTGTAATTATCGATACTTGAAGCGGGGTTTTGTTGTATATATTTAAAAGCAAGGAAAATTCTGTGTTGGGGGTGTCGCGCGCCGCGCAGGGTCCTGGCGCGCCGCGCTAGTTATCTGCCACAGATTCCCTTTTCCTTTTAAATTAGATATTTTGAGGGAAATTGGGTAAATTCACTTGAGGGCCGGCCTTAAGGCCCTAGATCAGTTTTGGGGAGCCTCATAACTCCATTTTCATCTACTTCACTTCTTCCAATTTAGTTTCTAGAGAGAGAGAGATTCTTAGTGAGGGAAAGCTTGAATCAAGGAAGAAGGAGGCGATTTCGGGTCAAAGTGCGGGTATTAAAGTTGTTCATCTTTTCTCTAGCTATGTTTTGATCATAGTGGTATGCTCTAATCTTGATTTCCTTGTTTAATTTGTGAAAGGGTTAGAGTTAGGGTTAATGATGAACTTAAAACCCATTTTTGGGTGAATGGGGTGTTTTTGGATGAATTTGGGTCATGAAGACTCAAAGATAACTAACTAGGGTTTTCAAGTGTTAGATTGATGATTATGAACTTAATTGGTTAGTTAATGTACTAGAACACTTTAATGATATGTAAATGGGTGTTAATTGGGTATGGATTGAAATGTCCCGTTCTTATTGATTAAAAACGTTCCATATTAATTGATTTCGTTGCGAGGTTTTGACCTCTATATGAGACGTTTTTCAAAGACTGCATTCATTTTTAAAACAAACCATAACCTTTATTTCATAAATAAAGGTTTAAAAAGCTTTACGTAGATTATCAAATAATGATAATCTAAAATATCCTGTTTACACACGACCATTACATAATGGTTTACAATACAAATATGTTACATCGAAATCAGTTTCTTGAATGCAGTTTTTACACAGTATCATACAAACATGGACTCCAAATCTTGTCCTTATTTTAGTATGCAACAGCGGAAGCTCTTAGTATTCACCTGAGAATAAACATGCTTTAAACGTCAACAAAAATGTTGGTGAGTTATAGGTTTAACCTATATATATCAAATTGTAACAATAGACCACAAGATTTCATATTTCAATATACATCCCATACATAGAGATAAAAATCATTCATATGGTGAACACCTGGTAACCGACATTAACAAGATGCATATATAAGAATATCCCCATCATTCCGGGACACCCTTCGGATATGATATAAATATCGAAGTACTAAAGCATCCGATACTTTGGATGGGGTTTGTTAGGCCCAATAGATCTATCTTTAGGATTCGCGTCAATTAGGGTGTCTGTTCCCTAATTCTTAGATTACCAGACTTAATAAAAAGGGGCATATTCAATTTCGATAATTCAACCATAGAATGTAGTTTCACGTACTTGTGTCTATTTTGTATATCATTTATAAAACCTGCATGTATTCTCATCCCAAAAATATTAGATTTTAAAAGTGGGACTATAACTCACTTTCACAGATTTTTACTTCGTCGAGAAGTAAGACTTGGCCACTGTTGATTCACGAACCTATAACAATATATACATGTATATTAAAGTATGTTCAAAATATATTTACAAAACTTTTAATATATTTTGATGTTTTAAGTTTATTAAGTCAGCTGTCCTCGTTAGTAACCTACAACTAGTTGTCCACAGTTAGATGTACAGAAATAAATCGATAAATATTATCTTGAATCAATCCACGACCCAGTATATACGTATCTCAGTATTGATCACAACTTAAACTATATATATTTTGGAATCAACCTCAACCCTGTATAGCTAACTCCAACATTCACATATAGAGCGTCTATGGTTGTTCCGAAATATATATAGATGTGTCGACATGTTAGGTCGAAACATTGTATATGTGTCTATGGTATCTCAAGATTACATAATATACAATACAAGTTGATTAAGTTATGGTTGGAATAGATTTGTTACCAATTTTCACGTAGCTAAAATGAGAAAAATTATCCAATCTTGTTTTACCCATAACTTCTTCATTTTAAAACCGTTTTGAGTGAATCAAATTGCTATGGTTTCATATTGAACTCTATTTTATGAATCTAAACAGAAAAAGTATAGGTTTATAGTCCGAAAAATAAGTTACAAGTCGTTTTTGTAAACGTAGTCATTTCAGTCGAAAGAACGACGTCTAGATGACCATTTTAGAAAACATACTTCCACTTTGAGTTTAACCATAATTTTTGAATATAGTTTCATGTTCATAATAAAAATCATTTTCTCAGAATAACAACTTTTAAATCAAAGTTTATCATAGTTTTTAATTAACTAACCCAAAACAGCCCGCGGTGTTACTACGATGGCGTAAATCCGGTTTTACGGTGTTTTTCGTGTGTCCAGGTTTTAAATCATTAAGTTAGCATATCATATAGATATAGAACATGTATTTAGTTAATTTTAAAAGTCAAGTTAGAAGGATTAACTTTTGTTTGCGAACAAGTTTAGAATTAACTAAACTATGTTCTAGTGATTACGAGTTTAAACCTTCGAATAAGATAGTTTTATATATATGAATCGAATGATGTTATGAACATCATTACTACCTCAAGTTTAGTAGGTAAACCTACTAGAAGTGACAAGAAATGATCTAGCTTCAAAGGATCTTGGATGGCTTGAAAGTTCTTAAAGTAGGATCATGACACAAAAACAAGTTCAAGTAAGATTTTTACTCGAATTAAGATAGTTTATAGTTATAGAAATTGAATCAAAGTTTGAATATGAATATTACCTTGAATAAGAAAGATAACCTACTGTATATAACAAAGGTTTCTTGATCTTAGATGATTACTTGGAATGGATTAGAAAGCTTGGAAGTAAATTAGTAAACTTGAAGGGATTTTTGAAGTGTTCTTGAAGTGTTCTTCCTATGATGATTATAGCTTGATTCTTGAAGTGATTTTTGATGAAGATGATGATTAACTACTGGAAAAATATGTTCATAATAGTGTGTGTGTGTTGAGAGAGAATTAGAAAGAGAATTGGAAGTGAAATGGAGTGAATGATGAGTGGTAATTGGTGAGTGGTGAGTGGGGTTAAAAGGAGTTCTAGTTAGTTGACTAGCTCATGGTAGAAGTTAAAATTGATTAGTCATACATGACATAATCAAGAGTGGTATCCCATGCTAGTTCCTATTGGTATATACCCATAGTAAGTACATTTTGAAGCTGTGTATAATACGGGTAAGAATACGACTAGAATTCTTGATGAAAGAAAAGAATGGGAAAGTAACTGTAACAATTTTCGTTAAGTATGAGTGTTTTGATATATGTCTTGAAGTCTTCCAAAAGTATTTTAATACATCTAAATACACTACATGTATATACATTTTAACTGAGTCGTTAAGTCATCGTTAGTCGTTACATGTAAGTGTAGTTTTGAAACCTTTAAGTTAACGATCTCAATTAATGTTGTTAACCCATTGTTTATTATATCTAATGAGATGTTAAATTATTATATTATCATGATATTATGATATATTAATATATCTTAATATGATATATATACATTTAAATGTCGTTACAACGATAATCGTTACATATATGTCTCGTTTCGAAATCCTTAAGTTAGTAGTCTTGTTTATATGTATATAACTCATTGTTAATATACTTATGGAGATACTTACTTATCATACTCTCATGTTAACCATATGTATATCCATATATATATCGTCATGTCATTTTTACAAGTTTTAACGTTCGTGAATCGCCGGTCAACTTGGGTGGTCAATTGTCTATATGAAACATATTTCAATTAATCAAGTCTTAACAAGTTTGATTGCTTAACATGTTGGAAACATTTAATCATGTAAATATCAATCTCAATTAATATATATAAACATGGAAAAGTTCGGGTCACTACAGTACCTACCCGTTAAATAAATTTCGTCCCGAAATTTTAAGCTGTTGAAGGTGTTGACGAATCTTCTGGAAATAGATGCGGGTATTTCTTCTTCATCTGATCTTCATGCTCCCAGGTGAACTCGGGTCCTCTACGAGCATTCCATCGAACCTTAACAATTGGTATCTTGTTTTTCTTAAGTCTTTTAACCTCACGATCCATTATTTTGACGGGTTCTTTGATGAATTGAAGTTTTTCGTTGATTTGGATTTCATCTAACGGAATAGTGAGATCTTCTTAAGCAAAACATTTCTTCAAATTCGAGACGTGGAAAGTGTTATGTACAGCCGCGAGTTGTTGAGGTAACTCAAGTCGGTAAGCTACTGGTCCGACACGATCAATAATCTTGAATGGTCCAATATACCTTGGATTTAATTTCCCTCGTTTACCAAATCGAACAACGCCTTTCCAAGGTGAAACTTTAAGCATGACCCTCTCTCCAATTTCAAATTCTATATCTTTTCTTTTAATGTCAGCGTAGCTCTTTTGTCGACTTTGGGCGGTTTTCAACCGTTGTTGAATTTGGATGATCTTCTCGGTAGTTTCTTGTATAATCTCCGGACCCGTAATTTGTCTATCCCCCACTTCACTCCAACAAATCAGAGACCTGCACTTTCTACCATAAAGTGCTTCAAACGGCGCCATCTCAATGCTTGAATGGTAGCTGTTATTGTAGGAAAATTCTGCTAACGGTAGATGTCGATCCCAACTGCTTCCGAAATCAATAACACATGCTCGTAGCATGTCTTCAAGCATTTGTATCGTCCTTTCGCTCTGCCCATCATTTTGTGGATGATAGGCAGTACTCATGTCTAGACGAGTTCCTAATGCTTGCTGTAATGTCTGCCAGAATCTTGAAATAAATCTACCATCCCTATCAGAGATAATAGAGATTGGTATTCCATGTCTGGAGACGACTTCCTTCAAATACAGTCGTGCTAACTTCTCCATCTTGTCATCTTCTCTTATTGGCAGGAAGTGTGCTGATTTGGTGAGACGATCAACTATTACCCAAATAGTATCAAAACCACTTGCAGTCCTTGGCAATTTAGTGATGAAATCCATGGTAATGTTTTCCCATTTCCATTCCGGGATTTCGGGTTGTTGAAGTAGACCTGATGGTTTCTGATGCTCAGCTTTGACCTTAGAACACGTCAAACATTCTCCTACATATTTAGCAACATCGGCTTTCATACCCGGCCACCAAAAATGTTTCTTGAGATCCTTGTACATCTTCCCCGTTCCAGGATGTATTGAGTATCTGGTTTTATGAGCTTCTCTAAGTACCATTTCTCTCATATCTCCAAATTTTGGTACCCAAATCCTTTCAGCCCTATACCGGGTTCCGTCTTCCCGAATATTAAGATGCTTCTCCGATCCCTTGGGTATTTCATCCTTTAAATTTCCCTCTTTTAAAACTCCTTGTTGTGCCTCCTTTATTTGAGTAGTAAGGTTATTATGAATCATTATATTCATAGATTTTACTCGAATGGGTTCTCTGTCCTTCCTGCTCAAGGCATCGGCTACCACATTTGCCTTTCCCGGGTGGTAACGAATCTCAAAGTCGTAATCATTCAACAATTCAATCCACCTACGCTGCCTCATATTCAGTTGTTTCTGATTAAATATGTGTTGAAGACTTTTGTGGTCGGTATATATAATACTTTTGACCCCATATAAGTAGTGCCTCCAAGTCTTTAATGCAAAAACAACCGCGCCTAATTCCAAATCATGCGTCGTATAATTTTGTTCGTGAATCTTCAATTGTCTAGACGCATAAGCAATCACCTTCGTTCGTTGCATTAATACAAAACCGAGACCTTGCTTTGATGCGTCACAATAAATCACAAAATCATCATTCCCTTCAGGCAATGACAATATAGGTGCCGTAGTTAGCTTTTTCTTCAATAACTGAAACGCTTTCTCTTGTTCATCATTCCATTCAAATTTCTTCCCTTTATGCGTTAATGCAGTCAAGGGTTTTGCTATTCTGGAAAAGTCTTGGATGAACCTTCTGTAGTAACCAGCTAGTCCTAAAAACTGGCGTATGTGTTTCGGAGTTTTCGGGGTTTCCCACTTTTCAACAGTTTCTATCTTTGCAGGATCCACCTTAATACCTTCTTTGTTCACTATGTGACCGAGGAATTGAACTTCTTCCAACCAAAATGCACACTTTGAAAACTTAGCGTACAATTCTTCCTTCCTCAATACTTCTAACACCTTTCTCAAATGTTCACCGTGTTCTTGGTCATTCTTTGAGTAAATAAGTATGTCATCAATGAAAACAATGACAAACTTGTCAAGGTATGGTCCACACACTCGGTTCATAAGGTCCATGAACACAGCTGGTGCATTAGTTAAACCAAACGGCATGACCATAAACTCGTAATGACCGTAACATGTTCTGAAAGCAGTCTTTGGAATATCATCTTCTTTCACCCGCATTTGATGATACCCGGAACGTAAGTCAATCTTTGAATAAACAGACGAGCCTTGTAGTTGATCAAATAAGTCGTCGATTCTCGGTAGTGGGTAGCGGTTCTTGATGGTAAGTTTGTTCAACTCTCGGTAGTCGATACACAACCTGAATGTACCATCTTTCTTCTTGACAAACAAAACAGGAGCTCCCCACGGTGATGTGCTTGGTCGAATGAAACCACGCTCTAAAAGTTCTTGTAATTGGCTTTGCAGTTCTTTCATCTCGCTGGGTGCGAGTCTGTAAGGAGCACGAGCTATTGGTGCAGCTCCTGGTACAAGATCTATTTGAAATTCAACGGATCGATGTGGGGGTAATCCCGGTAATTCTTTAAGAAATACATCGGGAAATTCTTTTGCAATGGGAACATCATTGATGCTCTTTTCTTCAGTTTGTACTTTCTCGACGTGTGCTAGAATAGTATAGCAACCTTTTCTTATTAGTTTTTGTGCCTTCAAATTACTAATAAGATGTAGCTTCGTGTTGCCCTTTTCTCCGTACACCATTAAGGGTTTTCCTTTTTCTCGTATAATGCGAATTGCATTTTTGTAACAAACGATCTCTGCTTTCACTTCTTTCAACCAGTCCATACCGATTATCACATCAAAACTCCCTAACTCTACTGGTATCAAATCAATCTTAAATGTTTCGCTAACCAGTTTAATTTCTCGATTCCGACATATATTATCTGCTGAAATTAATTTACCATTTGCTAATTCGAGTAAAAATTTACTATCCAAAGGCGTCAATGGACAACTTAATTTAGCACAAAAATCTCTACTCATATAGCTTCTATCCGCACCCTAAGCAGATTTATTGTCAATAAGAAACGTACCCGTAACAAGCTCCGGGTCTTCCTGTGCCTCTGCCGCATTAATATTGAAAACTCTTCCGCAGCCTTGTCCATTCATGTTCTCCTGGTTCGGGCAATTTCTAATAATGTGGCCCAGTTTTCCACATTTATAACAAACTACATTGGCATAACTTGCTCCGACACTACTTGCTCTGCCATTACTCGTTCCGACACCATTTGTTCCTTTCGTTCTATTAACCCCTGGTCCGTAGACCTCACACTTCACCGCGCTATGACCATTTCTTTTACACTTGTTGCAAAATTTGGTGCAGAACCCCGAGTGATACTTTTCACACCTTTGGCATAGCTGCTTCTGATTGTTGTTATTGTTGCGGTTATTATTGTTGTTGGGATGATTGTTGTAGTTGTAGTTGTTGTTGTTGTTGTTGTTGTTGTTGTTGTTGTTGGGCCGTTTGTTGTGGTTGCGATTGATGTTGCGATTGTTGGGATAATTGTTGCGATTATTGTTGTAATTGCTGTTGTTGTTGTATTGGTGATTCTTATCACCGTTTTCCTCCCACTTTCTTTTGACTTGCTTCACATTGGCCTCTTCAGCAATCTGTTCTTTAATTCTTTCTTCAATCTGGTTCACTAGTTTGTGAGCCATTCTACATGCCTGTTGTATGGAGGCGGGCTCGTGTGAACTTATATCTTCTTAGATTCTTTCCGGTAATCCTTTCACAAACGCGTCGATCTTCTCTTCCTCATCTTCGAATGCTCCCGGATACAATAGGCACAATTCTGTGAATCGTCTTTCGTACGTGGTAATATCAAATCCTTGGGTTCGTAACCCTCTAAGTTCTATCTTGAGCTTATTGACCTCGGTTCTGGGACGGTACTTCTCGTTCATCAAGTGCTTGAATGCTGACCACGGTAGTGCGTACGCATCGTCTTGTCCCACTTGCTCTAGATAGGTATTCCACCATGTTAACGCAGAACCTGTGAAGGTATGCGTAGCGTACTTTACTTTGTCCTCTTAAGTACACTTACTTATGGCAAACACCGATTCGACCTTCTCGGTCCACCGTTTCAATCCGATCGGTCCTTCGGTTCCATCAAATTCCAAAGGTTTGCAGGCAGTGAATTCTTTGTAGGTGCATCCTACACGATTTCCTGTACTGCTAGATCCAAGGTTATTGTTGGTATGTAGCGCAGCCTGTACTGCGGCTATGTTTGAAGCTAGAAAAGTACGGAATTCCTCTTCATTCATATTCACGGTGTGTCGAGTAGTCGGTGCCATTTCCTTCAAAATAGTCAAATGGAACAAGTTAATCATACAGAATATTAAGAGTAGTTAATAGTATTTCGTAGCATAATATGAACTCATTTATAAAAGCTTTTTCTTCATATTAGCGTTTTATAAGTTTAAATTCGGGTAGTACCTACCCGTTAAGTTCATACTTAGTAGCTAATATACAATTCAACTACTACAATTCTATATGAAAAACTGATTATAATAATATTTCGCGTTCAAACTTTTATACAATATTTTACAAACTTACAATACCGCTTATTTTACATAAAGCATGAAATATAGCACACAATAACTTTGATACAAGATAGTTGTAAAGATAATTCTAGCTAGTACACAAGTCGTTCAGCAAAGGCAATAAAGACACGTAATTCATATGTCCAGAAACAAGTCATGCATTCTGGTTTTACTAGGACTACTTCCCATCCTTGGTCTTGTGGAACATAGCCGTTATGGCCGTTGATAAGACAGCGTGTTGTAACGTCGTCAAAGGGACGAGGGTTACGTAATGTCCAACAGTCCCGTAACAATCTAAAAACCTCATTTCTTACCCCAATTACCGACTCCGTCACTTGTGGGAACGTTTTGTTTAATAGTTGTAGCCCGATGTTCTTGTTCTCACTTTGGTGAGAAGCGAACATTACTAATCCGTAAGCATAACATGCTTCTTTATGTTGCATGTTAGCCGCTTTTTCTAAATCACGAAGTCCAATATTCGGATATATTGAGTCAAAATAATTTCTTAACCCATTGCGTAAAATAGCATTTGGGTTTCCCGCAATATATGCATCAAAGTAAACATATCGTAACTTATGGATTTCCCAATGTGATATCCCCCATCTTTCAAACGAAAGCCTTTTATAAATCAAGGCATTCTTGGAACGTTCTTCGAATGTCTTACAAACTGATCTCGCCTTAAATAGTTGTGCCGAAGAATTCTGACCGACTCTAGACAAGATTTCATCAATCATGTCTCCGGGTAGGTCTCTTAAAATATTGGATTGTCTATCCATTTTGTGTTTTTATACTGTAAAATAGAACAAGAGTTAGATTCATAAAAAAAATACTTATTAATACAAGCAATTTTTACATATATTATAAAGCATAAGCACACTATATTACATATATATTACACCACACGAATACAACTATCTTATTCCGACTCGCTTGTTTCTTCTTCTTCGGTTTTGGTTCGTTTTGCCAAGTTTCTAGGGATATATGATGTTCCCCTAATACGAGCCGTCGTTTTCCACATTGGTTTAGAAAAACCTGGTGGTTTAGAGGTTCCCGGGTCATTGTTACAACTTAAGGACTTCGGGGGTTGACGATACATATAAAGTTCATCGGGGTTGGAATTAGATTTCTCTATTTTTATGCCCTTTCCCTTATTACTTTCTTTTGCCTTTTTAAATTCAGCTGGGGTAATTTCTATAACATCATCGGAATTCTCGTCAGAATCCGATTCATCGGAGAATTGGTAATCCTCCCAATATTTTGTTTCCTTAGCGGAAACACCATTGACTATAATTAACCTTGGTCGGTTGGTTGAGGATTTTCTTTTACTCAACCGTTTTATTATTTCCCCCACCGGTTCTATTTCTTCATCCGGTTCCGATTCTTCTTCCGGTTCCGATTCTTCTTCTGGTTCCGACTCTTCTTCCGGTTCCTCTTCGGGAACTTGTGAATCAGTCCACGAATCATTCCAATTTACATTTGACTCTTCATTATTATTAGGTGAGTCAATGGGACTTGTTCTAGAGGTAGACATCTATCACATAATATCAAACGCGTTAAGAGATTAATATATCACATAATATTCACATGGTAAAAATATATAGTTTCCAACAAAATTTGTTAAGCAATCATTTTTCAAGTAAACACGGTCGAAGTCCAGACTCACTAATGCATCCTAACAAACTCGATAAGACACACTAATGCAAAATTCTGGTTCTCTAAGACCAACGCTCTGATACCAACTGAAATGTCCCGTTCTTATTGATTAAAAACGTTCCATATTAATTGATTTCGTTGCGAGGTTTTGACCTCTATATGAGACGTTTTTCAAAGACTGCATTCATTTTTAAAACAAACCATAACCTTTATTTCATAAATAAAGGTTTAAAAAGCTTTACGTAGATTATCAAATAATGATAATCTAAAATATCCTGTTTACACACGACCATTACATAATGGTTTACAATACAAATATGTTACATCGAAATCAGTTTCTTGAATGCAGTTTTTACACAGTATCATACAAACATGGACTCCAAATCTTGTCCTTATTTTAGTATGCAACAGCGGAAGCTCTTAGTATTCACCTGAGAATAAACATGCTTTAAACGTCAACAAAAATGTTGGTGAGTTATAGGTTTAACCTATATATATCAAATTGTAACAATAGACCACAAGATTTCATATTTCAATATACATCCCATACATAGAGATAAAAATCATTAATATGGTGAACACCTGGTAACCGACATTAACAAGATGCATATATAAGAATATCCCCATCATTCCGGGACACCCTTCGGATATGATATAAATATCGAAGTACTAAAGCATTCGATACTTTGGATGGGGTTTGTTAGGCCCAATAGATCTATCTTTAGGATTCGCGTCAATTAGGGTGTCTGTTCCCTAATTCTTAGATTACCAGACTTAATAAAAAGGGGCATATTCGATTTTGATAATTCAACCATAGAATGTAGTTTCACGTACTTGTGTCTATTTTGTAAATCATTTATAAAACCTGCATGTATTCTCATCCCAAAAATATTAGATTTTAAAAGTGGGACTATAACTCACTTTCACAGATTTTTACTTCGTCGAGAAGTAAGACTTGGCCACTGTTAATTCATGAACCTATAACAATATATACATGTATATTAAAGTATGTTCAAAATATATTTACAACACTTTTAATATATTTTGATGTTTTAAGTTTATTAAGTCAGCTATCCTCGTTAGTAACCTACAACTAGTTGTCCACAGTTAGATGTACAGAAATAAATCGATAAATATTATCTTGAATCAATCCACGACCCAGTGTATACGTATCTCAGTATTGATCACAACTTAAACTATATATATTTTGGAATCAACCTCAACCCTGTATAGCTAACTCCAACATTCACATATAGAGTGTCTATGGTTGTTCCGAAATATATATAGATGTGTCGACATGATAGGTCGAAACATTGTATACGTGTCTATGGTATCTCAAGATTACATAATATACAATACAAGTTGATTAAGTTATGGTTGGAATAGATTTGTTACCAATTTTCACGTAGCTAAAATGAGAAAAATTATCCAATCTTGTTTTACCCATGACTTCTTCATTTTAAATCCGTTTTGAGTGAATCAAATTGCTATGGTTTCATATTGAGCTCTATTTTATGAATCTAAATAGAAAAAGTATAGGTTTATATTCGGAAAAATAAGTTACAAGTCATTTTTGTAAAGGTAGTCATTTCAGTCGAAAGAACGACGTCTAGATGACCATTTTAGAAAACATACTTCCACTTTGAGTTTAACCATAATTTTTGAATATAGTTTCATGTTCATAATAAAAATCATTTTCTCAGAATAACAACTTTTAAATCAAAGTTTATCATAGTTTTTAATTAACTAACCCAAAACAGCCCGCGGTGTTACTACGACGGCGTAAATCCGGTTTTACGGTGTTTTTCGTGTTTCCAGGTTTTAAATCATTAAGTTAGAATATCATATAGATATAGAACATGTATTTAGTTAATTTTAAAAGTCAAGTTAGAAGGATTAACTTTTGTTTGCGAACAAGTTTAGAATTAACTAAACTATGTTCTAGTGATTACGAGTTTAAACCTTCGAATAAGATAGTTTTATATATATGAATCGAATGATGTTATGAACATCATTACTACCTCAAGTTTAGTAGGTAAACCTACTGGAAGTGACAATAAATGATCTAGCTTCAAAGGATCTTGGATGGCTTGAAAGTTCTTGAAGTAGGATCATGACACAAAAACAAGTTCAAGTAAGATTTTTACTCGAATTAAGATAGTTTATAGTTATAGAAATTGAATCAAAGTTTGAATATGAATATTACCTTGAATAAGAAAGATAACCTACTGTATATAACAAAGGTTTCTTGATCTTAGATGATTACTTGGAATGGATTAGAAAGCTTGGAAGTAAATTAGTAAACTTGAAGGGATTTTTGAAGTATTCTTGAAGTGTTCTTCC
The DNA here is from genome assembly GCF_046630445.1 of Rutidosis leptorrhynchoides. Classification (NCBI taxonomy): domain Eukaryota; kingdom Viridiplantae; phylum Streptophyta; class Magnoliopsida; order Asterales; family Asteraceae; genus Rutidosis; species Rutidosis leptorrhynchoides. The sequence continues at coordinate 325,198,605 of NC_092339.1, read as the reverse complement.
TATGATGATTATAGCTTGATTCTTGAAGTGATTTTTGATGAAGATGATGATTAACTACTGGAAAAATACGTTCATAATAGTGTGTATGTGTTGAGAGAGAATTAGAAAGAGAATTGGAAGTGAAATTGAGTGAATGATGAGTGGTAATTGGTGAATGGTGAGTGGGGTTAAAAGGAGTTCAAGTTAGTTGACTAGCTCATGGTAGAAGTTAAAATTGATTAGTCATACATGACATAATCAAGAGTGGAATCCCATGCTAGTTCCTATTGGTATATACCCATAGTAAGTACGTTTTGAAGCTGTGTATAATACGGGTAAGAATACGACTAGAATTCTTGATGAAAGAAAAGAATGGGAAAGTAACTGTAACCATTTTTGTTAAGTATGAGTGTTTTGATATATGTCTTGAAGTCTTCCAAAAGTATTTTAATACATCTAAATACACTACATGTATATACATTTTAACTGAGTCGTTAAGTCATCGTTAGTCGTTACATGTAAGTGTTGTTTTGAAACCTTTAAGTTAACGATCTCAATTAATGTTGTTAACCCATTGTTTATTATATCTAATGAGATGTTAAATTATTATATTATCATGATATTATGATATATTAATATATCTTAATATGATATATATATACATTTAAATGTCGTTACAACGATAATCGTTACATATATGTCTCGTTTCGAAATCCTTAAGTTAGTAGTCTTGTTTATATGTATATAACTCATTGTTAATATACTTATGGAGATACTTACTTATCATAATCTCATGTTAACCATATGTATATCCATATATATATCGTCATGTCGTTTTTACAAGTTTTAACGTTCGTGAATCGCCGGTCAACTTGGGTGGTCAATTGTCTATATGAAACATATTTCAATTAATCAAGTCTTAACAAGTTTGATTGCTTAACATGTTGGAAACATTTAATCATGTAAATATCAATCTCAATTAATATATATAAACATGGAAAAGTTCGGGTCACTACATGGATGACCCGAATGGGTGTGTTGACCTTGAAATGGGTCAAATGAGTCTTTAATGACCTAAGTAGCCTAGCACGTATGAAAATGAGTTAGCCTTGTGACCTAAATGTGTTTTAAACCCATCTTGATGAATGACTAGGGTTTTGGTGTGAGTTGACCCAAATTAGGGTTAAGGGTGGAAATGGGTTGAAATTGCACCTTGGGTCAAAATGGCTTTGAATGGTGAAAGGGTTTGGTTGACCGATTTGAGTTTGTGTTTGATATATATGTATAATGTGATAGGTACGTTACTTTGAGGTTTCGCAAGCTCGGGTATCTTTTCACAAGACTTTGTGGTGAGTGGAATAATTATATGCGTATGTATATAATGTATCTATTTGTTGTAGCGTGAAATGTGTAGTGTCGAGGTGCTAAGACACCATGTTTCACGTGAAGAGTGTAGCATCGAGGTGTTAAGATGCCACTCGGGTGTAGCATCAAGGTGTTAAGATGCCACCTAGGAGTGTAGTGTCGAGGTGTTAAGACACCACTCCGTAAATTAATGAGTGATGCATCGAGGTGTTAAGATGCCACTCGAGGTGATGTGCTGAGGTGTTAAGGTGCCACCCTAGGGGTTAGTGGTGCAAGGTGTTAAGTGCCCTAACGGATGTTATGAACACAAATGGCGTTTTCACGAGCGCCGTTCCCTTGTACTATTTGTTAACCATGGTTATTTGTGTGGTAAGCATATTATATTATTCGAGTTATATTTATATGCGGTTGTTATGCTAGCTTGTGGTATTGGAGGTTTATAGCTTGTTATTGTGACGATAAGCTAATTGTGTTTGCTAGCATGTTTGCGGTTTGTGTAGGTGTATGCAAGTAGGTATAATTATATATGTATTCGTATAATTATTGCATTCACTAAGCTTTGCTTACCCTCTCGTTGTTTACCATTTTTATAGGTTCGGTTGTGGACAAGGGTAAGGGAATCATCTTGGATTAGAGATCCCGTCGTTGATTTAGGGAACGCTTTTGGATGTGTTGACTTTTGGGAGTTTGACCGAGACGTGGGTAGTTTAATCCCAAACGCCATGCTCATAGTGTAGTTTGGTACTTAAACTTTTTGGTGGTCGGAACTCTTAAATTGTAGTAAACTTGTATTTTGGGCCGTGTGGGCCCCACTTGTAAAACGTGATTTTTATGTTTGAATCGTGTTAGTTTTACATATTTGAATGTGTGGTTAAAAGCGTTTCGCCTAAAAGTGTCAGGAACTAGTCGATCTTTTTCACATTTAAACTTCGGAGACAGCCAGTTTTGGCGCGCCGCGCCCCAACCTGGCGCGCCGCGCGGGGTCACTGTACAGGAAATTTTTGTTTTTTTGGTTGAATTTTTGCGTGGTTTAGTCGTGGGTTGGTTTGGGTCGTTACATGTTGTTTCCCTGGACTTTAAAGGGAGAAGCCAAAGATTGGTTAGAATCGTTACCTGAAGGGGCGATTGATACATGGGATGTTTTAGTTGAAAAATTTCTTAAACAATTCTTTCCGACATCTAAAGCCGTGAGACTTCAAGGGAAATTGTTACGTTCACACAAAAGTCAAATGAAACATTATATGAGGCGTGGACAAGATTTGGAAAGTTGTTGAGAGGATGTCCTCAACACGGTTTAGACACTTATCAAATATTACAAATATTCTATCAAGGTGTTGACGTTGCTACACAAAAAGACATCGACATAGCAGCTGGTGGTTCCATTATGAAGAAAACCGCAACTGAAGCTCACAAAATCATTGATAACACAGCCTCCTACGCACATGAGTGGCACCAGGAAAAAGATATTTTTCGTTCATCTAAAGTGGCTAGAGCCGATTCTAACCATGACTTTGATTCCGTTTCCGCAAAAATAGATGTTTTCGAGAGACGAATGGAAAAGATGACTAAAGATATTCACACAATACGAATCAGTTGTGAGCAATGCGGTGGACCACACTTAACGAAAGATTGTCACATTGAGCAAACGATGGAACAACGTGAGAATGTTTCCTACATGAACCAAAGGCCAGGAAATAATTATCAAAATAATTATCAACCGCCAAGGCCAAACTTCAATCGAAATCAGAACATTCTTTACAATCCAAATGGGCTAAACAATAACTCGTACAACCAACAAGGTCCGAATAACCAACCAACTCAAAACAACACTTTCAATCAACAAAGATCTGGTTTGTACAAACCACCACAACAAATCGAAGAGAAAAAGTCAAATCTGGAAGAAATGGTACAAAAGCTAGTTGAATCTCAAACACAATTTATTGCAACTCAAACCCAAATGAATGAGAGAATTGATCAGTCATTTAGAACTCAACAAGCTTCCATTTTGAATCTAGAAAAACACGTAGGTACTCTTGCTAGCATGATGAGTGAGAGGGAACAAGGAAAGCTACCAAGTAATACTGAAGTAAATTCTCGGAATGAGAACGTTAATATGGTTTCAACGAATTCTGAAAAACCAGCATCAGAAGAAGGGAAGGTTTTAGATGTGAGTAACAATGAAGAAGTTACAACGCTACCACCACTACCTAAGTATGTAAAGCCAGTGGTGGCACCATACAGATCACCCATCCCGTTTCCAAGAAAAGGAGTTGAGTATGAGAAAGTGATAGGTAATAAAGTTTGTGATACCTCTGGAAAGAAGAAGAAGAATAAGAAAGTGCAAGAAACAAAAATCGTAAAAATAAACCCGGTGAAGACAGTTCCACCAAAAGTTCCACCCAGGTTGGGTGATCCGGGTGAATTTATTGTTCCTTGTCTACTTAGTGATTGTGTCATGTATGATGCACTAGCAGATTTAGGTGCGAGTGTGAGTGTTATGCCTCTTTCATTATATAAGAGATTAGGTGTAGGTGATTTAAGTCCAACGGAAATGAGTGTTCGACTCTTTGATCAAACCATTAAGCACCCAGTTGGAATTGCTGATAACCTACCCGTTCAAGTAGGTAATTTAACCTTTCTAGTCGAATTTGTTGTCATTGACATAGAAGAGGACTCAAACATTCCTCTAATTTTAGGTCGACCATTCTTAGCATCCACCAGGGCGTTATTTGATGTAAGAGAGGGTAGAATGACACTTAGTGATGGTGAAAAATCGGTCACCTTTGTGATTCGGAAGTCTAAATCTCCACCAACTAAAATCGTTGAACCAACAAAAACGATCGATAAGAACCATATTGTTTTACCAACTCCAACGGTAGTGCGTAACAATAATAAAACGCCTAAGTGTGGGGAAGATGAAGTAACACCTAATGATGACCTGATAATAAAGAACCCCGTTGTTGATACGAAATTAAATGTCCCCGTTATTAATAGTTCAATGAAGAAACTTATTAAACGGATTCGCGATGCCAGAACCAAGGGGAACTTTAAGTTATGTAACCGGTTAGTATCCAATCTTTCGCCTAAAGAAAAGGCAAAACTAGTTGAATTTGTGGATGTTACACAGGAATCCGACCAATGGCTTAAAGCAGAAGTCACAGATATGCAAGTTGATTATGGTCCAAGAGAAATTGACGATGAAGTTAATCACAATTTCAACACCACAGCTACCTAAGTGTGGGGAGATTCAAATATTCTAAGAAATAATGCTGTCTAGGGTTAGTTGTTCTATTCTCGTGTAGTTTCGAGAATGGAATCCGATTGGTCTTTTCCACTAGCAGATACTAAAGAACTAGTTTTCTCCCCCCATTCTGAAATTTTTTGTTTTGTAGGTTTTGTATGAAATTAATACGCTTTTTATATTTAAGTTTTGTGTGAATTTAAAAACAAAATTTACTTTATTTCATTAAGTTTAAAAAATGATTTCTAAAATTCATCGTAAGTTGAAGACTATGTCATGGAACCGAAATTGCTTTACCCGAGGGCGGGGCGAAAAATTGTGTTATCATTATTTTTAATATTATTGATCTAAAGTATACCAAAAAAATTAAAAAAACCCAAAATCTTTGCTTTTAAAACAATCGCTTTAAAAATGACAAATTTTAAATTTTGTCGAGGGACGGACTAGGTAAACATACCGAAACTACCTAAAGTAAAAGAAAATAAAATTTTAAAAAAATTATTCATTTAAATTGTTTTAATAAATAAAGGTTTTATAATATATATATATATATATATATATATATATATATATATATATATATATATATATATATATAATAAAAATATTATGTATGTAACATCCCGCCTTTTTCCGTTATACTATTTTAAACTCCGTTATATGTTTATAACATCTCCCGTTATTACGCGTTTTAAATTATCTTGTTTAGGTAATTTTACGCACCCGCAAACTGAACTCGAGGGACTAGTTTTGCCAAAATGCCAAAGAGGTGACTAGCTTTTGACTAGTCAAACCCACCTCCCCATTTCTTTTCCATTTTCTCTAATTACTTTCAAAGTTTCTCTCAAATCTTCAAACAAGAATTCATCATCTAAAACAAATCGATCAAGCTCCAACCAAAACAAATTACATATTTTGAATCCTTGCAACTTCCTCTTCGATTCCATACCGAATTCATTACATTTGGGTAACTTTCTAAAATCACTAGATTTTGTGTTCTTGATGTTTTTAACTTATAAAGTTGTTAATTAGTGTCTATGGCTCAAGTCTAACATGCATATATGATTTATATGTTCGATTTTGTTATTTGAAGTAACTAACATGAACATAAACTTTGGTGTGTTTGATTTGGTGATTTCGTTGTTTGAATGATGTTAAATGTTATAAATGCATGTACTAAATGTGTTCCTAACATCACTAGCATCAATTTGATCTGTAGGTTGCTTGAGAACACACCATAAACTTGATTAGTGATTTTGGTGAATTTGGGTTAGGGTTTGATAAGCTTGAATTGAATATTTGATGCATTGAATGCCATGAATTATTGTTAGTAAGTAGTTAGTTGTATTGTATGCTCGATTACCTACAAAATGGCGTTATGAATTAAATGCCCGAATCATAAATGTGCACTTATCAAATTTGAAGCATTAAATGTGTGCATTGATTGATCATTTGATTTGAAAAGTCGGTTATTGCAAATAATGTTTTCGGTTGGTGAAATGTGTTTAGTTGTGTTCTTTGTTAATTTACCTTTCTAACGATATAAGATACGAGTTCTAAGTATTAGCGGTTTGCGAGTTATGCTTGAAAGTGTTTTGATATGAGACTTGGACATTTGAGACTGACCAGGTACCAGCTTCCGTGTATTGCCGCGGCGCAGCAGCCTTGGGTCGCGGCGCGACCTAAGGCGTGCTCAGGTTCTGACCTACATGTCAATAATATAAAAAATGTTTGGCACCCTATGGACCTCCGATTCACATGAGACTTGTTCTAACATGTTTATATATGAATAATTAGCACAGAAAAATAGTTCGGGACTCGACCCGAACGCGTTGACTTTTTCGTTGACTTTGACCGACCAAAGTTTGACTTTTTGTCAAACTTAACCAAATGATTATGCAACCTTCCTAACTTGTTTCTATACTTGTATCTTGCATGAAACTTTACAATTTGATTCACAAGCTACATAATTGAGTCATAACGAGCCATAGGACTAATTGAACTTCTTTGATCAAATATGATTATCAATATTGATACAACCTATTTGTTTAGGTCAAGACTAGCATTGTTCTTTGTACGTTACTTGTCGAAGTACTTATTTACTCTTGTACTCAAGGTGAGATCATAGTCACACTTTTACTCTTTTGAACTTATAATTGGGATGAGAAAACATAAACGTTTCTTTTTTTAACTAAGTGAACACAAGTACAGGAAAACAAACATTCTACATACGAGTTTAGAATGAAATCCTCAATTCGATTATCATTAGTTACACTTGCAGGGTGTAAGTGTAGGCGTGAACTTATGTTGTATGGCCATATGGGTTTGACAAACTCTCATCTCGGACGGTTCGCTACCGTCTATGGATGAAATATATTTTCGAGAAACAGTGTTGTTCTAGCACTATTAATGGGGTTCAACGGACGGAATGTTAAGCCTTGATAATTGGGTGCTCGTGAATATTAACTTTTAGAATGTATTACTATTTATCAATGATGTAAATCTTGTGGTTCGACTTACTTTTACTCACTTACTTACTTAAACCTATGATTTCGCCAACGTTTTCGTTGACAGATTTCTATGTTTTTCTCAGGTCCGTGAACATTAGGTGATACATGCTTCCGCACACTCTTTTTGGTACTTGCTTTGGATGTCGAGTATACTTACATATGTGGAGCGTCTTTTGACTACTTTAAACTGTGTCGCACGTGTTTCATTTATACTTTAAGCATCGTTATGTACTAGTTATAGAAACTACTTTTGTAAACTTTGAAACATCCACACTTATGAAATGAATGCGACATATTTTCGGTCAAACTTTGTCTTAAAGACTTATGACCATGTAATGGGACCTACGTAGATGGCGCCGTCAAACATGTTTTGGTCAGTTCGCTACAGATGGTATCAGAGCTTTGGTTGTAGGGATTTAGAGTTCATTGGTGTCAACCCCGAGTCATAGGGTACATTAGTGAATGTAGACTACAACCGGCATATAGACTCGAAGTAGGAATTACTTGACTACTTGTGCATTTATACTCGAACTCTTCTATCATATCTAATTCGTATTCGATCTTAATCTTACATTTATAAATTTTATTGACGCGCCACCTTGACTATATGAAGTAATGTCGAATGCACATATGAATTAGGGTAATATAATTTCCGGGATTATATTACGGTGACTCATATGAACATTCTGACATTATGACATAAAGAATTTAAGGTGAGTCAAGGATAATTTTCTCTCTATATTTATTCCATATCACGGTTAGTATTATTTAGAATACTAACCAACGGTATTCTTTTATTGTGAAGGAACAATGCCTCCTCGTCGTGTGCCACGCCATGAGACTCCCGAACAAGCTCTACAACGAATGATAGCCACCGCCGTAGAGGCGGCCATGGCCTATCACTCCACTAACAACAATAACAATAACAACAATAACAACCAAGGGGCCGGTAACTCTAGCGAAGGGTGCTCCTACAAAGCTTTTATGGGGTTCAAACCTCACACTTATGATGGAACCGGGGGACCGGTTACTCTCACTCGATGGTTCGAACAAACTGAAATGTCCCGTTCTTATTGATTAAAAACGTTCCATATTAATTGATTTCGTTGCGAGGTTTTGACCTCTATATGAGACGTTTTTCAAAGACTGCATTCATTTTTAAAACAAACCATAACCTTTATTTCATAGATAAAGGTTTTAAAAAGCTTTACGTAGATTATCAAATAATGATAATCTAAAATATCCTTTTTACACACGACCATTACATAATGGTTTACAATACAAATATGTTACAACAAAATAAGTTTCTTGAATGCAGTTTTTACACAATATCATACAAGCATGGACTCCAAATCTCGTCCTTATTTAAGTATGCGACAGCGGAAGCTCTTAATAATCACCTGAGAATAAACATGCTTAAAACGTCAACAAAAATGTTGGTGAGTTATAGGTTTAACCTATATTTGATAATAATAGACCACAAGATTTCATATTTCAATACACATCCCATACATAGAGATAAAAATCATTCATATGGTGAACACCTGATAACCGACATTAACAAGATGCATATATAAGAATATCCCCATCATTCCAGGACACCCTTCGGATATGATATAAATTTCGAAGTACTAAAGCATCCGGTACTTTGGATGGGGTTTGTTAGGCCCGATAGATCTATCTTTAGGATTCACATCAATTAGGGTGTCGGTTCCCAAATTTTTAGATTACCAGACTTAATAAAAAGGGGCATATTCGATTTCGATAATTCAACCATAGAATGTAGTTTCACGTACTTGTGTCTATTTTGTAAATCATTTATAAAACCTGCATGTATTCTCATCCCAAAAATATTAGATTTTAAAAGTGGGACTATAACTCACTTTCACGGATTTTTACTTCGTCGGGAAGTAAGACTTGGCCACTGGTTGATTCACGAACCTATAACAATATATACATATATATCAAAGTATGTTCAAAATATATTTACAACACTTTTAATATATTTTGATGTTTTAAGTTTATTAAGTCAGCTGTCCTCGTTAGTAACCTACAACTAGTTGTCCACAGTTAGATGTACAGAAATAAATCGATAAATATTATCTTGAATCAATCCACGACCCAGTGTATACGTATCTCAGTATTGATAACAACTCAAACTATATATATTTTGGAATCAACCTCAACCCTGTATAGCTAACTCCAACATTCACATATAGAGTGACTATGGTTGTTCCGAAATATATATAGATGTGTCGACATGATAGGTCGAAACATTGTATACGTGTCTATGGTATCTCAAGATTACATAATATACAATACAAGTTGATTAAGTTATGGTTGGAATAGATTTGTTACCAATTTTCACGTAGCTAAAATGAGAAAAATTATCCAATCTTGTTTTACCCATAACTTCTTCATTTTAAATCCGTTTTGAGTGAATCAAATTTCTATGGTTTCATATTGAACTCTATTTTATGAATCTAAACAGAAAAAGTATAGGTTTATAGTCAGAAAAATAAGTTACAAGTCATTTTTGTAAAGGTAGTCATTTCAGTCGAAAGAACGACGTCTAGATGACCATTTTAGAAAACATACTTCCACTTTGAGTTTAACCATAATTTTTGGATATAGTTTCATGTTCATAATAAAAATCATTTTCTCAGAATAACAACTTTTAAATCAAAGTTTATCATAGTTTTTAATTAACTAACTCAAAACAGCCCGCGGTGTTACTACGACGGCGTAAATCCGGTTTTACGGTGTTTTTCGTGTTTCCAGGTTTTAAATCATTAAGTTAGCCTATCATATAGATATAGAACATGTGTTTAGTTGATTTTAAAATTCAAGTTAGAAGGATTAACTTTTGTTTGCGAACAAGTTTAGAATTAACTAAACTATGTTCTAGTGATTACAAGTTTAAACCTTCGAATAAGATAGCTTTATATGTATGAATCGAATGATGTTATGAACATCATTACTACCTTAAGTTCCTTGGATAAACCTACTGGAAAAGAGAAAAATGGATCTAGCTTCAACGGATCCTTGGATGGCTCGAAGTTCTTGAAGCAGAATCATGACACGAAAACAAGTTCAAGTAAGATCATCACTTGAAATAAGATTGTTATAGTTATAGAAATTGAACCAAAGTTTGAATATGATTATTACCTTGTATTAGAATGATAACCTACTGTAAGAAACAAAGATTTCTTGAGGTTGGATGATCACCTTACAAGATTGGAAGTGAGCTAGCAAACTTGAAAGTATTCTTGATTTTATGTAACTAGAACTTGTAAAATATATGAAGAACACTTAGAACTTGAAGATAGAACTTGAGAGAGATCAATTAGATGAAGAAAATTGAAGAATGAAAGTGTTTGTAGGTGTTTTTGGTCGTTGGTGTATGGATTAGATATAAAGGATATGTAATTTTGTTTTCATGTAAATAAGTCATGAATGATTACTCATATTTTTGTAATTTTATGAGATATTTCATGCTAGTTTCCAAATGATGGTTCCCACATGTGTTAGGTGACTCACATGGGCTGCTAAGAGCTGATCATTGGAGTGTATGTACCAATAGTACATACATCTAAAAGCTGTGTATTGTACGAGTACGAATACGGGTGCATACGAGTAGAATTGTTGATGAAACTGAACGAGGATGTAATTGTATGCATTTTTGTTAGGTAGAAGTATTTTGATAAGTGTATTGAAGTCTTTCAAAAGTGTATAAATACATATTAAAACACTACATTTATATACATTTTAACTGAGTCGTTAAGTCATCGTTAGTCGTTACATGTAAGTGTTGTTTTGAAACCTTTAGGTTAACGATCTTGTTAAATGTTGTTAACCCAATGTTTATAATATCAAATGAGATTTTAAATTATTATAGTATCATGATATTATCATGTATGAATATCTCTTAATATGATATATATACATTAAATGTCTTTACAACGATAATCGTTACATATATGTCTCGTTTAAAAATCATTAAGTTAGTAGTCTTGTTTTTACATATGTAGTTCATTGTTAATATACTTAATGATATGTTTACTTATCATAGTATCATGTTAACTATATATATATCCATATATATATGTCATCATATAGTTTTTACAAGTTTTAACGTTCGTGAATCACCGGTCAACTTGGGTGGTCAATTGTCTATATGAAACATATTTCAATTAATCAAGTCTTAACAAGTTTGATTGCTTAACATGTTGGAAACATTTAATCATGTAAATATCAATCTCAATTAATATATATAAACATGGAAAAGTTCGGGTCACTACAGTACCTACCCGTTAAATAAATTTCGTCCCGAAATTTTAAGCTGTTCAAGGTGTTGACGAATATTCTGGAAATAGATGCGGGTATTTCTTCTTCATCTGATCTTCATGCTCCCAGGTGAACTCGGGTCCTCTACGAGCATTCCATTGAACCTTAACAATTGGTATCTTGTTTTGCTTAAGTCTTTTAACCTCACGATCCATTATTTCGACGGGTTCTTCGATGAATTGAAGTTTTTCGTTGATTTGGATTTCATCTAACGGAATAGTGAGATCTTCTTTAGCAAAACATTTCTTCAAATTCGAGACGTGGAAAGTGTTATGTACAGCTGCGAGTTGTTGAGGTAACTCAGTCGGTAAGCTACTGGTCCGACACGATCAATAATCTTGAATGGTCCAATATACCTTGGATTTAATTTCCCTCGTTTACCAATCGAACAACGCCTTTCCAAGGTGCAACTTTAAGCATGACCATCTCTCCAATTTCAAATTCTATATCTTTTCTTTTAATGTCAGCGTAGCTCTTTTGTCGACTTTGGGCGGTTTTCAACCGTTGTTGAATTTGGATGATCTTCTCGGTAGTTTCTTGTATAATCTCCAGACCCGTAATCTGTCTATCCCCCACTTCACTCCAACAAATCGGAGACCTGCACTTTCTACCATAAAGTGCTTCAAACGGCGCCATCTCAATGCTTGAATGGTAGCTGTTGTTGTAGGAAAATTCTGCTAACGGTAGATGTTGATCCCAAATGTTTCCGAAATCAATAACACATGCTCGTAGCATGTCTTCAAGCGTTTGTATCGTCCTTTCACTCTGCCCATCAGTTTGCGGATGATAGGCAGTACTCATGTCTAGACGAGTTCCTAATGCTTGCTGTAATGTCTGCCAGAATCTTGAAATAAATCTGCCATCCCTATCAGAGATAATAGAGATTGGTATTCCATGTCTGGAGACGACTTCCTTCAAATACAGTCGTGCTAACTTCTCCATCTTGTCATCTTCTCTTATTGGCAGGAAGTGTACTGATTTGGTGAGACGATCAACTATTACCCAAATAGTATCAAAACCACTTGCAGTCCTTGGCAATTTAGTGATGAAATCCATGGTAATGTTTTCCCATTTCCATTCCGGGATTTCGGGTTGTTGAAGTAGACCTGATGGTTTCTGATGCTCAGCTTTTACCTTAGAACACGTCAAACATTCTCCTACGTATTTAGCAACATCGGCTTTCATACCCGGCTACCAAAAATGTTTCTTGAGATCCTTGTACATCTTCCCCGTTCCAGGATGTATTGAGTATCTGGTTTTATGAGCTTCTCTAAGTACCATTTCTCTCATATCTCCAAATTTTGGTACCCAAATCCTTTCAGCCCTATACCGGGTTCCGTCTTCCCGAATATTAAGATGCTTCTCCGATCCTTTGGGTATTTCATCCTTTAAATTTCCCTCTTTTAAAACTCCTTGTTGCGCCTCCTTTATTTGAGTAGTAAGGTTATTATGAATCATTATATTCATAGATTTTACTCGAATGGGTTCTCTGTCCTTCCTGCTCAAGGCATCAGCTACCACATTTGCCTTCCCCGGGTGGTAACGAATCTCAAAGTCGTAATCATTCAACAATTCAATCCACCTACGCTGCCTCATATTCAGTTGTTTCTGATTAAATATGTGTTGAAGACTTTTGTGGTCGGTATATATAATACTTTTGACCCCATATAAGTAGTGCCTCCAAGTCTTTAATGCAAAAACAACCGCGCCTAATTCCAAATCATGTGTCGTATAATTTTGCTCGTGAATCTTCATTTGTCTAGACGCATAAGCAATCACCTTCGTTCGTTGCATTAATACACAACCGAGACCTTGCTTTGATGCGTCACAATAAATCACAAAATCATCATTCCCTTCAGGCAATGACAATATAGGTGCCGTAGTTAGCTTTTTCTTCAATAACTGGAACGCTTTCTCTTGTTCATCCTTCCATTCAAATTTCTTCCCTTTATGCGTTAATGCAGTCAAGGGTTTTGCTATTCTGGAAAAGTCTTGGATGAACCTTCTGTAGTAACCAGCTAGTCCTAAAAACTGGCGTATGTGTTTCGGAGTTTTCGGGGTTTCCCACTTTTCAACAGTTTCTATCTTTGTCGGATCCACCTTAATACCTTCTTTGTTCACTATGTGACCGAGGAATTGAACTTCTTCCAACCAAAATGCACACTTTGAAAACTTAGCGTACAATTCTTCCTTCCTCAATACTTCTAACACCTTTCTCAAATGTTCACCGTGTTCTTGGTCATTCTTTGAGTAAATAAGTATGTCATCAATGAAAACAATGACAAACTTGTCAAGGTATGGTCCACACACTCGGTTCATAAGGTCCATGAACATAGCTGGTGCATTAGTTAAACCAAATGGCATGACCATAAACTCGTAATGACCGTAACGTGTTCTGAAAGCAGTCTTTGGAATATCATCTTCTTTCACCCGCATTTGATGATACCCGGAACGTAAGTCAATCTTTGAATAAATAGACGAGCCTTGTAGTTGATCAAATAAGTCGTCGATTCTCGGTAGTGGGTAGCGGTTCTTGATGGTAAGTTTGTTCAACTCTCGGTAGTCGATACACAACCTGAATGTACCATCTTTCTTCTTGACAAACAAAACAGGAGCTCCCCACGGTGATGTGCTTGGTCGAATGAAACCACGCTCTAAAAGTTCTTGTAATTGGCTTTGCAGTTCTTTCATCTCGCTGGGTGCGAGTCTGTAAGGAGCACGAGCTATTGGTGCAGCTCCTGGTACAAGATCTATTTGAAATTCAACTTATCGATGTGGGGGTAATCCCGGTAATTCTTTCGGAAATACATCGGGAAATTCTTTTGCAATGGGAACATCATTGATGCTCTTTTCTTCAGTTTGTACTTTCTCAACGTGTGCTAGAACAGCATAGCAACCTTTTCTTGTTAGTTTTTGTGCCTTCAAATTACTAATAAGATGTAGCTTCGTGTTGCCCTTTTCTCCGTACACCATTAAGGGTTTTCCTTTTTCTCGTATAATGCGAATTGCATTTTTGTAACAAACGATCTCTGCTTTCACTTCTTTCAACCAGTCCATACCGATTATCACATCAAAACTCCCTAACTCTACTGGTATCAAATCAATCTTAAATGTTTCACTAACCAGTTTAATTTCTCGATTCCGACATATATTACCTGCTGAAATTAATTTACCATTTTCTAATTCGAGTAAAAATTTACTATCCAAAGGCGTCAATGGACAACTTAATTTAGCACAAAAATCTCTACTCATATAGCTTCTATCCTCACCCGAATCAAATAAAACGTAAGCAGATTTATTGTCAATAAGAAACGTACCCGTAACAAGCTCCGGGTCTTCCTGTGCCTCTGCCGCATTAATATTGAAAACTCTTCCGCGGCCTTGTCCATTCGTGTTCTCCTGGTTCGGGCAATTTCTAATAATGTGGCCCGGTTTTCCACATTTATAACAAACTACATTGGCATAACTTGCTCCGACACTACTTGCTCCGCCATTACTCGTTCCGACACCATTTGTTCCTTTCGTTCTATTAACCCCTGGTCCGTAGACCTCACACTTCGCCGCGCTATGACCATTTCTTTTACACTTATTGCAAAATTTGGTGCAGAACCCCGAGTGATACTTTTCACACCTTTGGCATAGCTGCTTCTGATTGTTGTTGTTGTTGTTGCGATTGTTATTGTTGTTGGGACGATTATTGTAGTTGCTGTTGTTGTTGTTGTTGTTGTTGTTGTTGTTGTTGTTGTTGTTGTTGTTGTTGTTGTTGTTGTTGGGCCGTTTGTTGTAGTTGCGATTGATGTTGCGATTATTGGGATAATTGTTGCGATTATTGTTGTAATTGCTGTTGTTGTTGTATTGGTGATTCTTATCACCGTTTTCCTCCCACTTTCTTTTGACTTGCTTCACATTGGCCTCTTCAGCAGTCTGTTCTTTAATTCTTTCTTCAATCCGGCTCACTAGTTTGTGAGCCATTCTACATGCCTGTTGTATGGAGGCGGGCTCGTGTGAACTTATATCTTCTTGGATTCTTTCCGGTAATCCTTTCACAAACGCATCGATCTTCTCTTCCTCATCTTCAAATGCTCCCGGACACAATAGGCACAATTCTGTGAATCGTCTTTCGTACGTGGTAATATCAAATCCTTGGGTTCGTAACCCTCTAAGTTCTGTCTTGAGCTTATTGACCTCGGTTCTGGGACGGTACTTCTCGTTCATCAAGTGCTTGAATGCTGACCACGGTAGTGCGTACGCATCGTCTTGTCCCACTTGCTCTAGATAGGTATTCCACCATGTTAACGCAGAACCTGTGAAGGTATGCGTAGCGTACTTCACTTTGTCCTCTTCAGTACACTTACTTATGGCAAACACCGATTCGACCTTCTCGGTCCACCGTTTCAATCCGATCGGTCCTTCGGTTCTATCAAATTCCAAAGGTTTGCAGGCAGTGAATTCTTTGTAGGTGCATCCTACACGATTTCCTGTACTGCTAGATCCAAGGTTATTGTTGGTATGTAGCGCAGCCTGTACTGCGGCTATGTTTGAAGCTAGAAAAGTACAGAATTCCTCTTCATTCATATTCACAGTGTGTCGAGTAGTCGGTGCCATTTCCTTCAAAATAATCAAATGGAACAAGTTAATCATACAGAATATTAAGAGTAGTTAATAGTATTTCGTAGCATAATATGAACTCATTTATAAAAGCTTTTTCTTCATATTAGCGTTTTATAAATTTAAATTCGGGTAGTACCTACCCGTTAAGTTCATACTTAGTAGCTAATATACAATTCAACTACTACAATTCTATATGAAAAACTGATTATAATAATATTTCGCGTTCAAACTTTTACACAATATTTTACAAACTTACAATACCGCTTATTTTACATATAGCATGAAATATAGCACACAATAAATTTGATACAAGATGGTTGTGAAGATAATTCTAGCTAGTACACAAGTCGTTCAGCAAAGGCAATAAAGACACGTAATTCATACGTCCAGAAACAAGTCATGCATTCTGGTTTTACTAGGATTACTTCCCATCCTTGGTCTTGTGGAACATAACCGTTATGGCCGTTGATAAGACAGCGTGTTGTAACGTCGTCAAAGGGACGAGGGTTATGTAATGTCCAACAGTCCCGTAACAATCTAAAAACCTCATTTCTTACCCCAATTACCGACTCCGTCACTTGTGGAAACGTTTTGTTTAATAGTTGTAGCCCGATGTTCTTGTTCTCACTTTGGTGAGAAGCGAATATTACTAATCCGTAAGCATAACATGCTTCTTTATGTTGCATGTTAGCCACTTTTTCTAAATCACGAAGTCCAATATTCGGATATATTGAGTCAAAATAATTTCTTAACCCGTTGCGTAAAATAGCATTTGGGTTCCCCGCAATATATGCGTCAAAGTAAACACATCGTAACTTATGGGTTTCCCAATGTGATATCCCCCATCTTTCAAACGAAAGTCTCTTATAAACCAAGACATTCTTGGAACGTTCTTCGAATGTCTTACAAACTGATCTCGCCTTAAATAGTTGTGCCGAGGAATTCTGACCGACTCTAGACAAGATTTCATCAATCATGTCTCCGGGTAGGTCTCTTAAAATATTGGGTTGTCTATCCATTTTGTGTTTTTAAACTGTAAAATAGACAAGAGTTAGATTCATAAAAAAATACTTATTAATACAAGCAATTTTTTTTTACATATATCATAAAGCATAAGCACACTATATTACATATATTACACCACACGAATACAACTATCTTATTCCGACTCGCTCGTTTCTTCTTCTTCGGTTTTGGTTCGTTTTGCCAAGTTTCTAGGGATATATGATGTTCCCCTAATAAGAGCCGTCGTTTTCCACATTGGTTTAGAAAAACCTGGTGGTTTAGAGGTTCCCGGGTCATTGTTACAACTTATGGACTTCGGGGGTTGACGATACATATAAAGTTCATCGGGGTTGGAATTAGATTTCTCTATTTTTATGCCCTTTCCCTTATTATTTTCTTTTGCCTTTTTAAATTCAGTTGGGGTAATTTCTATAACATCATCGGAATTCTCGTCGGAATCCGATTCATCGGAGAATTGGTAATCCTCCCAATATTTTGCTTCCTTGGTGGAAACACCATTGACCATAATTAACCTTGGTCGGTTGGTTGAGGATTTTCTTTTACTTAACCGTTTTATTATTTCCCCCACCGGTTCTATTTCTTCATCCGGTTCCGATTCTTCTTTCGGTTCCGATTCTTCTTCCGGTTCTGACTCTTCTTCCGGTTCCTCTTCGGGAACTTGTGAATCAGTCCACGAATCATTCCAATTTATATTTGACTCTTTATTATTATTAGGTGAGTCAATGGGACTTGTTCTAGAGGTAGACATCTATCACATAATATCAAACGCGTTAAGAGATTAATATATCACATAATATTCACATGTTAAAAATATATAGTTTCCAACAAAATTTGTTAAGCAATCATTTTTCAAGTAAACACGGTCGAAGTCCAGACTCACTAATGCATCCTAACAAACTCGATAAGACACACTAATGCAAAATTCTGGTTCTCTAAGACCAACGCTCGGATACCAACTGAAATGTCCCGTTCTTATTGATTAAAAACGTTCCATATTAATTGATTTCGTTGCGAGGTTTTGACCTCTATATGAGACGTTTTTCAAAGACTGCATTCATTTTTAAAACAAACCATAACCTTTATTTCATAGATAAAGGTTTTAAAAAGCTTTACGTAGATTATCAAATAATGATAATCTAAAATATCCTGTTTACACACGACCATTACATAATGGTTTACAATACAAATATGTTACAACAAAATAAGTTTCTTGAATGCAGTTTTTACACAATATCATACAAGCATGGACTCCAAATCTCGTCCTTATTTAAGTATGCGACAGCGGAAGCTCTTAATAATCACCTGAGAATAAACATGCTTAAAACGTCAACAAAAATGTTGGTGAGTTATAGGTTTAACCTATATTTGATAATAATAGACCACAAGATTTCATATTTCAATACACATCCCATACATAGAGATAAAAATCATTCATATGGTGAACACCTGGTAACCGACATTAACAAGATGCATATATAAGAATATCCCCATCATTCCGGGACACCCTTCGGATATGATATAAATTTCGAAGTACTAAAGCATCCGGTACTTTGGATGGGGTTTGTTAGGCCCAATAGATCTATCTTTAGGATTCGCGTCAATTAGGGTGTCTGTTCCCTAATTCTTAGATTACCAGACTTAATAAAAAGGGGCATATTCGATTTCGATAATTCAACCATAGAATGTAGTTTCACGTACTTGTGTCTATTTTGTAAATCATTTATAAAACCTGCATGTATTCTCATCCCAAAAATATTAGATTTTAAAAGTGGGACTATAACTCACTTTCACAGATTTTTACTTCGTCGGGAAGTAAGACTTGGCCACTGGTTGATTCACGAACCTATAACAATATATACATATATATCAAAGTATGTTCAAAATATATTTACAACACTTTTAATATATTTTGATGTTTTAAGTTTATTAAGTCAGCTGTCCTCGTTAGTAACCTACAACTAGTTGTCCACAGTTAGATGTACAGAAATAAATCGATAAATATTATCTTGAATCAATCCATGACCCAGTGTATACGTATCTCAGTATTGATCACAACTCAAACTATATATATTTTGGAATCAACCTCAACCCTGTATAGCTAACTCCAACATTCACATATAGAGTGTCTATGGTTATTCCGAAATATATATAGATGTGTCGACATGGTAGGTCTAAACATTGTATACGTGTCTATGGTATCTCAAGATTACATAATATACAATACAAGTTGATTAAGTTATGGTTGGAATAGATTTGTTACCAATTTTCACGTACCTAAAATGAGAAAAATTATCCAATCTTGTTTTACCCATAACTTCTTCATTTTAAATCCGTTTTGAGTGAATCAAATTGCTATGGTTTCATATTGAACTCTATTTTATGAATCTAAATAGAAAAATTATAGGTTTATAGTCGGAAAAATAAGTTACAAGTTGTTTTTGTAAAGGTAGTCATTTCAGTCGAAAGAACGAGTCTAGATGACCATTTTAGAAAACATACTTCCACTTTGAGTTTAAAAATAATTTTTGGATATAGTTTCATGTTCATAATAAAAATCATTTTCTCAGAATAACAACTTTTAAATCAAAGTTTATCATAGTTTTTAATTAACTAACCCAAAACAGCCCGCGGTGTTACTACGACGGCGTAAATCCGGTTTTACGGTGTTTTTCGTGTTTTCAGGTTTTAAATCATTAAGTTAGCATATAATATAGATATAGAACATGTGTTTAGTTGATTTTAAAATTCAAGTTAGAAGGATTAACTTTTGTTTGCGAACAAGTTTAGAATTAACTAAACTATGTTCTAGTGATTACAAGTTTAAACCTTCGAATAAGATAGCTTTATATGTATGAATCGAATGATGTTATGAACATCATTACTACCTTAAGTTCCTTGGATAAACCTACTGGAAAATAGAAAAATGGATCTAGCTTCAACGGATCCTTGGATGGCTCGAAGTTCTTGAAGCAGAATCATGACACGAAAACAAGTTCAAGTAAGATCATCACTTGAAATAAGATTGTTATAGTTATAGAAATTGAACCAAAGTTTGAATATGATTATTACCTTGTATTAGAATGATAACCTACTGTAAGAAACAAAGATTTCTTGAGGTTGGATGATCACCTTATAAGATTGGAAGTGAGCTAGCAAACTTGAAAGTATTCTTGATTTTATGTAACTAGAACTTGTAAAATATATGAAGAACACTTAGAACTTGAAGATAGAACTTGAGAGAGATCAATTAGATGAAGAAAATTGAAGAATGAAAGTGTTTGTAGGTGTTTTTGGTCATTGGTGTATGGATTAGATATAAAGGATATGTAATTTTGTTTTCATGTAAATAAGTCATGAATGATTACTCATATTTTTGTAATTTTATGAGATATTTCATGCTAGTTGCCAAATGATGGTTCCCACATATGTTAGGTGACTCACATGGGCTGCTAAGAGCTGATCATTGGAGTGTATGTACCAATAGTACATACATCTAAAAGCTGTGTATTGTACGAGTACGAATACGGGTGCATACGAGTAGAATTATTGATGAAACTGAACGAGGATGTAATTGTAAGCATTTTTGTTAGGTAGAAGTATTTTGATAAGTGTATTGAAGTCTTTCAAAAGTGTATAAATACATATTAAAACACTACATGTATATACATTTTAACTGAGTCGTTAAGTCATCGTTAGTCGTTACATGTAAGTGTTGTTTTGAAACCTTTAGGTTAACGATCTTGTTAAATGTTGTTAACCCAATGTTTATAATATCAAATGAGATTTTAAATTATTATAGTATCATGATATTATCATGTATGAATATCTCTTAATATGATATATATACATTAAATGTCTTTACAACGATAATCGTTACATATATGTCTCGTTTAAAAATCATTAAGTTAGTAGTCTTGTTTTTACATATGTAGTTCATTGTTAATATACTTAATGATATGTTTACTTATCATAGTATCATGTTAACTATATATATATATCCATATATATGTCATCATATAGTTTTTACAAGTTTTAACGTTCGTGAATCACCGGTCAACTTGGGTGGTCAATTGTCTATATGAAACATATTTCAATTAATCAAGTCTTAACAAGTTTGATTGCTTAACATGTTGGAAACATTTAATCATGTAAATATCAATCTCAATTAAAATATATAAACATGGAAAAGTTCGGGTCACTACACAAACGGAGGCCGTCTTTAGCATAAGAGATTGTCGGGACCAAGATAAGGTCAAGTACTCCACCCACACTCTCACCGGTGTCGCTCTTACATGGTGGAACACCTATGTACAATCGGTGGGTACCGATGAAGCTCATGCCCTCTCTTAGGCCGACTTAAGGGAAAAGTTGATTGTTGAATATTTCCCTCGCGAAGAAACCCGAAAGCTCGAACAAGAGCTAAGAACTTTGAAGGCGGTCGGAAACGATCTCAAGGCCTACAATCAACGCTTCGCCGAACTATCCTTGATGTGTCCTAATCTCGTGAACCCCGAATCTCAAAGGGTTGAACTCTATATGGATGGTCTTCCAAAGAGCATCAAACAAGGTGTGATGTCCTCCAAACCCGCTAATCACCGAGCTGCTTTGAACATGGCCCGCAAATTGATTGAAACGGTTGATGAAATCGTAGTGCTGGCTCCTAAGGCCGAGGACAAATCGGATGGTAACAAAAGGAAATGGGAAGCCACTCCATCAAGCAACTACAACAACAACACCTTCACCAAAAAGTCTTTCACCAACGACGGTAAGAAAGGTTATACCGGAACTCAACCTTTTTGCAACAAATGTCACAAGCACCACTCGGGTGAGTGTGGCAAGCTAATTTGTCATCGATACCAAGGAGTTGGTCACAAGGCCAACAATTGCACATGTGTTGCCCCCGTCGCTCGAAAGGGGCCCAAACCTCCAAAAACGGTTACTTGTTATGAATGTGGCCAAACGGGCCATTATAGGAACGAATGCCCGAAGAAGAAGGCCAGCCCCAACACACTTGGCCGAGCCTTCAACATTAACACCGAGGAAGCCCGGGATGACAATGAACTAGTCACGGGTACGTTTTTTTCTTAACAACACTTATGTTACTTGTTTATTCGATTCGGGTGCCGATAAGAGTTTTGTATCCAAGACTTTGACTCATTCTTTTAGCACTCCACCACTTCCACTAGATACCACTTATACCATTGAAGTGGCCAACGGGAAACTATTGAGTGCCGACACATATTACCGGGGGTGTACGTTAAACATTTTGGGTAGTGAGTTTGAAATTGACTTGATACCCATGGAACTAGGAAGTTTCGATGTAATAATCGGTATGAATTGGCTAGCCAAAACGAAATCTCACATCCTTTGTGATCTTAACGCAATCCGAATTCCTATCGAGAATGGTGAACCCTTGATTGTTTATGGCGATAAGAGTTGCACCGGGCTCAACCTCGTTTCGTGCATTAAAGTTAGAAAACTACTCCGTAAGGGTTGTTTTGCAATCCTTGCTCACGTTAAGAAAGTCGAGTCCGATGAGAAGCACATCGATGATGTGCCAATTATTAGTGACTATTCCGATGTATTTCCCGATGAATTGCCGGGTCTTCCACCTCATCGACCGGTTGAATTCCAAATCGATCTTATTCCGGGAGCCGCACCCGTAGCACGTGCACCATATAGACTCACTCCATCCGAAATGCAAGAATTGAAAAGTTAAATCCAAGAACTACTTGATCGTGGTTTTATCCAACCTAGCCACTCACCTTGGGGGCTCCGATTTTGTTTGTTAAAAAGAAAGACGGATCCCTACGAATGTGCATTGATTATCGTGAACTAAACAAATTGACGGTTAAGAACCGATATCCTCTTCCTCGCATCGATGACCTCTTTGATCAACTACAAGGGTCGTGTGTATATTCGAAAATCGATCTCCGCTCGGGTTACCATCAACTAAGGGTTAAGGGGGAAGATGTCTCCAAAACCGCTTTCCGAACTCGTTATGGTAGTTATGAATTCCTTGTCATGCCATTTGGTCTCACTAACGCACCAGCAGTGTTCATGGATCTTATGAACCGCGTGTGCAAACCGTATCTTGACAAATTCGTTATCGTGTTCATCGATGATATTTTGGTTTATTCAAAAAGCGAAGAAGAACACGAGGAACACCTTCGACTTGTGCTTGAACTTTTAAGACAAGAACGACTCTATGCCAAATTCTCCAAGTGTGAATTTTGGTTGAAGGAAGTTCAATTTCTTGGTCATGTTGTAAGTGACCAAGGTATTAAAGTCGATCCATCAAAAATCGAAGCCATTAGTAAATGGGAGACTCCTACTACTCCTACTCACATTCGTCAATTCTTGGGTCTCGGCGGATACTATCGTAGATTCATCAAAGATTTCTCTTTGGTCGCTCGTCCTCTAACCGTGTTAACTCATAAGGGAAGAAAATTCGTTTGGGCAACCGAACAAGAATCCGCATTTCAAATCTTGAAAACGAAGCTAACCACCGCTCCTATCTTGTCACTTCCCGAAGGCAACGATGATTTTGTTGTGTATTGCGACGCCTCGAAACATGGTTTTGGGTGTGTGTTGATGCAACGAACGAAAGTCATTTCATATGCTTCTCGATAACTCAAAATTCATGAACGAAACTACACGACACATGATCTCGAGCTCGGAGCCGTTGCCTTTGCACTAAAAATGTGGAGACACTATCTTTATGGAACCAAGAGTACTATCTTTACCGATCACAAAAGTCTCCAACACATCTTCGACCAAAAGCAACTAAATATGAGACAACGAAGGTGGATTGAAACCTTAAACGATTACGATTGCGAGCTTCATTACCATCCCGGGAAGGCAAATGTAGTAGCCGATGCCTTAAGTCGAAAAGAAAGAGCGGTGCCTCTTCGTGTCAGAGCTTTAAACATCACCATCCACACCAACCTTAATAGCCAAATTCGGGTAGCCCAAGATGAGGCTCTCAAGGATGAAAACGTTTCACACGAGCTTTTGAATATTCTCGTCTCTCGATTCGAAGTTAGGGAGACCGGACTTCGATATTTCGCCGGAAGGATTTGGGTGCCTAGATATGGGGACCTACGAAGTCTTATTTTAGATGAAGCCCATAAGTCACGATACTCGATTCACCCCGGTGCCAATAAGATGTACCACGACCTTAAACAACAATATTGGTGGCCGAACATCAAAAGGGATGTAGCTACTTATGTTTCCAAGTGTTTGACATGTTCCAAAGTCAAAGTCGAACACCAAAGACCGTCCGGACTACTTCAACAACCCGAGATCCCGCAATGGAAGTGGGAAAGGATAACGATGGATTTTATCACCAAACTACCAAAAACGACGGGCGGATATGATACCATTTGGGTTATTGTTGACCGTCTCACTAAATCCGCACACTTTCTCGCCATGAAGGAGACCGAAAAAATGGAAAAACTTGCACAACTTTACATCAAGGAGATCGTAGCCCGTCATGGTGTACCTTTATCGATTATCTCCGACCGAGATGGCCGTTTTGTTTCTAGATTTTGGCGTACCTTGCAAGAAGTGTTGGCAACGCGTTTAGAGATGAGCACCGCATATCATCCTCAAACCGATGGACAAAGCAAACGCACAATTCAAACCCTAGAGGACATGTTACGAGCTTGCGTTGTTGATTTTGGAAAAGCTTGGGACAAGCACTTACCTCTCGCCGAGTTCTCTTACAACAATAGTTATCACGCGAGTATTAAAGCCGCACCATTTGAAGCTCTGTATGGCCGAAAATGTCATTCACCTCTTTGTTGGGCCGAGGTAGGCGACGTGCAAATCACCGGACCCGAACTCATTCACTTAACCACCGAGAAGATCGTTCAAATCCGAGATAGGCTTAGGACGGCCCGAAGTCGTCAAAAGAGCTATACCGACAAACGACGTAACGACCTCGAATTTCAAGTCGGTGATCGTGTAATGTTAAAAGTCGCACCTTGGAAAGGTGTAATCCATTTTGGGAAACGCGGGAAGCTAAATCCGCGGTATATTGGTCCTTTCGAAATCTTGGAGCGTATTGGAACCGTTGATTATCGTTTAGATCTTCCGCCTCAATTGAGCTCCGTTCATCCTACCTTCCATGTATCTAACTTGAAAAAGTGTCTTGCCGAACCCGATATCGCCATCCCTCTCGAGGAACTTACTATTGATGACAAACTTCATTTTGTGGAAGAACTGGTTGAAATTGTGGACACCTCCGTCAAGACTTTGAAACAAAGCCGAATTCCGATTGTTAAGGTCTATTGGAACGCCAAACGAGGACCCGAGTTTACTTGGGAAAGGCAAGATCAAATGCAAAGGAAATACCCTCATCTATTCCCGGTTCCGGAAACGCAAGATTCCGAGGAAGAAACAACTACTACTACGCCTACTTAAATTTCGGGACGAAATTTCTTTTAAGGAGTAGGTAATGTAACATCCCGCCTTTTTCCGTTATACTATTTTAAACTCCGTTATATATTTATAACATCTCCTGTTATTACGCATTTTAAATTATCTTGTTTAGGTAATTTTACGCACCCGCAAACCGAACTCGAGTGACTAGTTTCGCCAAAATGCCAAAGAGGTGACTAGCTTTTGACTAGTCAAACCCACCTCCCCATTTCTTTTCCATTTTCTCTAATTACTTTCAAAGTTTCTCTCAAATCTTCAAACAAGAATTCATCATCTAAAACAAATCGATTAAGCTCCAACAAAAAAAAAATACATATTTGGAATCCTTGCAACTTCCTCTTCGATTCCATACCGAATTCATTACATTTGGGTAACTTTCTAAAATCACTAGATTTTGTGTTCTTGATGTTTTTAACTTATAAAGTTGTTAATTAGTGTCTATGGCTCAAGTCTAACATGAATATATGATTTATATGTTCGATTTTGTTATTTGAAGTAACTAGCATGAACATAAACTTTGGTGTGTTTGATTTGGTGATTTCGTTGTTTGAATGATGTTAAATGTTATAAATGCATGTACTAAATGTGTTCCTAACATCACTAGCATCAATTTGATGTATAGGTTGCTTGAGAACACACCATAAACTTGATTAGTGATTTTGGTGAATTTGGGTTAGGGTTTGATAAGCTTGAATTGAATATTTGATGCATTGAATGCCATGAATTATTGTTAGTAAGTAGTTAGTTGTATTGTATGCTCGATTACCTACAAAACGACGTTATGCATTAAATGCCCGAATCATAAATGTGCACTTATCAAATTTGAAGCATTAAATGTGTGCATTGATTGATCATTTGATTTGAAAAGTCAGTTATTGCAAATCATGTTTTCGGTTGGTGAAATGTGTTTAGTTGTGTTCTTTGTCAATTTACCTTTCTAACGATATAAGATACGAGTTCTAAGTATTAGCGGTTTGCGAGTTATGCTTGAAAGTGTTTTGATTTGAGACTTGGACATTTGAGACTGACCAGGTACCAGCTTCCGTGTATTACCGCGGCGCGGCAGCCTTGGGTCGTGGCGCGACCTAAGGCGTGCTCAGGTTCTGACCTACATGTCAATAATATGAAAAATGTTTGGCACCCTATGGACCTCCGATTCACATGAGACTTGTTCTAACATGTTTATATATGAATAATTAGCACAGAAAAATTGTTCGGGACTCGACCCGAACGCGTTGACTTTTTCGTTGACTTTGACCGACCAAAGTTTGACTTTTTGTCAAACTTAACCAAATGATTATGCAACCTTCCTAACTTGTTTCTATACTTGTATCTTGCATGAAACTTGACAATTTGATTCACATGCTACATAATCGAGTCATAGCGAGCCATAGGACTAATTGAACTTCTTTGATCAAACATGATTATCAATATTGATACAACCTATTTGTTTAGGTCAAGACTAGCATTGTTCTTTGCACGTTACTTGTCGAAGTACTTATTTACTCTTGCGCTCAAGGTGAGATCATAGTCCCACTTTTACTCTTTTGAACTTATAATTGGGATGAGAAAACATAAACGTTTCTTTTTTTAACTAAGTGAACACAAGTACAGGAAAACAAACATTCTACATACGAGTTTAGAACGAAATCCTCAATTCGATTATCATTAGTTACACTTGCAGGGTGTAAGTGTAGGTGTGAACTTATATTGTATGGCCATATGGGTTTGACAAACCCTCATCTCGGACGGTTCGCTACCGTCTATGGATGAAATATATTTTCGAGAAACAGTGTTGTTCTAGCACTATTAATGGGGTTCAACGGACGGAATGTTAAGCCTTGATAATTGGGTGCTCGTGAATATTAACTTTTAGAATGTATTACTATTTATCAATGATGTAAATCTTGTGGTTCGACTTACTTTTACTCACTTACTTACTTAAACCTATGATTTCACCAACGTTTTCGTTGACAGATTTCTATGTTTTTCTCAGGTCCGTGAATATTAGGTGATACATGCTTCCGCACACTCTTTTTGATACTTGCTTTGGATGTCGAGTATACTTGCATATGTGGAGCGTCTTTTGACTACTTTAAACTGTGTCGCACGTGTTTCATTTGTACTTTAAGCATCGTTATGTACTAGTTATAGAAACTACTTTTGTAAACTTTGAAACATCCACACTTATGAAATGAATGCGACATATTTTCGGTCAAACTTTGTCTTAAAGACTTATGACCATGTAATGGGACCTACGTAGACGGCGCCGTCAAACATGTTTTGGTCGGTTCGCTACAATGTATGTTTGTAGTTTATCTTATGTACAAAACAGGGTAAAACAGCGCACTTTCAAAGAACAGGGTAAAACAGCGCACTTTCAAAGACTGACATTAAGTTCAGCAAAAGCTACTAATTTTGACGACAAGACGCAAAATATCAAATGTGATATAAAATAATATGTTTGCAAACTCGGTATTTTTAATCACTTTTCTACACTAATCACCCTCATGAATTTATAATTATAGTCTGATTTCATGCAAATGAGGGCATTGCATGATCTCAAGTGGGGAAGGGTTATAAATTCTCTCGGGTTTACACTTAGTTTAATTGCCAAATTTTGTGAAAATTTAAAAAAAAATTCAACTAAATGAATTCAAAATCATGTTTATACATATTTATGAACGATAAAACTAGGTTATAATACCGAAATTATTATTACTTCGGAGAGAACATAAATGGAGAAACAACCCAAAACGCTAGAATTCATTGAAAATGGAATAGAAGAGAATAAAAAGGCAAAGAAAATAATAAATAAAAGCTAAGTGTGGGAAGAATTTATCAAGTTCTTTAAAACACATATCACATATTTTGTACAAGAATATTGCAGGTACTTTTGCTTTGGACTAAACTAATCAGTTTTACCCGATTTACTGTAATATATTTGAAAGAAAGATGGATCTACACGATGAATCAATTCCATCATTAAAAGGAAGTAAAGTCTTCCGAAAAAGACACGCGCTCCTTGATTCAGGTCAAGAAGTTGTCGTCTAGACCAGCTGTAGGTTGACGAAAAATCTAGAAAAGTCATCTCTAAAATCAGCAGGAAATCCACGGACCTCAGCATCAAACAGGGTCGCCAAGTGGTCAGACTTATCCTAACCATGAGAGGATCTATTTCGTAAAATGGGGAGGGCGCCGTGCAAATTAGCTTGATAAGACTAATGAATCAGACCCCCAGAAAGGATAATCTCCTTAAAGATTAAAAATCAGCTTTTAAGACTGATATTACTCAATCTTTGAGATTGACCTTAAAGATTGAGAATTACAAACTCATGGAATTCGATGATATCTAAACTCGAGCTTGAACGAAAAAATATTTTGATCAAATTAAAACCGATTTGTTTTCTGAAAACCTATTTTCAATGCGTTCATTACCATTGAACGTAAAATCCTGAGAATTCATCCGGAATTCATTAGGTCACCTGAACCAAATCGGGTGTCAACCGTAAGAACGGTGGTTGCATAGCATGGTCGAAGACAGGACCTTGTGCCAGACCAAAAAACTATAGGGTGATCTTTACTATTGCTCCTACAAAGGATAGTAATTGCATCCAACACGTTATAGACCATAATCAAAAGCATGTCATTAGACATTGCCTTAACAGTTGCTTGTTCAACACTTTCCTTTACAACCGGACGGTAGTTTACCGAAAGGTAATATACGGAGCAAGTAAAATGGACGTGTGCTTTCCTAATACAAGGTTAGCAAGTGGGTGATACAAAACCGCAAGTTTTGAGTTAAAAATGTAAAATATGAAACCCACACAACCCACAAAAATATTTTGCAAACACCGGTGAAGGGTTATTTCGGAAAACTTATCTAGGGTAAAAGCTAGAATGAATTTTCAAAAGATCAAATGTTTTCATAAATATCCAATTTCCTTAAAGGATCTAAATTTTTAATAGTCATGTGAGACTGTAAACCACATCGTTACTATCATTGTTTATACAGCCGTATCAAAATCACTGATGTATAAAGTGTGAGAATAAAAAAAGTGATTCGAGTGAAGTGTGATTTAATTTCAAGTTCTGTATTGCTTGAGGAGAAGCAACGCTCAAGTGTGGGGATATTTGATAGTGCTCCAAATGAACATATATTTAGGCACAATATCCTTCCAATATGTAAAGCTTTTAGTTGTAATTGTTCTATTTTTATGTAATATTCGTTTAAATAAATAAGTGCGAAGACAAAAGAAGAAAATGACGATTTGAAGACGCAAATGACCAAAAAGCTCAAATGTACAAGATATAATTCAAGTGGTTCCATTTATTGATAAGGAACGTCTAAAAATGACAAGAATACGAGTCGCGGAACGCAAAGTACAAGATATCTACGCGTACGAAAGGACGTTCAAAAATCCGAAACCGAGACATAAACCGAGCATCAATGCGCTAGACAACGGACCTAAAATTACGAGTCAACTATGCACAAGAATATAATATAATATATATATATATAATTATATAAAATTATTTATATTATATTATATATTAAATAAATAACAGCCGCCCACATTTTTAGTGCATTTTGAGCTGATCCAGCTGTCCATACGATCGCATGGTGCCCTGTAGCAGGCCAAGTCCTATAAATTGGCCAGTTTTCTGCGAATTATACACATCTTTTTCTTTTCCTTTCTATGTAACGTAAAAATATATATATATATTTATAATATAATTTTAATTTTAAGTTAATAATAATAAGGTTATTGTAAGAATGTTTTACGGGTTTTAAGTCGAAATTCTGTCCGTGCGACGCTACGCTATTAATCACCGATGTAAGCTATGTTCTTCCTTTTTAAATTAATGTCTCGTAACTAAGTTATTATTATGCTTATTTGAGCCGAAGTAATCGTGATTTTGGACTAAATATTAAAATGGGGTTATTAGATTTTGTACCATAATTAAGGTTTGGACAAAAGACCGACACTTGTGGACATTAGACTATTGACTATTAATAGATAGGGGGTATTGTCTAATCGAATGACAACTCATTAGAATCTGTCGAACCTATCTTCAAATTAGTTAATCTAATAATTATTAAAATGATTATGTATGTCCTATTTAGTGACGTTTATACGACATCTTTTACGATCATTTAATTAATTATTTGGGTTGGGTAATTGATTATTCATTCTGATCAAGTGGGTAAATTAATATTCATATCTCATTAAAACAGGGGTGGATTACATGCAAGGATAAGTGGTGTAATTGTTAACAAAGTATTAAAACCTTGGATTACACGCAGTCGATAACCTGGTGTAATCATTAAACAAAGTATTAAAACCTTGTTACAGTTCGAATCCCTAATTAGTTGGAATATTTGACTTCGAGAATAAGGTTAATTTGACGAGCATTTTATAATTATGACTGATGGACTATTATGGACAAAACCAGATAGGTATCAAATAAACCAGGACAAAAGACAATTAACCCGGATAACAATTAATTAAAATCAAAACGTCAAACATCATGATTACGGAAGTTTAAATAAGCATAATTCTTTTATTGTATTTCTCATTGTACTTTTAATTACTATCATTTTATTATTCGCAATTTTATATTTCGTCATTGTTATTTATTTTACGCATTTTAATTATCGTCATTTATCTTTACGCTTTATTTAAAATCGACAAACCGGTCATAAACGGTAAACCCCCCTTTTATATAATATTATTACTACTTATATATATATATATATATATATATATATATATATATATATATATATATATATATATATATATATATATATATATATTGTTGTTAAAAATATAGTACGTATCACTAGCTCCCTGTGGAACGAACCGGACTTACTAAAAACTACACTACTCTACGATTAGATACACTGCCTATAAGTGTTGTAGCAAGGTTTAGGTATATTCCATAAATAAATAAATAAAACTTGTGTAATTTGTATCGTATTTTGTAATAAAAATATAACTATTTCGTATACACCTCGCATAACATAAGTAGATCAGAGTATGGGGTCAGATTACTTGCCTCCCAGGTAGTCCGAACAGGAAAACCTTCTACCTAACCTAATCTAAGTTGTGCCACGAATACTCACGACCTACGCGTAAGCCCACAAATATTTATGAATTTACATAGAAAGTTAAGCGAACGTATTTATATGTTTGAAACATTTCTTATTTAGACCATCGTTATGTTTAATATGTTTGTATGTATTAAAATGAGTGTAGTATTACTTGCATGAACTTGTTGAACAAGTTTGGTGTATACTACCAGAGGCGTCTTTGGACATAGGCAAGATAGGCAACCGCCTAGGACCCAAAAAGTTTGAAGGGCCCAAAATTTTAGATATGTATATATATATATATATATATATATATATATATATATATATATATATATATATATATATATATATATATATATATATATATATATATATATATATATATATATATCAAAATATTCTATTTAGTTAAATAAAAAATTGTCAATTAAAGTTGTAATATTGTTATTTTAAATAGTTAAATACATTGTAAGTATATATACAAATTGATAAATTTAAGTATTATCTTTTTATATGTATTAAAAAATTAAACGTGTGTGAGAGCCCATTTTTTTTTCCTAGGGCCTTCGAATTATTGAGACGGCCCTGTATACTACATGTATTTATATGTTAATGAATTATGTTTTAATCAACCATTTGTATGTATTAAAATGAGTGTAGTATCTATTCATTAATGTATATGGTGTATAAGGTCTTGTATTAGTTTACTCACTAATTATGTATTCAGGCTTTATGTAATTAAGATGTAGTATGTATAATAACTATATTAAAGTTCGTACATAATTAAGGTTTTTAGTGTGTGTGTATATGTAGGTATAAGGGTGTATCTAATGGTATGTGTCAATGTATAAACATCAAGAAAATCAAAGACTAGAAAATAACCATTTGCTTATAATGTCGGGAATTCTATTACTAGAATAGAAAAACCTAGTTGAAAAAATTGGGGTCGTCACAGTAACTACCTGTTAAAAGAAATTTCGTCCCGAAATTTTAGTTGGTATCTACTGAAGGTGTGGTGTCAAAGGAAAAATACAAAAGTACATATGTTCCATATACGATCAACATTCTTTATATCCTTAATGTGATAATATTGGGATTTTCGCATGAATTACCGTCATATAATCACATTAGTTAGGCGTCATTATAGCGTGCTAATTCATACTTTCTTCTTCTCATGAAACAATGTTGGCACTTCTGTATAACTTATTGTAATATAATCACGTTGATCAGACGTCATTATATTACCATAGCTAATACGTTCATTCCAAATCGTGTGACCGCCGCGCCTAAAAACGCGCATTGAAAAACGTGCATCGAAAAAATCGCCTCTAATTAAGTAATGTAGGACCCATTAATCTTTTAAAAGGAATGTTGGGCTTTAACGAGTTTTTAAAACGGACCCTTCTTTTTTCTTTTTCTATTATGTCATTTGACCCATTTCGGTCTTCTAGTAAACCTAGTGAACCCTTTTAAGGCTTTAGGTCATTTTTCCAGGTCTAGTTTTGGGTAAGGGTGAGCATAAAATCGCATAAATTGAATCACTACCATAATAACTGATAAAACCACAACATATTAGCCGAAACGGATGGATAACCGCGAGGGGTTAACACTTTTGAATTAACCGACTTTGTGGATCGGTTATGAAAATAATAGGCACTAGCACCGAATTAATCGCACTCGCACCATTTAATATTCTATATTTTTATTAATGATCGTTTTTATGAAAAATGGTCAAGTTGTTAAAACAAATCTTGTAGATCAATGTGTAACATTATTTTCACTTTTAAGTTTGGATGGATGAAGAATGAAGTTCAATTGAAATTTTACATTTGGGAACTTTACGTGAACTTATGCTTTGTCTTGTAATTAATGATTTTTTGCATTAGTTAGGAGTGTAAAAATGTCATTGATCTATTTTTTTCGATTAGAAATATGAGACAATGTCTTATTATTGTAATTAAATGTCATTTTCTGTAGTATAGGCACAAACTTATTGAATTTATTCTTTTTCAATAAATTGTTAACTGTTGTGATTTCATATTGTATATGGCATATATCCTACTAATATGAAGGAAGATACTAATATAAAGAAAGATAGAAGAGATTAAATTCTTATTCAAGAATGGTGTAACACTGCAAACTACATCTTTACATATTTATAGTACAATATTTTACTGTGCAGTTAGGTGGAATAGTAATACATCCATGAGTTGATCCACCAAATTTGTTGATCCACTAAATTTACTTTATCAAAAGTGTCGGCCACTAAATTTACTTTATCAAAAGTCTATGATTTATAACACTCCCCCTTGGACGACAATTTTGTTTCATTAAAAATCAACTATATGTTACTGCTTCGTTAAAAACCTTGCTAAAGAAAAAACCCAGTGGGATAAAAACTTTAGTCAAGGAAAAAAGAGTGCAGCATAGAGTTGTCTCCCCCTCAAGTAGACATCGCTGAGTCGTCACATCTTTTGAACATGCCTCATACCAATATTGTGAACATGCGTTCTGAAAATAGCTGTTGGAAGTGATTTGGTGAAAAGGCCAGCAGAGTGTTTTGCTGAATTGAACATATCTCATTTCAATCTGGTTGTCCTTAATGAGATCTTGAGTGTATGAGAAGAATCTAGGAGGTATGTGTTTTGTTCGGTCACTTTTGATATACCCTTCTTTCATCTGTGCTATGCAAGCTGCATTATCTTCATAGATAGTTGTTGGACTTTTATCACGTTCTAGTCCACAAGAATAAGTAATGAGTTGTCATTGATCTCAACCAAAAACATTCCCGAGTAGCTTCATGTAATGCAATCACTTCGGCATGATTTGATGATGTTGCAACAAGTGTTTGTTTTTTGAGAACGCCATGATATTATGGTGCCTCCATTTAGGAATACATATCCAGTTTGAGATTTAGCTTTATGTGGATCAGATAAATAATCTGCATTTGTATAACCAAACAAATCTTGTTTCGAGTTGTTAGAATAAAATAATTATAAATCAGTAGTTCCCCGAAGGTATCAAACTATTTGTTTGATCCCATTCCAATGTCTTTTGGTAGGGGCTGAGCTGAACATTGTCAACAAATTAACTGCAAAAGAAATGTCAGGTCTTGTATAATTTGTAAAATACATAAGAGCCCCAATTGCACTAAAATATGGAACTTCTGAACCAAGAAGATCTTGATGATCTTCTAGAGGATGAAATGGATCAGTATCAATATTGAGATCTAACAACCATAGGAGTACTTAATGGTTTTTGTCTTGTCCATATTAAAATGTTTTCGGTATAAGTTGTTTGATGTATAAGTAAGTCATTAGTCATATGCTCAATATGTAAATCAACGTAATACTTGATTCTTTTCATTTCAAAACCTTTCTTTAGAAGTTGAATGGCTTCATAGATTTCTTTATTTAAGATAATTGATATAAACAATTATGATCACATATCCGAACATTGTTTTTTATAAAACACACGTGCAAATAAGTTTATATGTATATCCTTTTCTTATCAAGTAGTCATTTAATCGATTATACCACATATGTCCCGATTGTATAAACCCATATAAAAATCTTTGTGATTTAATGGAATACATTCCCTTGGGTTTTGTATTAGATGCTTATGATACCTTAAACCCTTCAGGTATATTCATGTATATCACTATCAAGTGATCCATACAGATAAGTAGTAACAACATCCATGAGATGTATTTAAGTAACTACCAAGTTAATTAAGTATCTAATAAGTAATTGTATCCATTTCAGGAAGATAAGTTTTCCTTATAATTCATTCCTGGTCTTTGAGAGAAATCTTGAGTTACAAGTCTAGATTTACCTTGTAACTTCATTTTTCTCATTTCTTAATTTTTTTCAGATAAAAATTCATTTGTATCCCATACGTTTCACGTCTTTAAAAGTGATAACGATTGATCCGAAAACTTTTCCTTTTTTTTATTGAACGATTCTAATTCAGCTCGCATTGCTCCTTTCAATTGAGCTCAGTCATGACTATTTTGACACTCAATGAAAAATTTTAGTTCTAGATCATCATCTTTATTCATGATGTCATTATATGAAAAATTCTCATCAATATTTGTCATTCCGTTTCGGTTCCATAATATTGCATAATTTATTGCAATTTCCGTATTTAGTATCAATATCCTCTGCAGAAGGAGTATTGATATTTGGTTCTTCTTGAACACTTTATTTTACCTAATTATCAGCTGATTTTCTTTTTCGAGGATTTTTATCTTCGGAACCAATTGATCTTCCACGTTTGATGCGTGGCAAAGACTCAATAGTGACATTATTGCCAGCTTTTGGAATTTCAGTTCGAGCTGGAGCATTTACCGCTGGTATATATGATTTAGTCACTCTTTTTATATCTGTAAATGCATCAGGTAATTGATTTACAAATTCTTGCATATGCATTATTTTTGAATTTTAATTTCGCATTCTTTTGTGCGAGGATCAAGATACCTTAATTGATGTTCATACCATGAAATATCATTTTCTTTATTTTTCATTTCTCCCCCTAATTTAGGGAACAATGTTTCATTAAAATGACAATCAGCAAAACGTGCTGTAAAAACATCACCCATCATGGGTTCAATATATCTTATGATTGAAGATGTTTTATATCCAAAATATATTACCATCTTTCTTTGAAGAACCATTTTATTGCATTGTGGTGATACAATTGGAACATACACTGCACAACCAATGTTTTTAGGTGGAAAATATTTGGCTCTTGGCCAAAATCAAGTAGTAAGTGAAAATATTTGTGACTTCCACATGGTCTAATGCGAATTAATGTCGCAGCATGTAAATTTACATGTCCCCATATAAATATTGAGAGGTTTGTACTCATTATCAATTGTCTAGTTATTAGCTGCAAGCGTTTATCTATTGATTCAGCTAAATTAATTTTGTGTATGCACATGAGCAACTGATGTTCAACAACAATCCCTGTAGATATATAATGATCATTAAATGCTTGAGATGTTAACTGACCAGCATTATCAAGTCTCATCCTTTTAATGGTGTAATCAGAATAATGTGTTTTCAATTTAATAATTTGTGCCAGAAACTTTGCAAATGCCATATTACGGCTTGATAACACACAAATATGAGACCATCCGCTAGATGCGTCTATTAGAACCATGAAATATCAAAATGGTCCACATGATGGATGAATTGGTCCATATATATGTGATTTTTCATTAATCACCATATGTGATTTTCATTAATCACCATATGTGTTTTTCATTAATCACCATATTGATTTTTCATTAATCACCATATGTGTTTTTTCATTAATCACCATATGTGCTTTTCATCATATATCCTTTACACCATATGCGCTTTTAATCATATGCGCTGCGCTTTTCATCATATGCGCTTTTCATCATATGCGCTTTTAATCATATGCGCTGCGCTTTTAATCATATGCACTTTTAATCATATGCGCTTTTAATCATATGCGATGCGCTTTTCATCATTGTTGTTAATATACCACTGGATGAACCTATATTCTATCCTGCCCTTGTGATTTTATTATTTGTAATCATCCCATTATTCTGTTGTATACAATACAACAAACACTTAAAACAACATACATAATATTATTATAAACTTAATTAATATGTTTTGAAAACAATTATTTTATAATCTATCTCCCCCGATGCAAGTTTTTCATATATTATTTAAGAAGACATGTCAAAATATTTAAATCATCTAATGATGGTGGCCCATTCACACCCATGTGTTCTCTGAACATAAATATTCGTTTTTCATAATGGACTCTATATTACGGGGTAAGTATATATAATAATAATATTAACATTTATATTAATATTAATATTAATATTATATACAAAAGCAGCTTTAATAAAATGACTTATTCAACCACAAATAACTCATTAATGACGTGTGGATCCACTATCTTAAAGCTAAAAAAACAAAACTACTTCTTGTCTAAATCTAAATCTAAATCTAAATCTGAAATTATAATCATAAGTAGGTGGAAAAACATCGAATCAATTGATATTTTATTTTACTAGTTACATAAGGAATCCTAGGTACTAAGTTTATTATGAGTAACCTTTTGTCGAGTAGTGTTTCTTTAACTATAAAAATGGAGGTACCTTTTAGTGTTGTCTCTAACATAAATATTCTTTTCACAAACCAAATTCCATACTTACTCTTAAATTTTATTTTCTACCTTTTATATTAGTTTTATGATAGTTTTAAGCTATTGTAAGTTTTATTATTTCTATCATTTCTATTACAATTTGAAAATAATGGATATATGTTTGTAAGTTATTTGTATTATCTATCGTAAAAATTTCTTAAGAGTATATAAACAAAAATTAAACATATGTGAACCACAATAAAAATTATATAACCTTCTTCTTAAAAAAATTCGTTTTCATCAAATGTCCCCACCATAAACATTATCATCCCGCTAAAATCTAATCATGCTTTATATAATTGTAGACTTCATAAATTATAGCATTATTATTCTTCTCCATGCTCCACTAGCAAACAAAAATAATGGCAAGTGGGTTGTCCCACGGTTGGTAAATGTCGGGCAAGAAAGGCAGGAAAAAAAATACACGCATGAAATGTCCACTAACTTCTTAACACCTTGGTCTAAAGGAAACGTGGCCCCAATTAGATTAGATGCAATAACATATCACAGCTCAAATTAGCTAGTGTGTATGACTTGGTGCAGTATATTAATAGGATATGGCACATAAGTTTGAAATAACCTGGTCCACCATTTACGCATGTCCAACAAGTGGGGCGAATGAAAGGACCCGTTCATATACATTATAAACGATTCACAATAGTTGATTACATTGCGAGGTATTTGACCTCTATATGATACATTTTACAAACATTGCATTCGTTTTTAAAAGACAATCTTTCTTTACATCGAAAATTGACAGGCATGCATACCATTTCATAATATCCACTATCCAACTATAAATTGATTTAATAATAATCTTTGATGAACTCAATGACTCGAATGCAACGTTTTTCGAAATATGCTATGAAAGACTCCAAGTAATATCTTTAAAATGAGCAAATGCACAGCAGAAGATTTCTTTAACACCTGAGAATAAACATGCTTTAAAGTGTCAACCAAAAGGTTGGTGAGTTCATTAGTTTATCATAATCATTTATTTCCATCATTTTAATAGACCACAAGAATTTCATTTCCAGTTCTCATAAATATACGTCCCATGCATAGAGACAAAAATAATCATTCATATGGTGAACACCTGGTAACCGACATTAACAATATGCATATAAGAATATCCCCTATCATTCCGGGATCCTCCTTCGGACATGATATAAATTTCGAAGTACTAAAGCATCCGGTACTTTGGATGGGGTTTGTTAGGCCCAATAGATCTATCTTTAGGATTCGCGTCAATTAGGGTGTCTGTTCCCTAATTCTTAGATTACCAGACTTAATAAAAAGGGGCATATTCGATTTTGATAATTCAACCATAGAATGTAGTTTCAATTACTTGTGTCTATTTCGTTAAACATTTATAAAAGCGCATGTATTCTCAGTCCCAAAAATATAAAGGGTAAAAAGGCAAATGAAACTCACCATACTGTATTTCGTAGTAAAAATACATATAACGTCATTGAACAAGTGCAAGGTTGGCCTCGGATTCACGAACCTAAATTAATTATATATATTTATATGTTGGTCAATATTTGTCTAACAAATTAGGTCAAGTCATAGTGTACCACAATCCTAATGCTCGAGACTAATATGCAAAAGTCAACAAAAGTAAATTTGACTCAAAATAATTTCCAAAAATCTATACATGATTAATATATAGTTTAAATATCGTCATTTTATATTTTTAAATATTTTTAAAAGATTTATTAGAGTAAATAATATAATTTATTTATTAATAAATAAAATTTTATATTAAATTTATATAATAAAATATACTTTTATATATATTAAGTAATAAAATTTATAGGGTTCATTTAATATCATAAAGATAATATGATAGGTATTATTAAAGTAAGTTATTACACGTAGTAAAATATATTTGTATCACATATTTATTTGATAAAATAATATCTATAATGATAGTAAGTAAAAGTTGTATTATTTTGTAATAATAATTATTATTATAAAAATATCAATATTTATAATTACTAAGATGACATTATGATAAAACGATAATTCTAATTATGATAACTTTAATATTTACGATAATTTTTAATATTATCTTTAAAATAATAATTCTATTTAAAATAATAATAATAATGATATTTTATAGTAACAATGACATTTCTACTAAAATGATAATTTTTGTTAAAATGATAGTTTTAATACTAACGATACTTTTAATAATAATAGTAATGATAAAAATAATAAGAACGATAATTTTATCTAAATTAATATCTTATAATATTTTAATTTCATCATGATACTCTTACTCATTATTTCCTAATCGTTTCGTTTAATAGCTTTTAATCGTCTTTTATATCGTGTTCATAATAATGATAATAATAGTAATCAAAATATTTAGGTGTTACAATTATTTGTTTTAATTACACTAATATTAATAATGATAGTTACTATAATATTATTAACGATAATACTAATAATTATCTTAATGATAATATAGTAATAATAATAATAACAATAACAATAACAATAACAATAACAATAACCATTTTTAAATAATGATATATATATATTAATAATGATAATAATAATAATAATACTAATAATAATAATAATAATAATGATAATTGGATAATAATAATAATAATACTAATTATAACTTTAACGATAATAACGATAGTAATTAAAAAAACAATTTTTAATGATAAATCCCTTTTATTGATAAAGATAATAATAATGATAATAATAAGATAAAACTAGAACGACGATAAAAACGACGATAATAATAATCATTTTTAATAAAAATATCAAAAATTCAATTGATTATAACTTCTAATCCGTTCATCGAAACCATTCGATATCTAAAGGAAAAGTTCTTAATTTTTCGCTAGCTTTCCAAGGACATGCATATCTTATACCTTATCTCAACCGCAAGTGTAACTAATTCAAGATTCAACCTAACCTGTCTAAGGGCAATATCAAAAGTACAAGCATGCATAATCCTAAATACTCGAGCACTAGTCAGGGATACACTATTAGTATGTAAAAGTTAAATTATGAGTACTCACGTATCAATATTGAGATTCAATATTGCAGGAAAGGTACGTAGACGCAACGGAAATGATAAACAATATATTGACCTCACGAGCATACCCATGAACCATACTCAATCACCTCCATAGCTATAACCCATAATTTGCTTAATCCTATCCTACTCGAAAAACAATTTCGAAATCACTACCCCAACACTCCGTCGTAATATTTTATGTATACTAATAATATCTTGAAATAATACGGAGTAAATATATATATGTAAATCGATTGAGAGAGTTTAGAGAAAAATATTTTCAAGTTTCTATGAAATAATGAAACCTATTGAATTCTATTTATAATAGATTTTTGAATTATTAAAGTGAATTATTAAAGTATGAATTATTAAAGTATGAATTATTAAAGTGAATTATTAAAGTATGAATTATTAAAGTGAATTATTAAAGTATAAATTATTAAAGTATGAATTATTAAAGTGAATTATTAAAGTTAAAGTAAAGTAAAAATAAAGTAAAGGTAAAGTTTAAGTATAGTAAAAGTATAAAACTATGTACGTATTTTACGCGTATAAATATATATAATATTAATTTAAATCGTTATATATATTTAATAAAATAAAATATAAATATCGTTATCTTTATCATACTAGTTAAGTAATGAGTTGTCAAAAGTGGTTCTAGATATTTATAAAAGTTATATACGTTTTAATAATAAAGTTTTTTTTAAACTGAAAACGTTTTTGTACGTTTGAAACTAAATAGATCAATCGAGTCTTTATGAGATTCAATCTTCCACTATCCTTTGTCTAGTTCTCAATGATTGACAA
Organism: Rutidosis leptorrhynchoides; assembly: GCF_046630445.1. Classification (NCBI taxonomy): domain Eukaryota; kingdom Viridiplantae; phylum Streptophyta; class Magnoliopsida; order Asterales; family Asteraceae; genus Rutidosis; species Rutidosis leptorrhynchoides. The sequence continues at coordinate 325,156,936 of NC_092339.1, read as the reverse complement.
TTTGTTCTTATTTATAAATTACTTTACCATTTTCCGAATATTGTTAAAATGAAAAGATTTCTCAAATCAACGTGGGCCTTTCAACAGAGACTTGTAATCATAATTTAATATATCTGATAATTCAATCATTTGATCTTATCTTCTAATTCCATTGATAAACATTTTGAAACAGATACAATCATATAAAGTATTTAATCTAATATTTTGTTTACGTTTCAAGTTATAATATATATACACATATACATATATAATCATATTCGTTTAATGGTTCGTGAATCGTTGGAACTTGGTCGAGGTTGAATGAATGTATGAACATAGTTTAAAATTCTTGAAATTTAACTTAACAAATATTGCTTATTGTGTCGGAAACATATAAAGATTAAAGTTTAAATTTGGTTGGAAATTTCCGGGTTGTCACAGTACCTACCCGTTAAAGAAATTTCGTCCCGAAATTTAAGTGGAAAGGTCGTGAATGATAATAAGTATGTTTTCATGATACATACGGGTTGAAAATTAGAGTTTTATCATCAGCGAATAATTTGGATAAACAATCCATTTATATGAAGAGTACGAATGAAGCTAACATAGAAGAGTGAAATGAGTAAGTGTAGATTCATCTTATCATTTGACGTAGATATGATTGATTCCCAGATTTCAAGGGATTTGAAGAAAATCTTCTTAATAAGATTTGACTCTCCGGTAATCAAGGAAATTAGGATCCGCTTTAAATGCGATCGTCCATTTTAATTATTCTGTTTGAGATTTTCTTATAAATTCACCTCCTTCGTTTCCTTACAACTCACACCTTCTGTTGATGCATTTTATGCAAGTCCCTAGACATCTACCCACGTCCATTGCAGGTACAACAGTTTACAGGCCACCATGATTGCTCGTTATTATCCTATCCGTGTTTGTATGTGGTTACAGGAACTGCAGGAACGAGATTTAGATGTTTGACTATGTTAGACTTAGTCAGACGTACGAGTGAAGCCTCACTAGTATGGCTGACAGGCTCATACGCATGGTTGATACTGAGCTAAGTCACAATTACAACCTAAATGAGAAGACACGAGTGAGTGATCACCCGTACGGCTGATGAAGCCAACTCGTACGTGTGATGAATGAATCGTATGGGTGAGTCAACAGCAGGGGTATATAAAGTCTTATGTTCTTCATTTTAGGTCAAGCCTCTTATTTGTTACACACACTCAGATCTAGTGAGATCCTCCAATTCTCTCTCAGTCCAAATCACCCATGTGGTGAATAATAGCTCTAGGTGTTGATCTAATCACACTTGATTTAGTTGTGGTTTGACTAAATTAATCAAAAAAAAAAAAAACTTAACCTATTCACTAGAGGGTTTGATTCACTTATTCTGCCATTGTGTGAGTTAAATCTGTTGATTTCTAAGTTCCTAGTCATGTTTCATCACCTTCTATTCTTTCCCCCTCAACTCATATTTTAAAGTATTCATCAATATGCTCCATCCAGCTCTGATTCTCGATATACTTCTAACTTTCATATCGGTCATTCTTCTTTTTCATCTACCGCCGGAAGAATCTTTTTACTTCTACTATACTCTTGGGTTTATAGTGTTTCTAGTTCTCCCGTGTCTTTATATTGCTATATGCATCGATATATGGTTTATAATTTCTGGTTTGTCGTTGGGCTTTATATGTTCCCTTATATTTCAAAGTCTCTGCTTCTGTCTTCTATAATCATTATCATTCACAGTTAATGCTCTCTTTTATTTGCTGCAATTTATACCCCAATTTCTATTTCGGAGTTTTGTCCTTTCGTTTCTTCTTCTTGCGATTAAGCACCGCTTGTAATGGTCCAGAATTCACAGATATGAATTTCGGAATGAACATTGTTAATGTTCTAGGAAGAAAATTGTGATGGCACGATCTTGACTTGTCAAATTACTAGAATACCTTGTAAAAGGCCGAATCATCAAGAAATATTTTCTTGATATTTTAGAGGTTAAATAGAATACAAGAGTCGTATAACATGGCACATGATGATGTTATGATCTGTAAATCATCACGTTCTATTTAGAAACTCAGCATGATTTACTGTAATATAATCACATTGATCAAGTGTCATTATATTATACTAATTCATGCTTCAGTTCTCAACACTACTTCAAAATATTCCTATTTTAAACTTGAATCTTTCAGAATTTAGAAACTAAAATAGTTTCTTTTATGATGTAATACAGATAGCGCGAAGAGGTAAATGATTTCAAATAAGAAAAATTAAGAAAATATCTTCAGAAATATGGAGGATATTTATAATGAAAGATATGATGATATTTTAGAATTTCTAATATCAGAGGATGATGAAGAATATTGTCCGCAGGGGTTTAGAGTCAGGAGCAAGGTATTCGTTAATGACTTCAGCAGGTACTGAATCATTTGGATCCTTTAAAGTCAGGTTCAGTCTTTGTAATTTGTCCACAGCCTCCTTCCTACTTTGCTCAATCCGTTTTCCAGTTCTAAAACTTCTCTTTTTCTGCGCTTTGCCAGCACACTTCATCATTATCATCCAGCTTTTACCATTTAAAGTCGTTTATAGTTTTTGCTGCTTCATCAGCATTTTTTTCCATTTTCGGAGAACCAATTCGTAGTTCGGAGTTTTTTTCAGAAACTTCACATTCAAATTAAGTCCAGAAGATAGACGTTATATATACACATATAACTGTTGGCACAGACATGCTGCAAGATTTCAAAATACTGATTGCTAATTCCCAATGATTCGTATGGCAATTCTCATTACAAGATGCGAATGAGTAAATGATGGGGTTTCAATGAAAAATTATGATGACTTTTTGGAGAGGCTAAAGTCAAAGGGTAATGAAGTTGTTGGTACATCTGCTAATAATATGGTAGAATGTAAAAGGTTCCCTGGTAACGATGGTGTATATCTCAAGGTTATAATAAGGTTAGTCTGACTGAAAAGTCGAAGTTGACTTGCTGGAGCTGTGACAAAACTGGCTACTTTGAATAGGAGTCGTAAAGTTATTTTTGCTAATAAATGCTAAAGAATCTGATGCGGATACGTTGTTTAAACTTTTACTTTGGTTTCAAGAGTTTTTCGGGTACATAACTGTGGGTAACATGTGGTTGGATCATCATCTCGATTGCTCATCATTCGAAGTGTCTTCAGAAATTTTCGAAGGGTTTGAACACAGATTGTAATCGTTAACATACATTTGATGTTCTAACACAGTTTTGAAGTCAAAATATAGCTTGTGAAAGATGTAAGGATCTAAGAGTGATGATTTTGGTCATATCTCAAGTTGAATTTTGAGATTTCAAAATCAGAATATGTAATTAAATTTTGAATGAGTATGGTTGTTTTGATTTCTATAAAAGAATGTATATTGTTGTGAAAGTAGGGAGTATAATGGATGATTTGCTGAATCAGATTCGAAGAATGTAATATATTAATTGTGAATTTATATATCTCTCGGGTATTACCTACCCGTTAAAAAAATTTCACAATTAATATTTTATACAAAAGAATTTTATTACAGTCTTTATGAAAATATATATATGTATATTTTCTTCAGATGTAACATAGATTTAATGAGTTAATGTTAAATTAAACTCATTTGATTTACGGTTGAAACTAGAATTGAATAATCCCTAAAGGCTTTAAAAAATACATAACTTTTACGCAGTATTTCTTTAATGACATTGAAATTATGAATCAATACTTCGTTATTTGTTGATGTATGATGTTCGGTTAGTGCAATTCTTGTGAATTTCGCAAAGTACGAATGATGTTATCTGAAAAGTTTCGGGTACATCGATGATGAAAGTGTAAAATCAAATATATACTTGATTTATTATGAATTGGAATTTGTTGAATTGCGACAGAGATTGTAGTTAACGCTGGTTAAGTTGCGGCCGAAGGACGTACATTATTGCATATTTGTAATATGATTAACCGAGTAGTTAAGATTCACACACAATAGCTTAGCACGGAAAGATTTATTTTTATTTCAAAATATATAAAATATACATATAATTTCTTCAAAGGGAATGAGTTAATTCTTCATAACTCGTTGATACAATATACGGGTTATTGATTCGTAATGATGTCCATAGTGATTCTTGAGCTGACGGAGTTTGTGATGTTATCGGTGTTGTTGATTCTGATGTTGACTGTACTGATGATGCTGGTGACGCTGACGGTACTGTTGATGCTGTTGGTAAAACAAGTTTAGCTTGTTAATCACACACCATTTTTGTCAGGGTTTCTACTCTTCCTTCTATCATTTTGGTTCACTTAACTGATTTATGGTTAGCGCTAGATTAGATAATCTCTAAGACTTTAGAGATTACATAATCTGCGCGGAATGTTTCTCCAATGAAGTTATGAATTAATACTTCGTCGGTTATTGTTGTTGGTATTCCTTGGTATCTACAGGGCGTATGACATTGGTGCTCGTGGGACAGAGTGTAAAGTTGAGGTTTACGACGTGGTTGTGGTTGGGGTGGTAATGGTACTATTGGCGTTGATGATGGTGTTACTGGTTATGCTGCTGATGCTGCTGCTGGTGTTTGTAATCTCTGCACCATATTCTCCAAAGCCACTACCCGAGCGCGAAGCTCGTTGACTTCTTCTATTACACCGGGGTGATTGTCGGTTCGGACGAGCGGATAAATAAAATCTAAAATTTGATGTAATATATAATCGTGACGAGATACTCTGGAAATGAGCGAGAAAATGGTGTTTCGGACAGGTTCGCCGGTAAGTGCTTCAGGTTCTTCATCAAGAGGGCAATGTGGTGGATGGAAGGGATCACCTTCTTCTTGTCTCCAATGATTGAGGAGGCTACGAACCCATCACCAATTCATCCAGAATAGGTGATGACTGATTGGTTGATCTATTCCGGTCACACTGCTTTCGGAGCTTGAATGGGATTCCATTTCGGAATCTGAGTGACTTGAACTGATGACGAATTCCATTTCGTACGATTGGATAAAGGATTTTTTTTTCGATATGAAATGATTTTGGCTAACGGATGGTATTCTAATTACATAGAATATATATATATATATATATATATATAGATCAAAAGATTTCGTAGATTACGGAGGACTTTGCGGGATATGTCAGGCAAAGTTTAAAGTAACAGATACGATAAGATATGATTTAGCATATATGATAAGATATGAATTTTTGTCTATACACTATTCATGCAATCAATACAGCAAGACGTGTCTTAGACTAAAAATGATAAGCAGGTAATTTCCTGAGGATGATAAGTAGTTAATTTTTGACACAAAATGATAAGCAAAACTTTTGACATGCAGATACGGTCGAAGTCCAGACTCACTAATGCATCCTATCGACTTATCAGTTAGACACACTAATGCAGACCTGGTTCGCTAAGACCACCGCTCTGATACCAACTGAAAGGACCCGTTCATATACATTATAAACGATTCACAATAGTTGATTACATTGCGAGGTATTTGACCTCTATATGATACATTTTACAAACATTGCATTCGTTTTTAAAAGACAATCTTTCTTTACATCGAAAATTGACAGGCATGCATACCATTTCATAATATCCACTATCCAACTATAAATTGATTTAATAATAATCTTTGATGAACTCAATGACTCGAATGCAACGTTTTTCGAAATATGCTATGAAAGACTCCAAGTAATATCTTTAAAATGAGCAAATGCACAGCAGAAGATTTCTTTAACACCTGAGAATAAACATGCTTTAAAGTGTCAACCAAAAGGTTGGTGAGTTCATTAGTTTATCATAATCATTTATTTCCATCATTTTAATAGACCACAAGAATTTCATTTCCAGTTCTCATAAATATACGTCCCATGCATAGAGACAAAAATAATCATTCATATGGTGAACACCTGGTAACCGACATTAACAATATGCATATAAGAATATCCCCTATCATTCCGGGATCCTCCTTCGGACATGATATAAATTTCGAAGTACTAAAGCATCCGGTACTTTGGATGGGGTTTGTTAGGCCCAATAGATCTATCTTTAGGATTCGCGTCAATTAGGGTGTCTGTTCCCTAATTCTTAGATTACCAGACTTAATAAAAAGGGGCATATTCGATTTTGATAATTCAACTATAGAATGTAGTTTCAATTACTTGTGTCTATTTCGTTAAACATTTATAAAAGCGCATGTATTCTCAGTCCCAAAAATATAAAGGGTAAAAAGGCAAATGAAACTCACCATACTGTATTTCGTAGTAAAAATACATATAACGTCATTGAACAAGTGCAAGGTTGGCCTCGGATTCACGAACCTAAATTAATTATATATATTTATATGTTGGTCAATATTTGTCTAACAAATTAGGTCAAGTCATAGTGTACCACAATCCTAATGCTCGAGACTAATATGCAAAAGTCAACAAAAGTAAATTTGACTCAAAATAATTTCCAAAAATCTATACATGATTAATATATAGTTTAAATATCGTCATTTTATATTTTTAAATATTTTTAAAAGATTTATTAGAGTAAATAATATAATTTATTTATTAATAAATAAAATTTTATATTAAATTTATATAATAAAATATACTTTTATATATATTAAGTAATAAAATTTATAGGGTTCATTTAATATCATAAAGATAATATGATAGGTATTATTAAAGTAAGTTATTACACGTAGTAAAATATATTTGTATCACATATTTATTTGATAAAATAATATCTATAATGATAGTAAGTAAAAGTTGTATTATTTTGTAATAATAATTATTATTATAAAAATATCAATATTTATAATTACTAAGATGACATTATGATAAAACGATAATTCTAATTATGATAACTTTAATATTTACGATAATTTTTAATATTATCTTTAAAATAATAATTCTATTTAAAATAATAATAATAATGATATTTTATAGTAACAATGACATTTCTACTAAAATGATAATTTTTGTTAAAATGATAGTTTTAATACTAACGATACTTTTAATAATAATAGTAATGATAAAAATAATAAGAACGATAATTTTATCTAAATTAATATCTTATAATATTTTAATTTCATCATGATACTCTTACTCATTATTTCCTAATCGTTTCGTTTAATAGCTTTTAATCGTCTTTTATATCGTGTTCATAATAATGATAATAATAGTAATCAAAATATTTAGGTGTTACAATTATTTGTTTTAATTACACTAATATTAATAATGATAGTTACTATAATATTATTAACGATAATACTAATAATTATCTTAATGATAATATAGTAATAATAATAATAACAATAACAATAACAATAACAATAACAATAACCATTTTTAAATAATGATATATATATATTAATAATGATAATAATAATAATAATACTAATAATAATAATAATAATAATGATAATTGGATAATAATAATAATAATACTAATTATAACTTTAACGATAATAACGATAGTAATTAAAAAAAACAATTTTTAATGATAAATCCCTTTTATTGATAAAGATAATAATAATGATAATAATAAGATAAAACTAGAACGACGATAAAAACGACGATAATAATAATCATTTTTAATAAAAATATCAAAAATTCAATTGATTATAACTTCTAATCCGTTCATCGAAACCATTCGATATCTAAAGGAAAAGTTCTTAATTTTTCGCTAGCTTTCCAAGGACATGCATATCTTATACCTTATCTCAACCGCAAGTGTAACTAATTCAAGATTCAACCTAACCTGTCTAAGGGCAATATCAAAAGTACAAGCATGCATAATCCTAAATACTCGAGCACTAGTCAGGGATACACTATTAGTATGTAAAAGTTAAATTATGAGTACTCACGTATCAATATTGAGATTCAATATTGCAGGAAAGGTACGTAGACGCAACGGAAATGATAAACAATATATTGACCTCACGAGCATACCCATGAACCATACTCAATCACCTCCATAGCTATAACCCATAATTTGCTTAATCCTATCCTACTCGAAAAACAATTTCGAAATCACTACCCCAACACTCCGTCGTAATATTTTATGTATACTAATAATATCTTGAAATAATACGGAGTAAATATATATATGTAAATCGATTGAGAGAGTTTAGAGAAAAATATTTTCAAGTTTCTATGAAATAATGAAACCTATTGAATTCTATTTATAATAGATTTTTGAATTATTAAAGTGAATTATTAAAGTATGAATTATTAAAGTATGAATTATTAAAGTGAATTATTAAAGTATGAATTATTAAAGTGAATTATTAAAGTATAAATTATTAAAGTATGAATTATTAAAGTGAATTATTAAAGTTAAAGTAAAGTAAAAATAAAGTAAAGGTAAAGTTTAAGTATAGTAAAAGTATAAAACTATGTACGTATTTTACGCGTATAAATATATATAATATTAATTTAAATCGTTATATATATTTAATAAAATAAAATATAAATATCGTTATCTTTATCATACTAGTTAAGTAATGAGTTGTCAAAAGTGGTTCTAGATATTTATAAAAGTTATATACGTTTTAATAATAAAGTTTTTTTTAAACTGAAAACGTTTTTGTACGTTTGAAACTAAATAGATCAATCGAGTCTTTATGAGATTCAATCTTCCACTATCCTTTGTCTAGTTCTCAATGATTGACAATTTGTTCTTATTTATAAATTACTTTACCATTTTCCGAATATTGTTAAAATGAAAAGATTTCTCAAATCAACGTGGGCCTTTCAACAGAGACTTGTAATCATAATTTAATATATCTGATAATTCAATCATTTGATCTTATCTTCTAATTCCATTGATAAACATTTTGAAACAGATACAATCATATAAAGTATTTAATCTAATATTTTGTTTACGTTTCAAGTTATAATATATATACACATATACATATATAATCATATTCGTTTAATGGTTCGTGAATCGTTGGAACTTGGTCGAGGTTGAATGAATGTATGAACATAGTTTAAAATTCTTGAAATTTAACTTAACAAATATTGCTTATTGTGTCGGAAACATATAAAGATTAAAGTTTAAATTTGGTTGGAAATTTCCGGGTTGTCACAGCGAACATCTCAATCAAGGAGACATGAGTGGGTTGTTTGATTTATTTCCATGCTCTTTGTATAATTAACGATGGGGATTTAGAAATAACAAGAGGGTATACTTTATACTTTTCCTCTCAATATAATAACGTTTCCTTTTTCTTCCACCTCAATTATATTTACAAATCTTCTACAAGTTTCTTTCATTTCATATTATAGAGTTATTTTGTAAGTTTGTTTTGAGGGCTGTTTAAGTTCTCGTGTTTGATCAAAGGAAAGAAACAGAGAATCTGAAGGTGGTGTGGTTCTAAGGTGGTTTGACGAAGGTGTGAGGTGGTGGTTTTACGATGGAAGAAGCTGGTTCTAATGGAAACAAACAGACAGTGTGGTAGCAGCTGAAAATGGCTACGCAATAGTTGTAATCAGGTAACTAATCGAGTAGCAAGAAGGTAGAGTGTTAGTGTTTAATGATCTTGGTTCGTGCAATAAAAGGAGTAACATACCCGAAGTCAAAAAACGAATAGAATTAGCGTGGTGGTTGAATGATGGTTAAATGGGTGGTATTGTGGTGACATGTTCTCTTTTCATAAAGACATCTAAATTCAAGTAGTAGCTAACTACAAAGGTAATACTTAACTTAATATATGTAAATTGGTCGAGTGTCGAGTACCACAAATGTGTTTTAATTATCAAAAAGTCATCTTACAATTTGTAGTCGTTATTATTATTTTTATTTATTTCTTTTTATCATGTGTTCATTTAGTAGACATTTAAATCATGTATAGAGTACCTGATGAATCAGTGGTGGAAGAACCCAAGCTAATAAATCTTGATCAAAAGACACATATGAGGTTTCAAGATCTTCCAGCGATGGAGGACGGTGGCCGACGGGAGCTCTTCGTGCTGATAACGTGTTGTGATTTCATATTGTATATGGCATATATCCTACTAATATGAAGGAAGATACTAATATAAAGAAAGATAGAAGAGATTAAATTCTTATTCAAGAATGGTGTAACACTGCAAACTACATCTTTACATATTTATAGTATAATATTTTACTGTGCAGTTAGGTGGAATAGTAATACATCCATGAGTTGATCCACCAAATTTGTTGATCCACTAAATTTACTTTATCAAAAGTGTCGGCCACTAAATTTACTTTATCAAAAGTCTATGATTTATAACATTAACGAAATTAACCGTTATCCAATTTAACCGAACCACTTTTAATGGAACCGAATAATTAAAAAAATTAATTAACCGCAATAATGGTTAGACGACTTGTATTGGTAAAAACCCAAGCCCATGGGTTCCTAGTTGGCAGCAAACCCACGCCCCAGCAGGCCGTAGCGGGGCGGCGGTTGAGGGTTAAATTGGGACGGCAGTGGAAATCTCACGGAACAAGCCACGGATTTTTTTTTTCTTCTTAATTTTCTTTATTTTTTCATTTTTATTTTAGATAAGTGATAGTAAAATTTAAATTTAAAAATATTAAAATAAACACAAAAAATGAAAATAAATATGCTACATCAGCATTTCACTAAAACCTACTCCAAAACCCACACCACCACTAACTCATACAAAAAACACACTCATCCTACTTATCAAAAAAATGCGAAAAGCAACTCACTCCACCAACCCACGCCCTTCACCGCTACGAGTGGTCTTATGGATGTGATTTTGGCACACAACCACCCCTGCCCATCCTCACTGGTACTTTTGGTTAGATAAAGAAAACAAAGAGAGCTATATGTGTGGCTTTTACTGAGCTCAACACCAATTGTCAGCCCAATAAAAAACCATCGTAACTCTTGTACATCACAAAAAAAACACTTGTTAATGAAAAAGAAGGAACCTTTGTACAGCATTAATGGCGTCTGAGGTTCCACCTGATATCGTCACCGAGATCCTGTACCCATCAAATTAAACGCAACTGAAATCACATCATATCAATCCGCAACGACTGCTCACTCTATTCATTCCCACTTGATGTTAATTTCAATGAAAAAACAGTTTCAACAAAAATTGATTTAAATTCGCGTTATGTAAAGTTTGTTATTCTCCGAGGTTCGTGTAATGGCCTTGTTTTGGTGTCATCTTTGGACTCTCAGGATGAAAACCATGTGCTTGTTCTCAGAGATTGATGTACCTCATTACAATTATACATTGACACATATGATTGGATCTGGTTATGATTCGTTAACGGATGATTACAAGGTTACTTTTAACGTCTTGACATCTCTTGATTGTATGTATGTTCATGTTTATAGCCTTAGATTTGGTACATGGAAACGGGTGGATTCTTGTTACGGTTATTATTTTGGTAAGATGGGTCGTTGTGCTTTTGTCGGCGGGTTTATTCATAATTTTGCTAAAAGGCGGTCTGATGGTTTAGGGGTAATTTTAGGGTTTAGTGCAACTAGTTTGTTCTACTGTAGAACTCACTCCTAAAAGCCAACTTAAAAGAAGAGGGAACACCCATCCTTATAAGGCACCAACTAGTTTGTTCTCTAGTCTGGGATCATATCAAATGATTATAGGGTAAAAAAATCTTGGACTAAAACTTTACTTCAAGGACTCTCTGAAACTGGCAATGATTTATCTGGTGGTGAGACTTTGTTGCCGAATAAGTATCGTGAGTATTCGCGTAACTTATTTCAACCAATGATTTATAAAATGGAAAATTTCTGGTTGTTATTACTTATTAATAGCGTAGCCCAAATGTTTATATATGACACAGAAGGAAGACGTTTTCGGAAAATATTAAGATTAATATTGGAAGAAAGATGATGGGATTTCAAGGAAGCTATGTTGAAAGACTTGTCTCCCCAAAACTCAACAGGAACAATTAGAATCTGGTACTTCAAACAAAGGCATGTGCAGGCAAGGCTTAGTTTATATGATTATATCGAAATCCTATGCTGTCTTGTTATACTCTACATTTGGCGCATTGTTCAAAAATCATTTTTGTTGAACTTATCATGAGGTAGTCTCTGTTTTTTTAGTAATTTTAAGTCTTAATTTGATTCGAATTCGTGTTCTTTGCTTTATTCATTTGATCACAGTGCCTAATTTATGAAGAACCCTAATTTATCTTCTCCTTCAATTTTTTTAGAAACCTAAATCGAGTAAATCGATTCCAAAATTTGAAATCATAAATTCTTACTAACAATGGTTGATTGTTGGAAGCGCTATAATTCGCAATTCATGGAGAAATAAGACGAATTAAGTTGCTTGAATCAAGAGTTGAAGCATATGCTCGAATTGAGAGTCTAGATTGTTAAAAGTGATCCAAGACCAATGAAGATGCTTTTAATAGTTGTTAGTTTGGATTTTGCTTTGTATATTTTCAATCTTTTAGATTAGTTAGGCCAATGATGATGATGTATTTACTCAAATTCTAATTGTTTTGTACTCTACTTTTGATACATCAATAAAATTCATTGTTTTTTTTCATTTTTTTTTGCAATGTTTTGTTATAGCATTTCATGCACTTATAGAAGTATAGCATTAGTATTTACTGAAGTCCAATGATGCTGATGCTGATTGATATATTATGATTTTGATGTAGAATTTGATTGATATATACTATGCTGCTGATGTACAATTTTATGTTCAATTTGATTTGATTGATATATTATGTGGCTGCTGATGTAATACTAATATATAGTCACTTTCCTTTTAGTATTGTTACAATTCAGAATAAAGGTGCTAAGATTGGTACAATGACACCTATGGATCAAGTTCTTAGGAAGACTCATTTGTTAGAAGCTTCACTCATGGGTAACATTACTTATACAGAGAACCGATGAAAGTTTTATATGACCCCATTTGTTTATAATGCTACTTAAAACTGTTTTAGTTATAAACTTTGTCGAAAGATCATTTAGTACACATTTGGTTATTGAACCATTTGTGATGCTATTTAGCATATTACTAACAATTACGGAGTACCATTTAGTATAATACTAACAATGACCATTAAGCATCCCAAATCTTAAACCAAATAGCATAATGATTACTAAATGATTCATTAACCAAATAGTTACTAAATAGCATCCCAAATCTTAAACCCTGAACTCTAAACTCTAAACCCTCACGTGGACTCAAACTGCTTAAAATCCATTCGGCCCACTACTTACAACGGGCTTTCAATTGGGCTTCACATAAATATTTGGCCCGTATCAATGATACTCTTGTCTACAGGAACGAATTGTAAATACTTTCCCCTTCAATTTTCACTTGCTGGTATGGGTTTGCAAATGTCAATTACTTACTACTTATATAGATAGATATAGAATATAGATACTGATATCACCACATACAAATATATCAAATTTAAAACCATGTAGCTTTTATTACACCTGTGTATTCATAAAGAAATTCAACTTTTATGAAATTGCTTTAAGTTACAACTGATTAGAGTACATGTGGACCACTTGGTTCAGGTGGTCCTGATAACCCATATGGGTTGGGAGGTCTGGGGTGCATCATTGAACCATAACCCGGTGGAGGACTGGGTGGGTGAGACGGAGGCCCGAATGGACTGTGCGGACCTCCTAAATCCCCTAGACGACTACCCATCGCGCCCGGAGGTGGACCCAGAAAAGGAGTAGTTGATTCTTGTTCTTGTCGACGACCACCAAAACAGTCTCGAAGTAGCCAACAGCAACATAACAAACTAAGACTGTAACAAAAAGAAAAACAAAGTCATACAATAGTAAAGTATTATAGCCACAATCATAACTACAATCATAATCAATATTAACATTGTATCCAATTTTCTTTTTCACTTTCTCAATGATGATATATATGAAAATAACAGTTTGGATTTGGAGACCTTCAAACCTCCTAACATATGGCAGCAGAGAAATTAAAACAGAAAAATTGGTCACAAGATATTACATGTGATCTCACCCAAAATCAAGCCTACATACACACACACACACACACACACACACACACACACACACACACACACACAAAAAGAAAAAAAAAGAAACAGATTATACTGAAAACAGGGGCGGAACTTGCAATTCTTTTAGAGTCACTGACGGGGGTCGAACGCGATGTCGAAACCCACCCGTCCGATCATTTCCTTGGTACGAATTATTATAATCCTACCGCCCTTAGGAGGAAACCTCATGACAAATCCATACGGGCATCGCGTGAGTAACAGGGGCGACTCTACCTTTATACCCGTGGGGTCTCGGGACACCGCTAGTTTGAAAATTTTGTGCAGAAAATACCCTTTAAAATGTATAGGACACCACTAAATTTAACTCCAGGACCCCATATATTTTTCGGATTTATAGTTTTTTCTTTAAATTTTATAAAATACCACTAGTTTTACTAGTCGGGCCTCATATATATTCCGAATTTGTAGTTTTTTTTAGGTAAACAACCATCAAAATTGTAGTGACCCGAACTTTTCCATGTTTATATATATTAATTGAGATTGATATTTACATGATTAAATGTTTCCAACATGTTAAGCAATCAAACTTGTTAAGACTTGATTAATTGAAATAGGTTTCATATAGACAATTGACCACCCAAGTTGACCGGTGATTCACGAACGTTAAAACTTGTAAAAACTATATGATGACATATATATGGTTATATATATAGTTAACATGATATTATGATAAGTAAACATATCATAAAGTATATTAACAATGAACTACATATGTAAAAACAAGACTACTAACTTAATGATTTTTAAACGAGACATATATGTAACGATTATCGTTGTAAAGACATTTAATGTATATATATCATATTAAGAGATATTCATACATGATAATATATTAATTTAAAATCTCATTTGATATTATAAACATTGGGTTAACAACATTTAACAAGATCGTTAACCTAAAGGTTTCAAAACAACACTTACATGTAACGACTAACGATGACTTAACGACTCAGTTAAAATGTATATACATGTAGTGTTTTAATATGTATTTATACACTTTTGAAAGACTTCAATACACTTATCAAAATACTTCTACTTAACAAAAATGCTTACAATTACATCCTCGTTCAGTTTCATCAACAATTCTACTCGTATGCACCCGTATTCGTACTCGTAGAATACACAGCTTTTAGATGTATGTACTATTGGTATATACACTCCAATGATCAGCTCTTAGCAGCCCATGTGAGTCACCTAACACATGTGGGAACCATCATTTGGCAACTAGCATGAAATATCTCATAAAATTACAAAAATATGAGTAATCATTCATGACTTATTTACATGAAAACAAAATTACATATCCTTTATATCTAATCCATACACCAACGACCAAAAACACCTACAAACACTTTCATTCTTCAATTTTATTCATCTAATTGATCTCTCTCAAGTTCTATCTTCAAGTTCTAAGTGTTCTTCATAAATTCCAAAAGTTCTAGTTTCATAAAATCAAGAATACTTTCAAGTTTGCTAGCTCACTTCCAATCTTGTAAGGTGATCATCCAACCTCAAGAAATCTTTGTTTCTTACAGTAGGTTATCATTCTAATACAAGGTAATAATCATATTCAAACTTTGGTTCAATTTCTATAACTATAACAATCTTATTTCAAGTGATGATCTTACTTGAACTTGTTTTCGTGTCATGATTCTGCTTCAAGAACTTCGAGCCATCCAAGGATCCATTGAAGCTAGATCCATTTTTCTCTTTTCCAGTAGGTTTATCCATGGAAATTAAGGTAGTAATGATGTTCATAACATCATTCGATTCATACATATAAAGCTATCTTATTCGAAGGTTTAAACTTGTAATCACTAGAACATAGTTTAGTTAATTCTAAACTTGTTCGCAAACAAAAGTTAATCCTTCTAACTTGACTTTTAAAATCAACTAAACACATGTTCTATATCTATATGATATGCTAACTTAATGATTTAAAACCTGGAAACACGAAAAACACCGTAAAATCGGATTTACGCCGTCGTAGTAACACCGCGGGCTGTTTTGGGTTAGTTAATTAAAAACTATGATAAACTTTGATTTAAAAGTTGTTATTCTGAGAAAATGATTTTTATTATGAACATGAAACTATATCCAAAAATTATGATTAAACTCAAAGTGAAAATATGTTTTCTAAAATGGTCATCTAGACGTCGTTCTTTCGACTGAAATGACTACCTTTACAAAAACGACTTGTAACTTATTTTTCCGACTATAAACCTATACTTTTCTGTTTAGATTCATAAAATAGAGTTCAATATGAAACCATAGCAATTTGATTCACTCAAAACGGATTTAAAATGAAGAAGTTATGGGTAAAACAAGATTGGATAATTTTTCTCATTTTAGCTACGTGAAAATTGGTAACAAATCTATTCCAACCATAACTTAATCAACTTGTATTGTATATTATGTAATCTTGAGATACCATAGACACGTATACAATGTTTCGACCTATCATGTCGACACATCTATATATATTTCGGAACAACCATAGACACTCTATATGTGAATGTTGGAGTTAGCTATACAGGGTTGAGGTTGATTCCAAAATATATATAGTTTGAGTTGTGATCAATACTGAGATACGTATACACTGGGTCGTGGATTGATTCAAGATAATATTTATCGATTTATTTCTGTACATCTAACTGTGGACAACTAGTTGTAGGTTACTAACGAGGACAGCTGACTTAATAAACTTAAAACATCAAAATATATTAAAAGTGTTGTAAATATATTTTGAACATACTTTGATATATATGTATATATTGTTATAGGTTCGTGAATCAACTAGTGGCCAAGTCTTACTTCCCGACGAAGTAAAAATCTGTGAAAGTGAGTTATAGTCCCACTTTTAAAATCTAATATTTTTGGGATGAGAATACATGCAGGTTTTATAAATGATTTACAAAATAGACACAAGTACGTGAAACTACATTCTATGGTTGAATTATCGAAATCGAATATGCCCCTTTTTATTAAGTCTGGTAATCTAAGAATTAGGGAACAGACACCCTAATTGACGCGAATCCTAAAGATAGATCTATTGGGCCTAACAAACCCCATCCAAAGTACCGGATGCTTTAGTACTTCGAAATTTATATCATATCCGAAGGGTGTCCCGGAATGATGGGGATATTCTTATATATGCATCTTGTTAATGTCGGTTACCAGGTGTTCACCATATGAATGATTTTTATCTCTATGTATGGGATGTGTATTGAAATATGAAATCTTGTGGTCTATTGTTACGATTTGATATATATAGGTTAAACCTATAACTCACCAACATTTTTTGTTGACGTTTAAAGCATGTTTATTCTCAGGTGAATATTAAGAGCTTCCGCTGTTGCATACTAAAATAAGGACAAGATTTGGAGTCCATGTTTGTATGATATTGTGTAAAAACTGCATTCAAGAAACTGATTTCGATGTAACATATTTGTATTGTAAACCATTATGTAATGGTCGTGTGTAAACAGGATATTTTAGATTATCATTATTTGATAATCTACGTAAAGCTTTTTAAACCTTTATTTATGAAATAAAGGTTATGGTTTGTTTTAAAAATGAATGCAGTCTTTGAAAAACGTCTCATATAGAGGTCAAAACCTCGCAACGAAATCAATTAATATGGAACGTTTTTTAATCAATAAGAACGGGACATTTCAGTTGGTATCCGAGCGTTGGTCTTAGAGAACCAGAAAATTTGCATTAGTGTGTCTTATCGAGTTTGTTAGGATGCATTAGTGATTCTGGACTTCGACCGTGTTTTCTTTAAAAATGATTGCTTAACATTTTTGTTGGAAACTATATATTTTAAACATATGAATATTATGTGATATATTAATCTCTTAACGTGTTTGATATTATGTGATAGATGTCTACCTCTAGAACAAGTCCCATTGACTCACCTAATAATAATGAAGAGTCAAATGTAAATTGGAATGATTCGTGGACTGATTCACAAGTTCCCGAAGAGGAACCGGAAGAAGAGTCGGAACCGGAAGAAGAATCGGAACCGGACGAAGAATCGGAACCAGATGAAGAAATAGAACCGGTGGGGGAAATAATAAAACGGTTAAGTAAAAGAAAATCCTCAACCAACCGACCAAGGTTAATTATGGTCAATGGTGTTTCCGCCAAGGAAGCAAAATATTGGGAGGATTACCAATTCTCCGATGAATCGGATTCCGACGAGAATTCCGATGATGTTATAGAAATTACCCCAACTGAATTTAAAAAGGAAAAAGAAAATAATAAGGGAAAGGGCATAAAAATAGAGAAATCTAATTCCAACCCCGATGAACTTTATATGTATCGTCAACCCCCGAAGTCCTTAACTTGTAACAATGACCCGGGAACATCTAAACCACCAGGTTTTTCTAAACCAATGTGGACAACGACGGCTCGTATTAGGGGAACATCATATATCCCTAGAAACTTGGCAAAACGATCCAAAACCGAAGAAGAAGAAACAAGCGAGTCGGAATAAGATAGTTGTATTCGTGTGGTGTAATATATGTAATATAGTGTGCTTATGCTTTATGATATATGTAAAAAAAATTGCTTGTATTAATAAGTATTTTTTTTTATGAATCTAACTCTTGTCTATTTTACAGTATAAAAACACAAAATGGATAGACAACCCAATATTTTAAGAGACCTACCCGGAGACATGATTGATGAAATCTTGTCTAGAGTCGGTCAGAATTCTTCGGCACAACTATTTAAGGCGAGATCAGTTTGTAAGACATTCGAAGAACGTTCCAAGAATGTCTTGGTTTATAAGAGACTTTCGTTTGAAAAATGGGGGATATCACATTGGGAAACCCATAAGTTACGATGTGTTTACTTTGACGCATATATTGCGGGGAACCCAAATGCTATTTTACGCAACGGGTTAAGAAATTATTTTGACTCAATATATCCGAATATTGGACTTCGTGATTTAGAAAAAGCGGCTAACATGCAACATAAAGAAGCATGTTATGCTTACGGATTAGTAATGTTCGCTTCTCACCAAAGTGAGAACAAGAACATCGGGCTACAACTATTAAACAAAACGTTTCCACAAGTGACGGAGTCGGTAATTGGGGTAAGAAATGAGGTTTTTAGATTATTACGGGACTGTTGGACATTACGTAACCCTCGTCCCTTTGACGACGTTACAACACGCTGTCTTATCAACGGCCATAACGGTTATGTTGCACAAGACCAAGGATGGGAAGTAGTCCTAGTAAAACCAGAATGCATGACTTGTTTCTGGACGTATGAATTACGTGTCTTTATTGCCTTTGCTGAACGACTTGTGTACTAGCTAGAATTATCTTCACAACTATCTTGTATCAAAGTTATTGTGTGCTATATTTCATGCTTTATGTAAAATAAGCGGTATTGTAAGTTTGTAAAATATTGTATAAAAGTTTGAACGCGAAATATTATTATAATCAGTTTTTCATATAGAATTGTAGTAGTTGAATTGTATATTAGCTACTAAGTATGAACTTAACGGGTAGGTACTACCCGAATTTAAACTTATAAAACGCTAATATGAAGAAAAAGCTTTTATAAATGAGTTCATATTATGCTACGAAATACTATTAACTACTCTTAATATTCTGTATGATTAACTTGTTCCATTTAACTATTTTGAAGGAAATGGCACCGACTACTCGACACACCGTGAATATGAATGAAGAGGAATTCCGTACTTTTCTAGCTTCAAACATAGCCGCAGTACAGGCTGCGCTACATACCAACAATAACCTTGGATCTAGCAGTACAGGAAATCGTGTAGGATGCACCTACAAAGAATTCACTGCCTGCAAACCTTTGGAATTTGATGGAACCGAAGGACCGATCGGATTGAAACGGTGGACCGAGAAGGTCGAATCAGTGTTTGCCATAAGTAAGTGTACTGAAGAGGACAAAGTGAAGTACGCTACGCATACCTTCACAGGTTCTGCGTTAACATGGTGGAATACCTATCTAGAACAAGTGGGACAAGACGATGCGTACGCACTATCGTGGTCAGCATTCAAGCACTTGATGAACGAGAAGTACCGTCCCAGAACCGAGGTCAATAAGCTCAAGACAGAACTTAGAGGGTTACGAACCCAAGGATTTGATATTACCACGTACGAAAGACGATTCACAGAATTGTGCCTATTGTGTCCGGGAGCATTCGAAGATGAGGAAGAGAAGATCGACGCGTTTGTGAAAGGATTACCGGAAAGAATCCAAGAAGATATAAGTTCACACGAGCCCGCCTCCATACAACAGGCATGTAGAATGGCTCACAAACTCGTGAACCAAATTGAAGAAAGAATTAAAGAACAGACTGCTGAAGAGGCCAATGTGAAGCAAGTTAAAAGAAAGTGGGAGGAAAACGGTGATAAGAATCACCAATACAACAACAACAACAATTACAACAATAATCGCAACAATTATCCCAACAATCGCAACATCAATCGCAACTACAACAAACGGCCCAACAACAACAACAACAACAACAGCAACAGCAACTACAACAATCATCCCAACAACAATAATAACCGCAACAACAACAACAATCAGAAGCAGCTATGCCAAAGGTGTGAAAAGAATCACTCGGGGTTCTGCACCAAATTTTGCAACAAGTGTAAAAGAAATGGTCATAGCGCGGCGAAGTGTGAGGTCTACGGACCAGGGGTTAATAGAACGAAAGGAACAAATGGTGTCGGAACGAGTAATGGCGGAGCAAGTAGTGTCGGAGCAAGTTATGCCAATGTAGTTTGTTATAAATGTGGAAAACCAGGCCACATTATTAGAAATTGCCCGAACCAGGAGAACACGAATGGACAAGGCCGTGGAAGAGTTTTCAATATTAATGCGGCAGAGGCACAGGAAGACCCGGAGCTTGTTACGGGTACGTTTCTTATTGACAATAAATCTGCTTACGTTTTATTTGATTCGGGTGCGGATAGAAGCTATATGAGTAGAGATTTTTGTGCTAAATTAAGTTGTCCATTGACGCCTTTGGATAGTAAATTTTTACTCGAATTAGCAAATGGTAAATTAATTTCAGCAGATAATATATGTCGGAATCGAGAAATTAAACTGGTTAGCGAAACATTTAAGATTGATTTGATACCAGTAGAGTTAGGGAGTTTTGATGTGATAATCGGTATGGACTGGTTGAAAGAAGTGAAAGCGGAGATCGTTTGTTACAAAAATGCAATTCGCATTATACGAGAAAAAGGAAAACCCTTAATGGTGTACGGAGAAAAGGGCAACACGAAGCTACATCTTATTAGTAATTTGAAGGCACAAAAACTAATAAGAAAAGGTTGCTATGCTGTTCTAGCACACGTCGAGAAAGTACAAACTGAAGAAAAGAGCATCAATGATGTTCCCATTGCAAAAGAATTTCCCGATGTATTTCCGAAAGAATTACCGGGATTACCCCCACATCGATCAGTTGAATTTCAAATAGATCTTGTACCAGGAGCTGCACCAATAGCTCGTGCTCCTTACAGACTCGCACCCAGCGAGATGAAAGAACTGCAAAGCCAATTACAAGAACTTTTAGAGCGTGGTTTCATTCGACCAAGCACATCACCGTGGGGAGCTCCTGTTTTGTTTGTCAAGAAGAAAGATGGTACATTCAGGTTGTGTATCGACTACCGAGAGTTGAACAAACTTACCATCAAGAACCGCTACCCACTACCGAGAATCGATGACTTATTTGATCAACTACAAGGCTCGTCTGTTTATTCAAAGATTGACTTACGTTCCGGGTATCATCAAATGCGGGTGAAAGAAGATGATATTCCAAAGACTGCTTTCAGAACACTTTACGGTCATTACGAGTTTATGGTCATGCCGTTTGGTTTAACTAATGCAGCAGCTGTGTTCATGGACCTTATGAACCGAGTGTGTGGACCATACCTTGACAAGTTTGTCATTGTTTTCATTGATGACATACTTATTTACTCAAAGAATGGCCAAGAACACGGTGAACATTTGAGAAAGGTGTTAGAAGTATTGAGGAAGGAAGAATTGTACGCTAAGTTTTCAAAGTGTGCATTTTGGTTGGAAGAAGTTCAATTCCTCGGTCACATAGTGAACAAAGAAGGTATTAAGGTGGATCCGGCAAAGATAGAAACTGTTGAAAAGTGGGAAACCCCGAAAACTCCAAAACACATACGCCAGTTTTTAGGACTAGCTGGTTACTACAGAAGGTTCATCCAAGACTTTTCCAGAATAGCAAAACCCTTGACTGCATTAACGCATAAAGGGAAGAAATTTGAATGGAATGATGAACAAGAGAAAGCGTTTCAGTTATTGAAGAAAAAGCTAACTACGGCACCTATATTGTCATTGCCTGAAGGGAATGATGATTTTGTGATTTATTGTGATGCATCAAAGCAAGGTCTCGGTTTTGTATTAATGCAATGAACGAAGGTGATTGCTTATGCGTCTAGACAATAGAAGATTCACGAACAAAATTATACGACGCATGATTTGGAATTAGGCGCGGTTGTTTTTACATTAAAGACTTGGAGGCACTACTTATATGGGGTCAAAAGTATTATATATACCGACCACAAAAGTCTTCAACACATATTTAATCAGAAACAACTGAATATGAGGCAGCGTAGGTGGATTGAATTATTGAATGATTACGACTTTGAGATTCGTTACCACCCGGGGAAGGCAAATGTGGTAGCCGATGCCTTGAGCAGGAAGGACAGAGAACCCATTCGAGTAAAATCTATTAATATAATGATTCATAATAACCTTACTACTCAAATAAAGGAGGCGCAACAAGGAGTTTTAAAAGAGGGAAATTTAACGGATGAAATACCCAAAGGATCGGAGAAGCATCTTAATATTCGGGAAGACGGAACCCGGTATAGGGCTGAAAGGATTTGGGTACCAAAATTTGGAGATATGAGAGAAATGGTACTTAGAGAAGCTCATAAAACCAGATACTCAATACATCCTGGAACGGGGAAGATGTACAAGGATCTCAAGAAACATTTTTGGTGGCCGGGTATGAAAACCGATGTTGCTAAATACGTAGGAGAATGTTTGACGTGTTCTAAGGTCAAAGCTGAGCATCAGAAACCATCAGGTCTACTTCAACAACCCGAAATCCCGGAATGGAAATGGGAAAACATTACCATGGATTTCATCACTAAATTGCCAAGGACTGCAAGTGGTTTTGATACTATTTGGGTAATAGTTGACCGTCTCACCAAATCAGCACACTTCTTGCCAATAAGAGAAGATGACAAGATGGAGAAGTTAGCACGACTGTATTTGAAGGAAGTCATCTCCAGACATGGAATACCAATCTTTATTATCTCTGATAGGGATGGCAGATTTATTTCAAGATTCTGGCAGACATTACAGCAAGCATTAGGAACTCGTCTAGACATGAGTACTGCCTATCATCCACAAACTGATGGGCAGAGCGAAAGGACGATACAAACGCTTGAAGATATGCTACGAGCATGTGTTATTGATTTCGGAAACAGTTGGGATCGACATCTACCGTTAGCAGAATTTTCCTACAACAACAGCTACCATTCAAGCATTGAGATGGCGCCGTTTGAAGCACTTTATGGTAGAAAGTGCAGGTCTCCGATTTGTTGGAGTGAAGTGGGGGATAGACAGATTACGGGTCCGGAGATTATACAAGAAACTACCGAGAAGATCATCCAAATTCAACAACGGTTGAAAACCGCCCAAAGTCGACAAAAGAGCTACGCTGACATTAAAAGAAAAGATATAGAATTTGAAATTGGAGAGATGGTCATGCTTAAAGTTGCACCTTGGAAAGGCGTTGTTCGATTTGGTAAACGAGGGAAATTAAATCCAAGGTATATTGGACCATTCAAGATTATTGATTGTGTCGGACCAGTAGCTTACCGACTAGAGTTACCTCAACAACTCGCGGCTGTACATAACACTTTCCACGTCTCGAATTTAAAGAAATGTTTTGCTAAAGAAGATCTCACTATTCCGTTAGATGAAATCCAAATCAACGAAAAACTTCAATTCATCGAAGAACCCGTCGAAATAATGGATCGTGAGGTTAAAAGACTTAAGCAAAACAAGATACCAATTGTTAAGGTTCGATGGAATGCTCGTAGAGGACCCGAGTTCACCTGGGAGCGTGAAGATCAGATGAAGAAGAAATACCCGCATCTATTTCCAGAAGATTCGTCAACACCTTCAACAGCTTAAAATTTCGGGACGAAATTTATTTAACGGGTAGGTACTGTAGTGACCCGAACTTTTCCATGTTTATATATATTAATTGAGATTGATATTTACATGATTAAATGTTTCCAACATGTTAAGCAATCAAACTTGTTAAGACTTGATTAATTGAAATAGGTTTCATATAGACAATTGACCACCCAAGTTGACCGGTGATTCACGAACGTTAAAACTTGTAAAAACTATATGATGACATATATTGAAAGGACCCGTTCATATACATTATAAACGATTCACAATACTTGATTACATTGCGCGGTATTTGACCTCTATATGATACATTTTACAAACATTGCATTCGTTTTTAAAAGACAATATTTCTTTACATCGAAAATTGACAGGCATGCATACCATTTCATAATATCCACTATCCAACTATAAATTGATTTAATAATAATCTTTGATGAACTCAATGACTCGAATGCAACGTTTTTCGAAATATGCTATGAAAGACTCCAAGTAATATCTTTAAAATGAGCAAATGCACAGCGGAAGATTTCTTTAACACCTGAGAATAAACATGCTTTAAAGTGTCAACCAAAAGGTTGGTGAGTTCATTAGTTTATCATAATCATTTATTTCCATCATTTTAATAGACCACAAGAATTTCATTTCCAGTTCTCATAAATATACGTCCCATGCATAGAGACAAAAATAATCATTCATATGGTGAACACCTGGTAACCGACATTAACAATATGCATATAAGAATATCCCCTATCATTCCGGGATCCTCCTTCGGACATGATATAAATTTCGAAGTACTAAAGCATCCGGTACTTTGGATGGGGTTTGTTAGGCCCAATAGATCTATCTTTAGGATTCGCGTCAATTAGGGTGTTTGTTCCCTAATTCTTAGATTACCAGACTTTAATAAAAAGGGGCATATTCGATTTCGATAATTCAACCATAGAATGTAGTTTCAATTACATGTGTCTATTTCGTCAAACATTTATAAAAGCGCATGTATTCTCAGTCCCAAAAAATATAAAGGGTAAAAAGGCAAATGAAACTCACCATACTGTATTTCGTAGTAAAAATACATATAACGTCATTGAACAAGTGCAAGGTTGGCCTCGGATTCACGAACCTATATTAATTATATATATTTATATGTTGGTCAATATTTGTATAGCAATTTAGGTCAGCTCATAGTGTAATCCTATCCTATAGCTCGAGTCTGACTCTACAGTATTGTAACATGTTATATTACTCATGCTCAATTAAGATTCTAGTAAAAGGTGACATGTGAAACAACGTAACACAAATGGTTTCATAATCATAAAATAGTATTTTAGGTTTTTTTTTTTTTGAGAAAATCAACACAAAAAGTTAACTGAAAAGTTAACAGGAAAAGTCAAAGTTCAAAGTCAAAAGTCAAAGGTTAAAGTCAAAAGTCAAAGGTCAAAGTAAAAATGAGGTCGCATGAAAATATATAATAACTTATACAAAACTGATTTTCGATCAAACATGACTAAATGGGCCACTTCAGCTATTTTTAGAAAAATTATCGGAACTCCGATTGATAAACGGCCAAAGATAAAAGTTAGACATTACCAAAAAGATTAAGCATAAATATTACAGAAGTAAACTAAACCTAGACAACTCGTAGTTGCCAACGCGTTTTTGGCGTTTCAAAGTTAATTTTTTTTCCAGCTTTAATAAATTTACAAAAGTGACCGAGTAGCCTACTTTGGAGATTTTTAGAAAATTCCTCAAAACTCGTATTGACAAACGGTCAAAGCCTGCAAATTCTCGTTACCACAAAGATATAACATGATTTTTGGCAAGAGTAAATACATATCAGACCGACCATGACAACTGATACAAAACTGACATTTTTAAATAAAAAAGTTTCAGCTCTTTTTAGAATTTTAAAATGTGACCAAACCGTCAACTTTGATGATTTTTAGAAAAATCGTCGAGACTCGAATTGACAAACGGCCATAGTCGTTTGTTAGACCTTACAGCAAAGAATTCAGTGGTATTTTTTAATATATATGAAACAACATAGATCAGCGAGAATTTCAGTTCCCGTTTCGACATTTCATCAAAATTTGCAAAACTTCTTTTGTCCATAACTTGACAACCATTCAACGAAACGAGACGTGCTTTATATAAAAATTCATCTACTCGACGAGTAGAATCCAAATAACCACTTTTTATAATCCATAAAATTAGTTCACTAATTATCATCAGCAATTTTAATTACGAAATTAATTATGCAATTTGTTTATTTCATAACTTTCTAACCGTTACTTGGATTCAAGTGATTCTTAAACCAAAATTCAACTATTTCTTTTTGCTAGCTTTCCAACGACATGCATATCTTATACCTTATCTCAATTGTATATGTAACTAATTCAGGAATCAACATAACCTATCTAATGGCAATATCAAAAGTACAAGCATGCATAATCCTATATACTCGAGCACTAGTCAGGGATACACTATTAGTATGTAAAAATTAAATTATGAGTACTCACATATCAATATTGAGATTCAATATTGCAGGAAAGGTACGTAAATGCAACGGAGATGATAAACATTATATTGACCTCACGAGCATACCCATGAACCATACTCAATCACCTTCACAGCTATAACCCATAATTTCCTTAATCCTATCCCACTCGAAAAAACAACTTCGAAATCACTCAGACAGCACTTCGTCGTAATATTTTATGTATACTAATAATATCTTGAGATAATACGGAGTAAATATATATATGTAAATCGATTGAGAGAGTTTAGAGAAAACTATTTTCAAGTTTCTATGAAATAATGAAATCTATTGAATTCTATTTATAATAGATTTTTGAATTATTAAAGTGAATTATTAAAGTATGAATTATTAAAGTGAATTATTAAAGTATGAATTATTAAAGTGAATTATTAAAGTATGAATTATTAAAGTGAATTATTAAAGTATGAATTATTAAAGTTAAAGTAAAGTAAAAAATAAAGTAAAGGTAAAGTTTAAGTATAGTAAAAGTATAAAACTATGTACGTATAATACGCGTATAAATATATATAATATTAATTTAAATCGTTATATATATTTAATAAAATAAAATATAAATATCGTTATCTTTATCATACTAGTTAAGTAATGAGTTGTCAAAAGTGGTTCTAGATATTTATAAAAGTTATATACGTTTTAATAATAAAGTTCTTTTTAAACTAAAAACGTTTTTGTACGTTTGAAACTAAATAGATCAATCGAGTCTTTATGAGATTCAATCTTCCACTATCCTTTGTCTAGTTCTCAATGATTGACAATTTGTTCATATTTATAAATCACTTTACCATTTTTCAAATATTGTTAAAATGAAAAGATTTCTCAAATCAACGTGGGCCTTTCAATAGAGACTTGTAATCATAATTCAATATATCTGATAATTCAATCATTTGATCTTATCTTCTAATTCCATTGATAAACATTTTAAAACAGATACAATCATATAAAGTATTTAATCTAATATTTTGTTTACGTTTCAAGTTATAACATATATACACATATACATATATAATCATATTCGTTTAATGGTTCGTGAATCGTTGGAACTTGGTCGAGGTTGAATGAGTGTATGAACATAGTTTAAAATTCTTGAAATTTAACTTAACAAATATTGCTTATCGTGTCGAAAACATATAAAGATTAAAGTTTAAATTTGGTTGGAAATTTCCGGGTTGTCACAGTACCTACCCGTTAAAGAAATTTCGTCCCGAAATTTGAGTGGAAAGGTCGTGAATGATAATAAGTATGTTTTCATGATGCATACGGGCTGAAAATTAGAGTTTTATCATCAGCGAATAATTTGGATAAACAATCCATTTATATGAAGAGTACGAATGAAGCTAACATAGAAGAGTGAAATGAGTAAGTGTAGATTCATCTTATCATTTGACGTAGATATGATTGATTCCCAGATTTTAAGGGATTTGAAGAAAATCTTCTTAATAAGATTTGACTCTCCGGTAATCAAGGGAATTAGGATCCGCTTTAAATGCGATCGTCCATTTTAATTGTTCTATCGAAGATTTTCTTATAAATTTACCTCATTCGTTTCCTTACAACTCACACCATCTGTTGATGCATTTTATGCAAGTCCCTAGACATCTACCCACGTCCATTGCAGGTACAACAGTTTACAGGCCACCATGATTGCTCGTTATTATCCTATCCGTGTTTGTATGTGGTTACAGGAACTGCAGGAACGAGATTTAGATGTTTGACTATGTTAGACTTAGTCAGACGTACGAGTGAAGCCTCACTAGTACGGCTGACAGGCTCATACGCATGGTTGATGCTGAGCTAAGTCACAATTACCACCTAAATGATAAGACACGAGTGAGTGATCACCCGTACAGTTGATGAAGCCAACTCGTACATGTGATGAATGAATCGTATGGGTGTGTCAACAGCAGGGGTATATAAAGTCTTATGTTCTTCATTCTAGGTTAAGCCTCTCATTTGTTACACACACTCAGATCTAGTGAGCTCCTTCGATTCTCTCTCAGTCCAAATCACCCAGGTGGTGAATAATAGTTCTAGGTGTTGATCTAATCACACTTGATTTAGTTGTGGTTTGACTAAATTAATCAAAAAAAAAAACTTAACCTATTCACTAGAGGGTTTGATTCACTTATTCTACCATTGTGTGAGTTAAATCTGTTGATTTCTAAGTTCCTAGTCATGTTTCATCACCTTCTATTCTTTCCCCCTCAACTCATATTTTAAAGTATTCATCAATATGCTACATCCAGTTCTGATTCTCGATATACTTCTAACTTTCATATCGGTCATTCTTCTTTTTTTTCATCTACGGCCGGAAGAATCTATTTACTTCTACTATACTCTTGGGTTTATAGTGTTCCTAGTTCTCCCGTGTCTTTATATTACTATATGCATCGATATATATGGTTTATAATTTCTAGTTTGTCGTTGGGCTTTATATGTTCCCTTATATTTCAAAGTCTCTGCTTCTGTCTTCTATAATCATTATCATTCACAGTTAATGCTCTCTTTTATTTGCTGCAATTTATACCCCAATTTCTATTTCGGAGTTTTGTCCTTTCGTTTCTTCTTCTTGCGATTAAGCACCGCTTGTAATGGTCCAGAATTCACAGATATAAATTTCGAAATGAACATTGTTAATGTTCTAGGAAGGAAATTGTGATGGCACGATCTTGACTTGTCAAATTACTAAAATACCTTGGAAAAGGCCGAATCATCAAGAAATATTTTCTTGATATTTTAGAGGTTAAATAGAATACAAGAGTCGTATAACATGGCACATGATGATGTTATGATCTGTGAATCATCACATTCCATTTAGAAACTCAGCATGACTTACTGTAATATAATCACATTGATCAAGTGTCATTATATTATACTAATTCATGCTTCAGTTCCCAACACTACTTCAAAATATTCCTATTTTAAATTTGAATGTTTCAGAATTTTGAAACTAAAATAGTTTCTTTTATGATGTAATACAGATAGCGCGAAGAGGTAAATGATTTCAAATAAGAAAAATTAAGAAAATATCTTCAGAAATATGGAGGATATTTATAATGAAAGATATGATGATATTTTAGAATTTCTAATATCAGAGGATGATAAAGAATATTGTCCGCAGGGGTTTAGAGTCAGGAGCAAGGTATTCGTTAATGACTTCAGCAGATACTGAATTATTTGGATCCTTTGAAGTCAGGTTCAGTCTTTGTAATTTGTCCACAGCCTCCTTCCTACTTTGCTCAATCCGTTTTCCAGTTCCAAGACTTCTCTTTTTCTGCGCTTTGTCAGCACACCTATTCATTATCATCAAACTTTTACTGTTAAGGTTGTTTATAGTTTTTTTTTGCTGCTTCATCAGTATTTTTCCATTTTCGGAGAACCAATTCGTAGTTCGAAGTGTTTTTCAGAATCTTCACATTCAAATTAAGTCCAGAAGATAGATGTTATATATACACATATAACTGTTGGCGTAGACATGCTGCGAGATTTCAAAATACTGATTGCTAATTCCCAATGATTCGTATGGAAATTCTCATTACAAGATGCGATTGAGTAAATGATGGGGTTTCAATGAATAATTATAATGACTTTTTGGAGAGGCTAAAGTCAAAGGGTAATGAAGTTGTTGATACATCTGTTAATAATGTGGTGGAATGTAAAAGGTTCCCTGGTAACGATGGTGTATATCTCAAGGTTATAATAAGGTTAGTCTGACTGAAAAGTCGAAGTTGACTTGCTGGAGCTGTGACAAAACTGGCTACTTTGAATAGGAGTCGCAAAGTTATTTTTGCTAATAAATGCTAAAGAATCTGACGCGAATACGTTGTTTAAACTTTTACTTTGGTTTCAAGAGTTTTTCGGGTACACAACTGTGGGTAACATGTGGTTGGATCATCATCTCAATTGCTCATCATTCGAAGTGTCTTCAGAAATTTTCGAAGGGTTTGAACACAGATTGTAATCGTTAACATACATTTCATGTTCTAACACAGTTTTGAAGTCAAAATATAGCTTGTGAAAGATGTAAGGATCTAAGAGTGATGATTTTGGTCATATCTCAAGTTGAATTTTGAGATTTCAAAATCAGAATATGTAATTAAATTTTGAATGAGCATGGTTGTTTTGATTTCTATAAAAGAATGTATATTGTTGTGAAAGTAGGGAGTATAATGGATGATTTGCTGAATCAGATTCGAAGAATGTAATATATTAATTGTGAATTTATTATCTCTCGGGTATTACCTACCCGTTAAAAAAATTTCACAATTAATATTTTGAACAAAAGAATTTTATTACAGTCTTTATGAAAATATATATATGTATATTTTCTTCAGATGTAACATAGATTTAATGAGTTATTGTTAAATTAAACTCATTTGATTTACGGTTGAAACTAGAATTGAATAATCCCTAAAGGCTTTAAAAAGTACATAACTTTTACGCAGTATTTCTTTAATGACAATGAAATTATGAATCAATACTTCGTTATTTGTTGATGTATGATGTTCGGTTCGTGGAATTCTTGTGAATTTCGTAAAGTACGAATGATGTTATCTGAAAAGTTTCGGGTACATCGATGATGAAAGTGTAAAATCAAATATATACTTGATTTATTATGAATTGGAATTTGTTGAATTGCGACAGAGATTGTAGTTAACGCTGGTTAAGTTGCGGCCGAAGGACGTACATTATTGCATATTTGTAATATGAATTAACCGAGTAGTTAAGATTCACACACAATAGCTTAGCACGGAAAGATTTATTTTTATTTCAAAATATATAAAATATACATATAATTTCTTCAAAGGGAATGAGTTAATTCTTCATAACTCGTTGATACAATATACGGGTTATTGATTCGTAATGATGTCCATAGTGATTCTTGAGCTGACGGAGTTTGTGATGTTATAGGTGTTGTTGATTCTGATGTTGACTGTACTGATGATGCTGGTGATGCTGACGGTACTGTTGATGCTGTTGGTAAAACAAGTTTAGCTTGTTAATCACACACCATTTTTGTCAGGGTTTCTACTCTTCCTTCTATCATTTTGGTTCGCTTAACTGATTTATGGTTAGGGCTAGATTAGATAATCTCTAAGACTTTAGAGATTACATAATCTGCGCGGAATGTTTCTCCAATGAAGTTATGAATTAATACTTCGTCGGTTATTGTTGTTGGTATTCCTTGGTATCTACAGGGCGTATGACATTGGTGCTCGTGGGACAGATTGTAAAGTTGAGGTTTACGACGTGGTTGTGGTTGGGGTGGTAATGGTACTATTGGCGTTGATGATGGTGTTACTGGTTATGCTGCTGATGCTGCTGCTGGTGTTTGTAATCTCTGCACCATATTCTCCAAAGCCACTACCCGAGCGCGAAGCTCGTTGACTTCTTCTATTACACCGGGTGATTGTCGGTTCAGACGAGCGGATAAATAAAATCTAAAATTTGATGTAATATATAATCGTGACGAGATACTCTGGAAATGAGCGAGAAAATGGTGTTTCGGACAGGTTCGCCGGTAAGTACTTCAGGTTCTTCGTCAAGAGGGCAATGTGGTGGATGGAAGGGATCACCTTCTTCTTGTCTCCAATGATTGAGGAGGCTACGAACCCATCCCCAATTCATCCAGAATAGGTGATGACTGATTGGTTGATCTATTCCGGTCACACTGCTTTCGGAGCTGGAGTGGGATTCCATTTCGAAATCCGAGGAACTTGAATTAATGATGAATTCTATTTCGTACGATTGAATAAGGATTTTTTTTTTTCGATATGAAATGATTTTCGGTTATCGGATGGTATTCTAATTACATAGAATATCCATATATATAGAACAAAAGATTTCGTAAATTACGGAGGAAATTACGAGATATATCAGGCAACGTTTACAGTAATAGATACGATAAGATATGATTTAGTAGATACGCTAAGATATGAATTTTTGTCTATACACTATTCATGCAATCAATGCAGCAAGACGTGTCTTAGACTAAAAATAATAAGCAGGTAATTTCCTGAGGATGATAAGTAGTTAATTTTTGATACAAAATGATGAGCAAAACTATTGACATGCAGACACGGTCGAAGTCCAGACTCACTAATGCATCCTATCGACTTATCTGTTAGACACACTAATGCAGACCTGGTTCGCTAAGACCACCGCTCTGATACCAACTGAAAGGACCCGTTCATATACATTATAAACGATTCACAATAGTTGATTACATTGCGCGGTATTTGACCTCTATATGATACATTTTACAAACATTGCATTCGTTTTTAAAAGACAATATTTCTTTACATCGAAAATTGACAGGCATGCATACCATTTCATAATATCCACTATCCAACTATAAATTGATTTAATAATAATCTTTGATGAACTCAATGACTCGAATGCAACGTTTTTCGAAATATGCTATGAAAGACTCCAAGTAATATCTTTAAAATGAGCAAATGCACAGCGGAAGATTTCTTTAACACCTGAGAATAAACATGCTTTAAAGTGTCAACCAAAAGGTTGGTGAGTTCATTAGTTTATCATAATCATTTATTTCCATCATTTTAATAGACCACAAGAATTTCATTTCCAGTTCTCATAAATATACGTCCCATGCATAGAGACAAAAATAATCATTCATATGGTGAACACCTGGTAACCGACATTAACAATATGCATATAAGAATATCCCCTATCATTCCGGGATCCTCCTTCGGACATGATATAAATTTCGAAGTACTAAAGCATCCGGTACTTTGGATGGGGTTTGTTAGGCCCAATAGATCTATCTTTAGGATTCGCGTCAATTAGGGTGTTTGTTCCCTAATTCTTAGATTACCAGACTTTAATAAAAAGGGGCATATTCGATTTCGATAATTCAACCATAGAATGTAGTTTCAATTACATGTGTCTATTTCGTCAAACATTTATAAAAGCGCATGTATTCTCAGTCCCAAAAAATATAAAGGGTAAAAAGGCAAATGAAACTCACCATACTGTATTTCGTAGTAAAAATACATATAACGTCATTGAACAAGTGCAAGGTTGGCCTCGGATTCACGAACCTATATTAATTATATATATTTATATGTTGGTCAATATTTGTATAGCAATTTAGGTCAGGTCATAGTGTAATCCTATCCTATAGCTCGAGTCTGACTCTACAGTATTGTAACATGTTATATTACTCATGCTCAATTAAGATTCTAGTAAAAGGTGACATGTGAAACAACGTAACACAAATGGTTTCATAATCATAAAATAGTATTTTAGGTTTTTTTTTTTTTTTTTTTGAGAAAATCAACACAAAAAGTTAACTGAAAAGTTAACAGGAAAAGTCAAAGTTCAAAGTCAAAAGTCAAAGGTTAAAGTCAAAAGTCAAAGGTCAAAGTAAAAATGAGGTCGCATGAAAATATATAATAACTTATACAAAACTGATTTTCGATCAAACATGACTAAATGGGCCACTTCAGCTATTTTTAGAAAAATTATCGGAACTCCGATTGATAAACGGCCAAAGATAAAAGTTAGACATTACCAAAAAGATTAAGCATAAATATTACAGAAGTAAACTAAACCTAGACAACTCGTAGTTGCCAACGCGTTTTCGGCGTTTCAAAGTTAATTTTTTTTTCCAGCTTTAATAAATTTACAAAAGTGACCGAGTAGCCTACTTTGGAGATTTTTAGAAAATTCCTCAAAACTCGTATTGACAAACGGTCAAAGCCTGCAAATTCTCGTTACCACAAAGATATAACATGATTTTTGGCAAGAGTAAATACATATCAGACCGACCATGACAACTGATACAAAACTGACATTTTTAAATAAAAAAGTTTCAGCTCTTTTTAGAATTTTAAAATGTGACCAAACCGTCAACTTTGATGATTTTTAGAAAAATCGTCGAGACTCGAATTGACAAACGGCCAGAGTCGTTTGTTAGACCTTACAGCAAAGAATTCAGTGGTATTTTTTTATATATATGAAACAACGTAGATCAGCGAGAATTTCAGTTCCCGTTTCGAGATTTCATCAAAATTTGCAAAACTTCTTTTGTCCATAACTTGACAACCATTCAACGAAACGAGACGTGCTTTATATAAAAATTCATCTACTCGATGAGTAGAATCCAAATAACCACTTTTTATAATCCATAAAATTAGTTCACTAATTATCATCAGTAATTTTAATTACGAAATTAATTATGCAATTTGTTTATTTCATAACTTTCTAACCGTTACTTGGATTCAAGTGATTCTTAAACCAAAATTCAACTATTTCTTTTTGCTAGCTTTCCAACGACATGCATATCTTATACCTTATCTCAATCGTATATGTAACTAATTCAGGAATCAACATAACCTATCTAATGGCAATATCAAAAGTACAAGCATGCATAATCCTATATACTCGAGCACTAGTCAGGGATACACTATTAGTATGTAAAAATTAAATTATGAGTACTCACATATCAATATTGAGATTCAATATTGCAGGAAAGGTACGTACACGCAACGGAGATGATAAACATTATATTGACCTCACGAGCATACCCATGAACCATACTCAATCACCTTCACAGCTATAACCCATAATTTCCTTAATCCTATCCCACTCGAAAAAACAACTTTGAAATCACTCAGACAGCACTTCGTCGTAATATTTTATGTATACTAATAATATCTTGAGATAATACGGAGTAAATATATATATGTAAATCGATTGAGAGAGTTTAGAGAAAACTATTTTCAAGTTTCTATGAAATAATGAAACCTATTGAATTCTATTTATAATAGATTTTTGAATTATTAAAGTGAATTATTAAAGTATGAATTATTAAAGTGAATTATTAAAGTATGAATTATTAAAGTGAATTATTAAAGTATGAATTATTAAAGTGAATTATTAAAGTATGAATTATTAAAGTGAATTATTAAAGTATGAATTATTAAAGTGAATTATTAAAGTAAAAAAATAAAGTAAAGGTAAAGTTTAAGTATAGTAAAAGTATAAAACTATGTACGTATAATACGCGTATAAATATATATAATATTAATTTAAATCGTTATATATATTTAATAAAATAAAATATAAATATCGTTATCTTTATCATACTAGTTAAGTAATGAGTTTTCAAAAGTGGTTCTAGATATTTATAAAAGTTATATACGTTTTAATAATAAAGTTCTTTTTAAACTGAAAACGTTTTTGTACGTTTGAAACTAAATAGATCAATCGAGTCTTTATGAGATTCAATCTTCCACTATCCTTTGTCTAGTTCTCAATGATTGACAATTTGTTCATATTTATAAATCACTTTACCATTTTTCAAATATTGTTAAAATGAAAAGATTTCTCAAATCAACGTGGGCCTTTCAACAGAGACTTGTAATCATAATTCAATATATCTGATAATTCAATCATTTGATCTTATCTTCTAATTCCATTGATAAACATTTTAAAACAGATACAATCATAAAAAGTATTTAATCTAATATTTTGTTTACGTTTCAAGTTATAACATATATACACATATACATATATAATCATATTCGTTTAATGGTTCGTGAATCGTTGGAACTTGTTCGAGGTTGAATGAGTGTATGAACATAGTTTAAAATTCTTGAAATTTAACTTAACAAATATTGCTTATCGTGTCGAAAACATATAAAGATTAAAGTTTAAATTTGGTTGGAAATTTTCGGGTTGTCACATATATATGGTTATATATATAGTTAACATGATATTATGATAAGTAAACATATCATAAAGTATATTAACAATGAACTACATATGTAAAAACAAGACTACTAACTTAATGATTTTTAAACGAGACATATATGTAACGATTATCGTTGTAAAGACATTTAATGTATATATATCATATTAAGAGATATTCATACATGATAATATCATGATAATATAATAATTTAAAATCTCATTTGATATTATAAACATTGGGTTAACAACATTTAACAAGATCGTTAACCTAAAGGTTTCAAAACAACACTTACATGTAACGACTAACGATGACTTAACGACTCAGTTAAAATGTATATACATGTAGTGTTTTAATATGTATTTATACAATTTTGAAAGACTTCAATACACTTATCAAAATACTTCTACTTAACAAAAATGCTTACAATTACATCCTCGTTCAGTTTCATCAACAATTCTACTCGTATGCACCCGTATTCATACTCGTACAATACACAGCTTTTAGATGTATGTACTATTGGTATATACACTCCAATGATCAGATCTTAGCAGCCCATGTGAGTCACCTAACACATGTGGGAACCATCATTTGGCAACTAGCATGAAATATCTCATAAAATTACAAAAATATGAGTAATCATTCATGACTTATTTACATGAAAACAAAATTACATATCCTTTATATCTAATCCATACACCAACGACCAAAAACACCTACAAACACTTTCATTCTTCAATTTTCTTCATCTAATTGATCTCTCTCAAGTTCTATCTTCAAGTTCTAAGTGTTCTTCATAAATTCCAAAAGTTCTAGTTTCATAAAATCAAGAATACT
The DNA here is from genome assembly GCF_046630445.1 of Rutidosis leptorrhynchoides. Classification (NCBI taxonomy): domain Eukaryota; kingdom Viridiplantae; phylum Streptophyta; class Magnoliopsida; order Asterales; family Asteraceae; genus Rutidosis; species Rutidosis leptorrhynchoides. Next base: position 325,119,532 of record NC_092339.1, on the reverse strand, counting down.
TTCAAGTTTGCTAGCTCACTTCCAATCTTGTAAGGTGATCATCCAACCTCAAGAAATCTTTGTTTCTTACAGTAGGTTATCATTCTAATACAAGGTAATAATCATATTCAAACTTTGGTTCAATTTCTATAACTATAACAATCTTATTTCAAGTGATGATCTTACTTGAACTTGTTTTCGTGTCATGATTCTGCTTCAAGAACTTCGAGCCATCCAAGGATCCATTGAAGCTAGATCCATTTTTCTCTTTTCCAGTAGGTTTATCCAAGGAAATTAAGGTAGTAATGATGTTCATAACATCATTCGATTCATACATATAAAGCTATCTTATTCGAAGGTTTAAACTTGTAATCACTAGAACATAGTTTAGTTAATTCTAAACTTGTTCGCAAACAAAAGTTAATCCTTCTAACTTGACTTTTAAAATCAACTAAACACATGTTCTATATCTATATGATATGCTAACTTAATGATTTAAAACCTGGAAACACGAAAAACACCGTAAAACCGGATTTACGCCGTCGTAGTAACACCGCGGGCTGTTTTGGGTTAGTTAATTAAAAACTATGATAAACTTTGATTTAAAAGTTGTTATTCTGAGAATATGATTTTTATTATGAACATGAAACTATATCCAAAAATTATGATTAAACTCAAAGTGGAAATATGTTTTCTAAAATGGTCATCTAGACGTCGTTCTTTCGACTGAAATGACTACCTTTACAAAAACGACTTGTAACTTATTTTTCCGACTATAAACCTATACTTTTCTGTTTAGATTCATAAAATAGAGTTCAATATGAAACCATAGCAATTTGATTCACTCAAAACGGATTTAAAATGAAGAAGTTATGGGTAAAACAAGATTGGATAATTTTTCTCATTTTAGCTACGTGAAAATTGGTAACAAATCTATTCCAACCATAACTTAATCAACTTGTATTGTATATTATGTAATCTTGAGATACCATAGACACGTATACAATGTTTCGACCTATCATGTCGACACATCTATATATATTTCGGAACAACCATAGACACTCTATATGTGAATGTTGGAGTTAGCTATACAGGGTTGAGGTTGATTCCAAAATATATATAGTTTGAGTTGTGATCAATACTGAGATACGTATACACTGGGTCGTGGATTGATTCAAGATAATATTTATCGATTTATTTCTGTACATATAACTGTGGACAACTAGTTGTAGGTTACTAACGAGGACAGCTGACTTAATAAACTTAAAACATCAAAATATATTAAAAGTGTTGTAAATATATTTTGAACATACTTTGATATATATGTATATATTTTTATAGGTTCGTGAATCAACTAGTGGCCAAGTCTTACTTCCCGACGAAGTAAAAATCTGTGAAAGTGAGTTATAGTCCCACTTTTAAAATCTAATATTTTTGGGATGAGAATACATGCAGGTTTTATAAATGATTTACAAAATAGACACAAGTACGTGAAACTACATTCTATGGTTGAATTATCGAAATCGAATATGCCCCTTTTTATTAAGTCTGGTAATCTAAGAATTAGGGAACAGACACCCTAATTGACGCGAATCCTAAAGATAGATCTATTGGGCCTAACAAACCCCATCCAAAGTACCGGATGCTTTAGTACTTCGAAATTTATATCATATCCGAAGGGTGTCCCGGAATGATGGGGATATTCTTATATATGCATCTTGTTAATGTCGGTTACCAGGTGTTCACCATATGAATGATTTTTATCTCTATGTATGGGATGTGTATTGAAATATGAAATCTTGTGGTCTATTGTTACGATTTGATATATATAGGTTAAAACTATAACTCACCAACATTTTTTGTTGACGTTTAAAGCATGTTTATTCTCAGGTGAATATTAAGAGCTTCCGCTGTTGCATACTAAAATAAGGACAAGATTTGGAGTCCATGTTTGTATGATATTGTGTAAAAACTGCATTCAAGAAACTGATTTCGATGTAACATATTTGTATTGTAAACCATTATGTAATGGTCGTGTGTAAACAGGATATTTTAGATTATCATTATTTGATAATCTACGTAAAGCTTTTTAAACCTTTATTTATGAAATAAAGGTTATGGTTTGTTTTAAAAATGAATGCAGTCTTTGAAAAACGTCTCATATAGAGGTCAAAACCTCGCAACGAAATCAATTAATATGGAACGTTTTTTAATCAATAAGAACGGGACATTTCAAAAATAACATTTAAATATAATTACTATTGGAAAAAAATCAGGACCCCATTGAGTTTCGATTCTGGAATCGCCACTGGTAAGTAAAACCCCCTCCGGTGTGGGTCGAACGCAAAACGTCCGCAACTTCCGAGGCCTATGAAAATGAGCAGGAGAGAAATGAAACTTGCACTTTTACGTGTAGTTCAATCACTGCTCACGGAATTGATACATATAGCTGATGGGAAAATAATCACCACGGGCAATCTACAAAGCGGAAACAAACCCGTTTGACAAGCATTTCCCGACCCGTATGAACCCGTGAGGAAACTAACAAAACAAGCTATATCAAAATCAACCCAAATCAGTCCCCAAATCTGTTCCAAAATCAGTAGCTAAACAATAGTCAAGCACACACAATACACGAGACATTTTACGTGGAAAACCCCTCAAAATCGAGAGTAAAAACTACGGGACTCGTAAGCCACTTAAATTCCACTATCATCAACAAGAGAGCAATACAATAATCCTTCTCTAGCTCAACTAGAGGTATACAACATCATCATACTCTTGAACAACAATAATCAACAAGTATATGAAGAAATTAAAGACAAAAGATGAACAACACTACCAATAAACTGCCCTCTGTTCCAGCAGCAAAATCACGAGCTACAGGCCTTTCTAGATGAATTCAACGGTTGAAAATGTTGGCACTGATGTCAGGAAGACACAGCCCAAACATCGTGAAGATTCAACGGTCGGATCTCCGGGGATCGTCTCTTTTCTGGCCTGCTGTCACTGTAGACGGGAAATGTGTTTTTCACTCTTTTTCTTGATCTCTATCTGATCTCTCTCTCCCGTATCATTAAATACAGCTGCACAACTTCAAATTAAAGATTCCCTCTGATGGTTGACCAAGTCAAACAACCAATTGGGCCTAATTTGTTGGGCTTGGGCCATTACTTTCACATAAATGGAAACAAACTAATAAACCCAACAAATCTCCCCCTTTCCAATTATGTGGAAGAGTTCGCCATCCCGGCGATCGAGCAACATACCTTGAGCTTCTCACTTGCTAAAGTCTTTGTGAACATGTCGGAACCATTATCATCGGTATGAACTTTATCAAGTTCAAACAAACCATCTTCCAGACGTTCTCTAATCCAATGATACCGCACATCTATATGTTTTGTCCGCTTATGATACATATAATTTTTAGCCAAATGAATCGCACTCTCATTATCACAAAGAACCACATATCGTGATTGCTTAAACCCAAGGTCTTGTAGAAACCTTTTCATCCACAATAGTTCTTTGCACGCTTCTGTTGCTGCCATATACTCAGCCTCGGTCGTAGACAATGCAACACACTTTTGTAACCTTGATTGCCATGAAACTGCTCCCCCTGCGAAAGTCATCAAATATCCAGAAGTGGATTTCATGTTATCTTTGTTTCCTGCCATATATGAGTCTGTATAACCAACAAGCATCGGCTCTCCATTTCCGAATGTGATACCTAACTTTGAAGTACCTCGTAAGTATCTCATAATCCATTTAACCGCTTCCCAATGCTTCTTACCCGGATTTGACATAAACCGACTAACAACACCTACCGCATGAGCTATATCAGGCCTAGTACACACCATAGCATACATCAAGCTACCAACTGCTGACGCATATGGAACTATATCCATCTCCTCAACATCCTCCTTTGAAGTAGGACAATCTTTTTCTGTTAGCTTAAAGTTGTTTGTAAGAGGGGAACTAACCACTTTAGCATTCTTCATGTTGAATCTACTTAGCACCTTTTCAATGTATTGCTCTTGTGATATATGTAACGTCTTAGCACCTCTATCTCTAGAAATCCGAATGCCAAGAATCTGTTTTGCTGGCCCCAAGTCTTTCATAGCAAAAGACTTGCTCAATTCTCGCTTCAACTGCGCAATTCTTTTAATATTTTTACCAACAATCAACATATCATCAACGTATAACAACAATATGATGAAATCATCATCACCAAACCTCTGAAAGAAAACACAATGATCTGAAGTTGTATTTCGGTAGCCTTGCTTTCCTATAACCGACTCAAACTTCTTATACCACTGTCTCGGTGCTTGCTTCAACCCATATAAACTTTTCTGAAGTCTACAAACATAATTTTCTTTACCCTTAACCCGAAAACCTTCAGGTTGCATCATGTAGATTTCCTTATCCAAATCACCGTGAAGAAAAGCAGTCTTGACATCCATCTGTTCAACCTCAAGATCAAGACTAGCAGCTAATCCAAGAACCACTCGAATAGATCCCATCTTCACAACTGGTGAGAAAATCTCATCAAAATCAATACCCTTTTTCTGGCTGAATCCTTTAACGACTAACCTAGCTTTGTACCTTGGTTGTGAAGTAAGCTCATCTATCTTCACTTTGAATACCCATTTGTTTCTCAAAGCTCTCTTGCCTTTAGGTAACTTCACCAGCTCATAAGTATTGTTCTCATGCAAGGAATTCATCTCATCTTGCATAGCTTCACCCCACTCTTTCTTATGCTCATCTTTCATTGCTTCTGAATAACATTCTAGCTCTCCCCCATCAGTAACTAATACATACTCATCAGCAGAATATCTAACAGAAGGATGACGGTCTCGGGTAGACCGCCTAAGTAGGACAAATGGGGGCACATCTGGTACTGGAATCTCTACCTGCTCCGGAGCATAATCATCATCAGTACCATGTTCATCATTATGAACATCATCTCCAACATGTTGTGGAGTAACTGGATCCAAATCAACAAGATCAGCACTAGTTTGAGGAACTGAATCTGTCTTCTCAACATCTTTTAACATCTGATCTTCTGTAAAAACAACATCTCGGCTTCGTACAAGTTTCTTCTGAACTGGATCATATAACCTGTACCCAAAATCATCTTCACCATAGCCGAGGAATACACATGGCTTAGTCTTTATATCAAGCTTTGACCTCTCATCTTTGGGAACATGAACAAAAGCTTTACATCCAAAAACTCGTAAATGACGGTAAGAAACATCTTTGCCGCTCCAAACCCTGTTAGGAACATCAAAACGCAAAGGAACACAAGGGGTTAGATTAATAATATGAACTGCCGTATTTAAAGCCTCACCCCAAAAGGAATCGGACAACCCTGCATGTGAAAGCAAACATCTAACTCTCTCAACCAAAGTTCTGTTCATCCTCTCTGCTAAGCCATTCAACTGAGGTGTCTTTGGTGGAGTCTTTTGATGCCGAATACCATTCTCCTTACAGTAAGCATCAAATCTGCCAATGTATTCACCGCCATTATCAGTCCGAATACACTTGAGTTTCTTTCCCGTTTGCCTTTCAACTAGTGTATGAAATTCTTTAAAATTTTCAAATACTTGATCCTTTGACTTTAAGGTATAAACCCACACCTTCCTGGAATGATCATCGATGAATGTAACAAAGTAGGAACATCCACCAAGTGTCCTAGTCTTCATAGGCCCACAAACATCCGAATGAACTAGATCAAGTATGTTCTTCATTCGAAAAGGAGAATGACTCTTAAACGCAACTCTGGTCTGTTTCCCTGCCAAACAGTGAGAACACTTACTCAAATCAATACCACTAACACCCGACAACACATTCTTCTTAAACAAGATAGACATCCCCTTTTCACTCATGTGGCCAAGTCTTTTATGCCACAACTCGGTAGAATCAACATTGTCCACTGCGTTAACAATGTTCTGGATGATCTTCGGACGCGTGATGTATAATCTTGAGTCTTTCTTGCCTCTTCCCACTATCATAGAACCAAGAGTTAGTTTCCAAATACCATTACCAAGACCGTTATAATAACCATCATCATCAAGAATGCCTGTTGAAATAACATTAAGTCTCATATCCGGAACATATTTTACATTATGCAAAACTAACTCCATTCCCGTGTCAAATTTCAAACAAACATCTCCAATACCAACGATCTTTGATAACCCGGCATTACCCATCCTAGCAAATCCATAGTCACCTGGAGTGTAAGATGAGAAGTGATCTCTACAAATTGCAACATGACATGTAGCACCACTATCAACAATCCAACTCGTGTCATCATGAGTAAGATTAATCATATCATAATCAATACAAACAAAGAATTCATCCGTAATAGTGTTAACTTCAACCTTATCAGCATCACCACCATCACTTTTCTTTTGTTTATTCTTGTCATATGCCTTTTTCTTCTCATTCTTCAACTTTGGACAATACCACTTTGTGTGCCCCTTTTCATGACAATTATAACACTCAACATTAGCAAATTTACCTTTGCGTGAGCTGCTACGATGATTGCCTCTTTTACCCTGACCTCTACTATGACTTCTCCCCCGCGTTTCTGTGACCAAGATATCTGACTGTGAAGAGGAACCTTGTGACTTTCTTCTCATCTCTTCATTCAAAATACTACCCTTAGCCAATTCCATAGTGATAGTACCATTCGGTGCAGAGTTGGACAAAGATGTCCTAAAAGTCTCCCAAGAGTCCGGTAATGTACCAAGTAACCAGAGACCCTGAATCTCATCCTCAAACTTGATACCCATACCTGCAAGCTGATTTATAATACCCTGATATGCATTTAGGTGATCTGTAATAGGAGTCCCATCATGATACTTCAAAGCCATCATCTGCTTAATTAAGAACAACTTGTTATTCCCAGTCTTTCGTTCATATAACTGCTCAAGCTTTTTCCATAAGGCTTTAGCATCAGTCTCCCCAGTAATATAATTCACAACATTATCATCAATCCACTGCCGAATATACCCACATACTTGTCTATGCAAAATTTTCCATTGAGCATCAGATTTTTCCTCAGGTTTATCCTCAGTAAAAACAGGCAAATAATAATCTTTCACATAAAGAAGATCCTCCATTTTACCTTTCCAAACATGATAATTTGAACCATTTAAACTAATCATTTTACTTGTATTAGCTTCCATCTTTCACACAAGTCAAATCAAATAACCTAGCTCTTGATACCAATTTGATGGGAAAATAATCACCACGGGCAATCTACAAAGCGGAAACAAACCCGTTTGACAAGCATTTCCCGACCCGTATGAACCCGTGAGGAAACTAACAAAACAAGCTATATCAAAATCAACCCAAATCAGTCCCCAAATCTGTTCCAAAATCAGTAGCTAAACAATAGTCAAGCACACACAATACACGAGACATTTTACGTGGAAAACCCCTCAAAATCGAGAGTAAAAACCACGGGACTCGTAAGCCACTTAAATTCCACTATCATCAACAAGAGAGCAATACAATAATCCTTCTCTAGCTCAACTAGAGGTATACAACATCATCATACTCTTGAACAACAATAATCAACAAGTATATGAAGAAATTAAAGACAAAAGATGAACAACACTACCAATAAACTGCCCTCTGTTCCAGCAGCAAAATCACGAGCTACAGGCCTTTCTAGACGAATTCAACGGTTGAAAATGTTGGCACTGATGTCAGGAAGACACAGCCCAAATATCGTGAAGATTCAACGGTCGGATCTCCGGAGATCGTCTCTTTTCTGGCCTGCTGTCACTGTAGACGGGAAATGTGTTTTTCACTCTTTTTCTTGATCTCTATCTGATCTCTCTTTCTCGTATCATTAAATACAGCTGCACAACTTCAAATTAAAGATGCCTCTGATGGTTGACCAAGTCAAACAACCAATTGGGCCTAATTTGTTGGGTTTGGGCCATTACTTTCACATAAATGGAAACAAACTAATAAACCCAACAATAGCTCGACCTTATATTATATTGGAGCCTTTTGTGCACAACTTGTGGATTTTTCTTGTCGGTATAAACGTCCCACCATAGTCTATGAGCAGCAAATAAAAATTCAAGACTATCCTTTTCTCACAAAAATCAAATGTACTACCTTAAATAATCATTTTAAGGGGGGAAATTTTTAATCTATCTAAGGAATTGTCTATTTCTTCAAAACTATTATACTGCGTATATACGTTAAGTCAAGGTACACGCACCCCTCATTGCTTTCGCTATGTTCTGCACCCCTAAACGAAAACATGTTAAAAAGTAGGGTTGATAGAAGTGAACTAACCAAGAAGAAATAACGTTACAGCAACTACCAAGGAAAGTTGTGGGAGCGTAAGAGCGTGGTTCATTTCTCGGCCACATGATTTTGCCACAAATTGCAATCTAAAAAAGTTGGTGTTGTTTATTTATTAGAAATTTTTGTACAGCCAAAATACCTTTGGCGGCAACTTTTGTTTCCATATACAGAACACTGAACACCCTCAATTGTAGTACTTATCTACTACTAGTATATTTCAGCCCAAAAGGCCAAAACCATACTGTTTTTGGGTCAAAAATTTTGGTCACCGATGTAGGCTATTTAATATTTAATGATTAAACAATGTGCATCTGAAGTTGCAATGATACGTTAAGTTTGTTTCAGTATTCTAACAACAATTTAGAAAAGTTTTGTAGTGAGAATAGAAGTCACCGCCTTATATATTATAAGATCACCCGTAGACTATGACGTGAAGTTATATTTTGCACTTTTTAAAGAAAAAGTGGTTTTTTGACTGCGACATTGTGGTAATGTCAAAATTTTGAAGGTAATAAAGTGTTGAATTCGAGTGTTAAATTCGAGTTGTAATGTATTGGTACATGATATGGTGAAATATGATTGGAAGCTCTGTATAAAATAATTAAATTAATAATGTATATGTGCACATGTCAATTGATGATTGGACCAAAAATATCAAACCCCAAAAATTTTGTGTCGGGAATCTAACTAACGCCTAATGAGCGTCATGAGTAAAGCCCCACTAGTGGCGTCAGATCAGAAATGGTCCACATCGACTTTTGGGGCGTCGAATTCTTGGGGTAAAGCCCTGTTGTAGGGGGTCTAAGGCTTATGTAATTATTAATGGTAGGCGTATTGTAATGGGGCGTGCTAGAGTTCGTGAGCACGCCACCAACACGCTAGTAGTGAGGCATGTTGGTGGCACATGAGGCTCGCGTACTGCTGCAGGGTACAAGAATAATTCATGGCGTGTAGACGACGTGGCCTATCCTTATTGGTCTTTTTTTTAATACTTTTTATACCTATTTAACATCAAACTTCCAATCATATTTTTTTAACACATCACTCAATACGTCACTCGACACGCCTCCCTACTACCCTCATTTTCTCAACACATTTGTCACGTCAAGGCCAACTATCTCACCTCACCCACCAACACACCAAAAAACCTCTTCACCGTAACAATTGGTTTACTTTCTATTGTTTATGTACAGCAGTGAAACAAGAGTCCTGGTCAAGAAACTGACAGGCACATTTAGCCGGTTTAAGAGCAGGCACAGTGATCTTAAACATCACCACGGAGTATACTACTATATAAAAATCGGGCAAAACCAAAATTTGCGTGGAATGCTGAATGCACATTGATTAAGATAAGATCCGCGAAGACATCTTATTACAGCAACACAAATTCAACTGTCTTTTAGATTATCTGTAACAGTTAATATATTTTGAACGACATCTACACCATTTGACGCCTATCTTATTCATGACCCGTTATCAACTAAACTAGATATCAGTTATCGTTAACTTCACATAACATGTGTAATAATCCGTAATAAGATGATATACATTAACATCATATATGCAAAAATAGCATATAGTTCACAATATATTTGCAAAACACATACTTTGAACACAATTATAAACTCAACAATTTTCAAAAAATTGCTTGCTCTCCTAATTCTTGCCCAGCCATACCTTCTTCAAGCACCCTTTTAAAAAAATCTTCCAATGTATCCTTCCCATAACTCGGTGTATCCTCATCGCTATATTCCTTAGTTTCGGGATCATAAATTAACATACTTTCGGCCGCATAATACCTCCCGATTTTCCCAAATTCCGCAGCATCTTCCAATGAAGGAAATATATTCACGAGAAAATCAAGAACCCCAATAGCAAAATCCATAATCTCAATCGGAACTTTAATAAAATTCGGCTTTTTTCCCACAAGTTTAAACAACATTTCCCCTTGTTCTAATGGCGTTAACGCCTTTCCAGGACCACCAATAGGTAAAATCTGGTTAATCTTATCGGTTTTCAACACGCAATCAGCAATAAACGAAGCTAAATCTTGCTCGCTAATCGGCTTACAAGCACATAATTTCCCATCACCAAACATAACATATGGTTTACCATCTTTCACAAGCTCAACTTGACCACCTAAACTTTTGAAGAATGCAGTTGGTCTAACAATACTATAGCTAAAGTTTTCATCTTTTTCAGCTTCTTCAATCAATTCAGCCTCGAATTTCAATTTCGCTCGTTGGAATTCAAGTAGAGGTTTTTGCACACAAATTGCAGATAACAAAACAAAATGTTTAGCCCCAAAATATTTACCAGCCAAAAGACTATTTTTTGTGGCTTCATAATCAATTTTCCATGAATCTTTAACACCACCAGATCTACTAGCAAGACAAGATACAACAACATCAATTGAAACCCCTAAATTTTCTACACTTTTTTGCAAAATATCCAATTGGGTCACATCTGAAAAGCAAACATTAGCTCCATTTAGTTTATTTAATGTCTCTTCTTTGCTGTTCTTACCCTTGATTCCACTTTTTTCTCTACAAACTGCAATCACATTAAACCCTCTATTAACCAATTCTTTAACAACAAAATTACCAATGTACCCAGTTGAACCCACAACTAAAACATTAATATCTTTAGGGTTTTTGTCTCTAAATGAGGATTTGGGTGGTGATTCGATGGTTGAGGGGGCTGAAGCAGTTACAAGTTTGAGTCTTTTTGTATTTAAAAAATGGGTTTTGGATAGATGCAATGGAAGAAATGAAAATGGTGATGAACTTACTTGAAATTTATTTGGGTAATGTGAAGAAAGTAGATTCTTGAATCTTGAAGTTGATGGATTGAGTGTTGTGCTGTAGAATGAAGCAGAAGTGGACATGGTTTAATTTTGAAGATGATGAAGCAAAGATGGTGGGAGTGATGGGTATTGATCTTTTTTTTTTGGAGAAATTATTTCTTTTTTATCCCTTTTGTATTAAAGAATCCAAATGATTGGTTGGTATTTCATCTCAGTCTTCTGGTAACGAATATCATCTTTTTAGTTCTATATTAATATTTCTCAATCATAATCACTATTCAGCAGTTAGTACAGTACTAGTAATTATTTTGTCTATCAGTTGCAATTTTTTTTTTGTTATTAAGAGCATAACAACAACAACAATATCAACACTCAATCTCATAAGTGGTTATGGAAAGATAACATGTAGACAAACTCTCCCCTATTTCTAGAATAAAGATAAGTGATTTCTCCACTCAAATTGAAATAACTCAAGAGTAGAAAATCTATGAACAGATAAATTGCTTTCGAATGGACCTCCGATCAATAAATAGGTCAAAAAAATGTGAGACATAATGGTAGAATCAAATTTTTTATAGGTTTTTTGTTATTAACAGGTTTAATAAAATTAGTTACTCGCTTTGTTAGCCTAGTTGAAAAAAGTGTAGTGATTCACTATCACAAACGTCACACATTCTTTTAACGGCAGTTGACGGAGTTGAACGCGATGTCGACACCCACCTACCCGATTATTTCCTTAGTAGAGAGTTTGTGATTTTCTGTATGCAACGATATGAAAGCACAACTGCCAGAATTGATTGCATCAATCTATTACTTTTGGCATTTAATGGTGAAAGGATGCAACCCTAATTGGTGAGAATATTTCGGTTGGCATTTTAGCGGGAAAGTCCTTTGATTGCAACTTTTGATCATACCGGCGTGTTGCCCCTGTAAGGGAGTCTACCCCTTTAGTTGACCGCCATTGGGCCAGAGAGAGTCTCAGTCCGTGTTCAACGGCTTGACTAGCTCAAACGGAGGCAGCTGGATTGTGTAGATAGGCTACGGAGCCACAGATATTTCAAAACGGAGACGGCACGAAAAGACTTTCGTGTTATTTCCACGACAGTATCGAGTTAGCTGTTACGGGCGTACACTTCACACTATCGAAACCCGTTATTAACCATAACTATAAAGTAATAAAATAACTAACAACCATATTGCAACATCCTATATGCACATCTGAGTTGCAGAACTTGAACCACGATCATCGAGGGGCCTATATTTAATATAAGCAACAGACAAAAGAGGTAACAAAAAAGGATCAACAAATATTTTCTTGCCTTCTGTCAAGTCTCTGCATTCATCATAATCATAACATCATGATATAGCGCAAGAAACATACACCAAACACGAGTGTAAAAGACATAAGCTCTCACTACCAGTTTGGCAAATTGATACGCATTCAGGTACATACAAGAACCACACTGCGTAAGTACTAGCTGAAAACGTGCACGTTATACTAGAAAGAAATTAACAAGACCATAACAAAAGATGACTATATGAATGTCACTAGACCAAACCCTTGGATTATAGTCTATGCATCACATATGAAAAGAAGCCATTTGTACAGTACAACCCGTCATTTGACCGGGACAGTTTCATCAAACCACATACAAGTGGAGTAAGAATTACAATAAAAAAATAACACCAAATTGGTGAAAGTATTTCTGATCATTCAATTGTGTAACGAATAAACCTGACCAATGTTTCCATTGATAAGAGATGTGTTTTTTCGATGATTACTGCCCATAAAAAGCCTGCAGACGTGATCAAACTTGAGAAAGAACAGGAGGAGATATGGTCCGAGTGTTGTACGATGTGCAGTGGGAACATTTCTGCCCGATTATATGGAAGATAACTTCTGTTGTGTTGTTGCAATCATTACATAAGATCCAAACCTGCAAGTTTCACACTTATTAAACATATACGGTTTTCCAAGGTTGCAAAAATCGCGGTCGGGACCTTTTAGGGAGTACGCGGCAACTCAGGGAGTACTTGGATGTTGACCAAGTTTGACTTTGACCAATTTTGACAGATTTTCTGAGTAATCCTGAGTTTTGGCCAAGTTTTGACCGATTTTCCAAGTTTTGGTCGAGTTTTAACCGAGTTAGGCCGAGTTTTGACCGAGTTTGACCAAATATATAAGGTAGTACCTTCTTTTGCCTGTAATGTTCCGGCATGACAGTATTTTCTCTCTGAAAAATAAAAACAAATGAGCTTTATTAAAGTGAAGAATGATCAGGAATGCTTTATCAAACTTTTAAAAAAATAAAATAAAATATACAATCATAAGATAAAATCTGCCATAAAGCTTGTATGTACTTGATGGTAAGTGTCAATATCTTAACAACAAAGCGTTATTTATGATACGAAAATTGGGGCAAATATCATAAAACTATATAACAAAGAGTTGATTTGAAACACACCTCCTCATCTAGTATCTTCCAATATTTAGACATATCCATTACTGATTTGGAGCATATCGGACATGAATATCTGTTTATACATAAAACAAAACAAATCTAGCAAATAGAATATAAAATATAATAAATAAATGAACTAAGAGAATCATGAGTATGCTTACTTATTACGTTGAAGCATCTCGTCACAACATTCGGAGTGCATTGTGTGCCCACATTTCATGACAGTAGTATCTTTCAGTGAGTCGAACAAATACTGTATACGCAGTGGTACAAATATTAAAACGAGCGAGTTTTTTAGAGACAAAAGTGCAGTCAAATATAATATAAATATAAATAGTATAAATAGAAGGTGGAATATAAAAACCTCATAACATATTGGACAGTGATGGCGCATGGAATTTTCAACACATGAATGGTTATCACGTAGTTTCAGAGCATAACAAGATCCTAAAAATTTAATAACAAACCGATAAGAGCTTTAACAGAAACATTTAAACGGAAAACTCAGTTGACATCCAAAAGTCAAAACGTAGACTTTTATTGACCACTGCAACAAACAAAATCGATCAAACCGGAGTTACATAGGTAGGAAGCGTTAATACATACCACATTTACTGCAATGGAAAAAATTCTCACGACCGCCAACTCTGTACAATATAAACGGAAAAGTACTTTACTAATTTGATACATATAAAATTAATCGATAAAGTAATAAACAGATAGGGCTAAGATCTTTATGCACATGGCCCACTAACCTACAGATACCACAATCGTCACAGTGGAACTGCTCCTTCCCAATCTGCAGTGCGAAAGTTAGATTTAGTAAAACATTAATAATCGACTCATATGATATAGTGTATATGTATATGAGATATGAATCGACTTAGGTTATAACTTATACATCATCATCGTAGAATTTGCAAATTTCACAAAAGTATTCGCCCATATTGACACCACAGTTCTTGCAGACACGACCAACCTGGACATAGTTACAAACACTCGTAAATACAGCTAAATACTTAAATACTGATAAGAATCGAGTAATCGGTTAGTCTCAGATATATACCGGCTGCTCGGTGTCACAAATCAAACAAATAACCTGCAACAAACAAAAACTTCATCACAACAGAAAAGCATACAGCATTACCAGATTCACGAAAATCGATGTGCGAAACGTACTTGCTTTACATCATACCGGACAAGATCATGGCGATCAGATGGACTTTTCAACAAGTTCTGAATAGAATCAATCAATTAGGTCAATATATATATAGATACATATATACACAGATCTATGATATCATAGTTATTATCATCGATTAATTTACGATATAACTAGTTAATAGCATTAATTTTAACAGTAGATTGAAATATGATGTTAGTACCGTAGCTTCATTATGACAATGGCGACAGCCAAAAACTTCATTGCAACAGGGAGCTCGAATCATGCATCTTCTTCGATAATGTTTGCATCTAATAATAACATTTAATAAAATCGAGAATTAATATTATTAATTTAAGGAAGAGCAGATAGAATTGAAGTAGATACGAACCCGTAATCCATCTTCCCAAAATTCAAGCGTTCCATTGACAAGTTTCAGTTTCGCAGGTAAAGCTTTGCGTTTAATTGTCAATTTTTGTCCATATATTCGAAACCCTCGTTTCTCAATCTAATCTAATACCGTATTTTATTAATTAATTATTTTAGTTTTTATTTTTAGAAAATTGATGAATAAGCATGACACATATAATATATTTTCATATTTATAACTCTAAATAAAGATTAATATTAATATTATATAAAGAAAGTGAATACTAAAAAAATCATACTTATAATTAATTAAACAAAATTTGTAAACTTAAATAAAAATAAGATATGCTTAAAAATATAGCCCTAATGGTTACGTTTAACATGCTCATTTTTTGTTCTTAATATTTAAAAGTACGTCTATTAATTGAATAGTTTAACGGTGAATGTTGAATCATATACAATTAATTGGGTTTGTTAGTGATATATAAATGACAAATGAAGATAAACTAGCTCAATAATTTATGAATAATCACAGACTTAAAATACTTTATTAACTATTCAGCACCACAATTCTCATTAATATCTTTCTTCAATCATATTCATTTATTTTATTTATTTAATTACAAATTATATTATAACTATAACATTTAAGAAGAAGTCAGCACTGTTCACGACATTATTTTAATCCAAAAGGGTAATTTTGTCTTTTCATCCATGAGATATTTAATCGCTTTCTTGTATGTTGTTTCCTCCACCGACTCTTTTTCCCCAAAATCTATCGTCCCACCATATTCTATCTACCTTGCGATTTTTGTGATGCTTTGTTGCAATTAATAGTTTAACACCAGAGTTTTTGATTTCGCAAGCGATTGTGCAGTTTAACCTTAAGGTTTTCAATTTCATGATGGCCTTTGCGATTTATTTGCATCATTCATAGAATTCATTTAGAATATTATCAAACATATTATTATATACAAAATTAAGTTCATACGGGACATCTGAATTATTCAGATTTTGAATCATTAGACGTTTGATCACTTTGTTTTATTAAACGCACTTTAAGAATATTCAACATTTAGATTATATTGATTGCTTATTATTTTAAAAAAAAAAATAGAGTTGAGTTAGGAGTCATGGACGAGGGTTATAATTCACCACCCGCTCATATTCAGACCACATGTCAGGTAGAAAACCCAGATTAACTGCTAAAAAGGCACAATCTAGAGAAAATCCTTGGAAGAAAAATCAAATTAATTGTCTATAAGACACAATTTAAAGATGGCACCCCTTGGATACGAACCTACGACGTGAGTTTGGCATTCACATAACATGAACCCTAATACTTCGGGGTACCACTACTCTATTAACGCAAGTGGTTATTGATTGCCTCTTAATACAATGATTCATTGATAAATGTTGAATTATTCAACATGCAGTGTATTTGTTTGTAACCTTTTTTTATGATAAATGAGCGAATAAAACAAAACATGTGTTGAAATATTCTTAGTTGAATATATCATTAAACACATTTTATTTATTGTCATTTTTATGTTATATTTAGGACACTTATTAAACAAGTAACAGAATTTAATTATTAATGTAAATATATCATTTTCTTAACACCTTGAGTATGTTATTTTACATCGTTTAGAACGCTATTCAGAATAATATTTTATAAACATGTAAATATTCATAACTACGTTTAATAAAAAATTTGAATTATTCGAAAATTAAATTGTTCATATATTGAATCATTCACGGCGTAGTTATTCTATTTTATATTTAAAATTTTTCAGTTTAGTTAACCTGTTAAAATATTTATAATTTTATTTTGCTAATAGTGAGATTTGTATTTTCGCTCATATGGGGTGCACTTTTTGTATTTATACATGACTTGTTTTTAACGAAAAGAAAATGATGCAAGGAACGGATAAGGTAACTAGATTTATAGGACCCACCACCGCAGAGGATAACCAATCAGAGCAAAGAAAGAAGTCAATATACAATAGGCATTCAGCACCTGTTTTTTAAGTTTCTCTTCTCCATTTTCTATACCGTATTTTCTAAAATTATATTTATAAATATTAAATTTATTAATTTTTTTTAAAGCAGCAACACACACACACACACACATATATATATATATATATATATATATATATATATATATATATATATATATATATATATATATATATATATATATATATATATATATATATATGTATAGAAAGAGAGAGAGAGAGAGAGAGAGAGCCCCCATTGCGGGCAACAAGCAAAGGCATACACAAACGTCAAATACATCCACGAGAAAAAGGCCTACGCAACTAGGTGCCAAGATGGCAACAAAAATACAACTAACTTGAAACAAAACTATGTACAACTAGAACACGAGATATAATAAAATACTTAAGACAAATAGGAATGCGGATTATGTAACCAATTATGTCAATCGAATTGTCTCGTCTTGCACCTTTTCTCGATCCACTCAAAACTCTTCACTTGAATCTCACTAATCGCGACCGGTACGTTCCAACACTTGTTTTTGAATAGTTTCTCATTCCGATTTTTCCATACTAAGTATGCACACGTCCACAAAACCGCTTGCCAAATACTTTTACCTAGATCCGAACCAAAATTTTCCGAGGTGCCCTCTATTAACTCGTTTACACTTATATTCAAAGGCTAATTGATACGCCACCAAGCAAATACATTCTTCCATATTTCGCATGTTTTTTTCACAAGATAAGAGGGAGTGATGAATTGACTCGATATCATTATCACAAATTGGACAACGAACCGAATTCAAATCAATACCCCACTTATCCAATTCCGTCAACACCGGTATTCTACCCTTTCGAACCCTCCAAATGAACACCTGCACCTTTTTAGGTACCAAATTGTTTCGTATGGTACCCAAAAAATATTGAGGTATGTTTAACAGCTTTGCATCAATTTAATAATTTGAGATTTTAGTCTTGAAAGTACCATTATTATTATGTGACCAACACCACGAATCCAGTTTATGTTGATCCAGTTTCACCTCGCGTACCAGTATCTTCAAAGCATCAAGATCACTAACCGCCCGACCTGTTGGAGCACGAACCCAACCCCAATTCTTGTCCCATTTTGAGTCAATCTGCCACCAACCGAAACGTCTGGGTTTGACTCCAAGTAGAAGAGCCATTTGAAACTGTTTTTTAAAGAAAAGTTCCCGAGCCATAAGTCGTTCCAAAATGAAGTTGATTCCCCATTTCTAATGAGCCTGACAAAAGAATTACCAAACTCGACCCCTTGCGAATCAATGAATTTTCATGTCTTTATAATATTAGTCCACACCGAATGATAAGAGATACAATTTTCCCCTCCAAAGAATTGTGAAATCCCACCTGATGGCCCATGTAAACTTGAAATAACTTGGTGTGTGTGTGGTGGGTGAAATGTCCCGTTCTTATTGATTAAAAACGTTCCATATTAATTGATTTCGTTGCGAGGTTTTGACCTCTATATGAGACGTTTTTCAAAGACTGCATTCATTTTTAAAACAAACCATAACCTTTATTTCATAAATAAAGGTTTAAAAAGCTTTACCTAGATTATCAAATAATGATAATCTAAAATATCATGTTTACACACGACCATTACATAATGGTTTACAATACAAATATGTTACATCGAAATCAGTTTCTTGAATGCAGTTTTTACACAATATCATACAAACATGGACTCCAAATCTTGTCCTTATTTTAGTATGCAGCAGCGGAAGCTCTTAGTATTCACCTGAGAATAAACATGCTTTAAACGTCAACAAAAATGTTGGTGAGTTATAGGTTTAACCTATATATATCAAATCGTAACAATAGACCACAAGATTTCATATTTCAATACACATCCCATACATAGAGATAAAAATCATTCATATGGTGAACACCTGGTAACCGACATTAACAAGATGCATATATAAGAATATCCCCATCATTCCGGGACACCCTTCGGATATGATATAAATTTCGAAGTACTAAAGCATCCGGTACTTTGGATGGGGTTTGTTAAGCCCAATAGATCTATCTTTAGGATTCGCGTCAATTAGGGTGTCTGTTCCCTAATTCTTAGATTACTAGACTTAATAAAAAGGGGCATATTCGATTTCGATAATTCAACCATAGAATGTAGTTTCACATACTTGTGTCTATTTTGTAAATCATTTATAAAACCTGCATGTATTCTCATCCCAAAAATATTAGATTTTAAAAGTGGGACTATAACTCACTTTCACAGATTTTTACTTCGTCGGGAAGTAAGACTTGGCCACTGGTTGATTCACGAACCTATAACAATATATACATATATATCAAAGTATGTTCAAAATATATTTACAACACTTTTAATATATTTTGATGTTTTAAGTTTATTAAGCCAGCTGTCCTCGTTAGTAACCTACAACTAGTTGTCCACAGTTAGATGTACAGAAATAAATCGATAAATATTATCTTGAATCAATCCACGACCCAGTGTATACGTATCTCAGTATTGATCACAACTCAAACTATATATATTTTGGAATCAACCTCAACCCTGTATAGCTAACTCCAACATTCACATATAGAGTGTCTATGGTTGTTCCGAAATATATATAGATGTGTCGACATGATAGGTCGAAACATTGTATACGTGTCTATGGTATCTCAAGATTACATAATATACAATACAAGTTGATTAAGTTATGGTTGGAATAGATTTGTTACCAATTTTCACGTAGCTAAAATGAGAAAAATTATCCAATCTTTTTTTACCCATAACTTCTTCATTTTAAATCCGTTTTGAGTGAATCAAATTGCTATGGTTTCATATTGAACTCTATTTTATGAATCTAAACAGAAAAGTATAGGTTTATAGTCGGAAAAATAAGTTACAAGTCATTTTTGTAAAGGTAGTCATTTCAGTCGAAAGAACGACGTCTAGATGACCATTTTAGAAAACATACTTCCACTTTGAGTTTAACCATAATTTTTGGATATAGTTTCATGTTCATAATAAAAATCATTTTCCCAGAATAACAACTTTTAAATCAAAGTTTATCATAGTTTTTAATTAACTAACCCAAAACAGCCCGCAGTGTTACTACAACGGCGTAAATCCGGTTTTACGGTGTTTTTCGTGTTTCCAGGTTTTAAATCATTAAGTTAGCATATCATATAGATATAGAACATGTGTTTAGTTGATTTTAAAAGTAAAGTTAGAAGGATTAACTTTTATTTGCGAACAAGTTTAGAATTAACTAAACTATGTTCTAGTGATTACAAGTTTAAACCTTCGAATAAGATAGCTTTATATGTATGAATCAAATGATGTTATGAACATCATTACTACCTTAAGTTCCTTGGATAAACCTACTGGAAAATAGAAAAATGGATCTAGCTTCAATGGATCCTTGGATGGCTCGAAGTTCTTGAAGCAGAATCATGACACGAAAACAAGTTCAAGTAAGATCATCACTTGAAATAAGATTGTTATAGTTATAGAAATTGAACCAAAGTTTGAATATGATTATTACCTTGTATTAGAATGATAACCTACTGTAAGAAACAAAGATTTCTTGAGGTTGGATGATCACCTTACAAGATTGGAAGTGAGCTAGCAAACTTGAAAGTATTCTTGATTTTATGAAACTAGAACTTTTGGAATTTATGAAGAACACTTAGAACTTGAAGATAGAACTTGAGAGAGATCAATTAGATGAAGAAAATTGAAGAATGAAAGTGTTTGTAGGTGTTTTTGGTCGTTGGTGTATGGATTAGATATAAAGGATATGTAATTTTGTTTTCATGTAAATAAGTCATGAATGATTACTCATATTTTTGTAATTTTATGAGATATTTCATGCTAGTTGCCAAATGATGGTTCCCACATGTGTTAGGTGACTCACATGGGCTGCTAAGAGCTGATCATTGGAGTGTATATACCAATAGTACATACATCTAAAAGCTGTGTATTGTACGAGTACGAATACGGGTGCATACGAGTAGAATTGTTGATGAAACTGAACGAGGATGTAATTGTAAGCATTTTTGTTAAGTAGAAGTATTTTGATAAGTGTATTGAAGTCTTTCAAAAGTTTATAAATACATATTAAAACACTACATGTATATACATTTTAACTGAGTCGTTAAGTCATCGTTAGTCGTTACATGTAAATGTTGTTTTGAAACCTTTAGGTTAACGATCTTGTTGAATGTTGTTAACCCATTGTTTATTATAACAAATGAGATATTAAATTGTTATATTATCATGATATTATGATATATAATATATCTCAGTATGATGTATATACAGTTAAATGTCGTTACAACGATAATCGTTACATATATGTCTCGTTTCGAAATCATTAAGTTAGTAGTCTTATTTTTACATATGTATTTCATTGTTAATACACTTAATAATATATTTACTTATCATTTAACATAATTAACCAAGTGTATCAATATCTTAATATGATTCATATGTACCTAGTAAGACGTTGTTATAACGATAATCGTTATATATATCGTTTTCGAGTTTCTTAAATTAATAGTCTCATTTTTATGTATATAACTCATTGTTAAAATACCTAATGAGATACATACTTATAATAAAAACATGTTAACTATATATATAACCATATATATGTCATCGTATAGTTTTTACAAGTTTTAACGTTCGTGAATCACCGGTCAACTTGGGTGGTCAATTGTCTATATGAAACATATTTCAATTAATCAAGTCTTAACAAGTTTGATTGCTTAACATGTTGGAAACATTTAATCATGTAAATATCAATCTCAATTAATATATATAAACATGGAAAAGTTCGGGTCACTACAGTACCTACCCGTTAAATAAATTTCGTCCCGAAATTTTAAGCTGTTGAAGGTGTTGACGAATCTTCTGGAAATAGATGCGGGTATTTCTTCTTCATCTGATCTTCACGCTCCCAGGTGAACTCGGGTCCTCTACGAGCATTCCATCGAACCTTAACAATTGGTATCTTGTTTTGCTTAAGTCTTTTAACCTCACGATCCATTATTTCGACGGGTTCTTCGATGAATTGAAGTTTTTCGTTGATTTGGATTTCATCTAACGGAATAGTGAGATCTTCTTTAGCAAAACATTTCTTCAAATTCGAGACGTGGAAAGTGTTATGTACAGCCGCGAGTTGTTGAGGTAACTCAAGTCTGTAAGCTACTGGTCCGACACGAACAATAATCTTGAATGGTCCAATATACCTTGGATTTAATTTCCCTCGTTTACCAAATCGAACAACGCCTTTCCAAGGTGCAACTTTAAGCATGACCATCTCTCCAATTTCAAATTCTATATCTTTTCTTTTAATGTCAGCGTAGCTCTTTTGTCGACTTTGGGCAGTTTTCAACCGTTGTTGAATTTGGATGATCTTCTCGGTAGTTTCTTGTATAATCTCCGGACCCGTAATCTGTCTATCCCCCACTTCACTCCAACAAATCGGAGACCTGCACTTTCTACCATAAAGTGCTTCAAACGGCGCCATCTCAATGCTTGAATGGTAGCTGTTGTTGTAGGAAAATTCTGCTAACGGTAGATGTCGATCCCAACTGTTTCCGAAATCAATAACACATGCTCGTAGCATGTCTTCAAGCGTTTGTATCGTCCTTTCGCTCTACCCATCAGTTTGTGGATGATAGGCAGTACTCATGTCTAGACGAGTTCCTAATGCTTGCTGTAATGTCTGCCAGAATCTTGAAATAAATCTGCCATCCCTATCAGAGATAATAGAGATTGGTATTCCATGTCTGGAGACGACTTCCTTCAAATACAGTCGTGCTAACTTCTCCATCTTGTCATCTTCTCTTATTGGTAGGAAGTGTGCTGATTTGGTGAGACGATCAACTATTACCCAAATAGTATCAAAACCACTTGCAGTCCTTGGCAATTTAGTGATGAAATCCATGGTAATGTTTTCCCATTTCCATTCCGGGATTTCGGGTTGTTGAAGTAGACCTGATGGTTTCTGATGCTCAGCTTTGACCTTAGAACACGTCAAACATTCTCCTACGTATTTAGCAACATCGGCTTTCATACCCGGCCACCAAAAATGTTTCTTGAGATCCTTGTACATTTTCCCCGTTCCAGGATGTATTGAGTATCTGGTTTTATGAGCTTCTCTAAGTACCATTTCTCTCATATCTCCAAATTTTGGTACCCAAATCCTTTCAGCCCTATACCGGGTTCCGTCTTCCCGAATATTAAGATGCTTCTCCGATCCTTTGGGTATTTCATCCTTTAAATTTCCCTCTTTTAAAACTCCTTGTTGCGCCTCCTTTATTTGAGTAGTAATGTTATTATGAATCATTATATTCATAGATTTTACTCGAATGGGTTCTCTGTCCTTCCTGCTCAAGGCATCGGCTACCACATTTGCCTTCCCCGGGTGGTAACGAATCTCAAAGTCGTAATCATTCAATAATTCAATCCACCTACGCTGCCTCATATTCAGTTGTTTCTGATTAAATATGTGTTGAAGACTTTTGTGGTCGGTATATATAATACTTTTAACCCCATATAAGTAGTGCCTCCAAGTCTTTAATGCAAAAACAACCGCGCCTAATTCCAAATCATGCGTCGTATAATTTTGCTCGTGAATCTTCAATTGTCTAGAGGCATAAGCAATCACCTTCGTTCGTTGCATTAATACACAACCGAGACCTTGCTTTGATGCGTCACAATAAATCACAAAATCATCATTCCCTTCAGGCAATGACAATATAGGTGCCGTAGTTAGCTTTTTCTTCAATAACTGAAACGCTTTATCTTGTTCATCATTCCATTCAAATTTCTTCCCTTTATGCGTTAATGCAGTCAAGGGTTTTGCTATTCTGGAAAAGTCTTGGATGAACCTTCTGTAGTAACCAGCTAGTCCTAAAAACTGGCGTATGTGTTTCGGAGTTTTTGGGGTTTCCCACTTTTCAACAGTTTCTATCTTTGCCGGATCCACCTTAATACCTTCTTTGTTCACTATGTGACCGAGGAATTGAACTTCTTCCAACCAAAATGCACACTTTGAAAACTTAGCGTACAATTCTTCCTTCCTCAATACTTCTAACACCTTTCTCAAATGTTCACCGTGTTCTTGGTCATTCTTTGAGTAAATAAGTATGTCATCAATGAAAACAATGACAAACTTGTCAAGGTATGGTCCACACACTCGGTTCATAAGGTCCATGAACACAGCTGGTGCATTAGTTAAACCAAACGGCATGACCATAAACTCGTAATGACCGTAACGTGTTCTGAAAGCAGTCTTTGGAATATCATCTTCTTTCACCCGCATTTGATGATACCCGGAACGTAAGTCAATCTTTGAATAAACAGACGAGTCTTGTAGTTGATCAAATAAGTCGTCGATTCTCGGTAGTGGGTAGCGGTTCTTGATGGTAAGTTTGTTCAACTCTCGGTAGTCGATACACAACCTGAATGTACCATCTTTCTTCTTGACAAACAAAACAGGAGCTCCCCACGGTGATGTGCTTGGTCGAATGAAACCACGCTCTAAAAGTTCTTTTAATTGGCTTTGCAGTTCTTTCATCTCGCTGGGTGCGAGTCTGTAAGGAGCACGAGCTATTGGTGCAGCTCCTGGTACAAGATCTATTTGAAATTCAACGGATCGATGTGGGGATAATCCCGGTAATTCTTTCGGAAATACATCGGGAAATTCTTTTGCAATGGGAACATCATTGATGCTCTTTTCTTCAGTTTGTACTTTCTCGACGTGTGCTAGAACAGCATAGCAACCTTTTCTTATTAGTTTTTGTGCCTTCAAATTACTAATAAGATGTAGCTTCGTGTTGCCCTTTTCTCCGTACACCATTAAGGGTTTTCCTTTTTCTCGTATAATGCGAATTGCATTTTTGTAACAAACGATCTCCGCTTTCACTTCTTTCAACCAGTCCATACCGATTATCACATCAAAACTCCCTAACTCTACTGGTATCAAATCAATCTTAAATGTTTCGCTAACCAGTTTAATTTCTCGATTCCGACATATATTATCTGCTGAAATTAATTTACCATTTGCTAATTCGAGTAAAAATTTACTATCCAAAGGCGTCAATGGACAACTTAATTTAGCACAAAAATCTCTACTCATATAGCTTCTATCCGCACCCGAATCAAATAAAACGTAAGCAGATTTATTGTCAATAAGAAACGTACCCGTAACAAGCTCCGGGTCTTCCTGTGCCTCTGCCGCATTAATATTGAAAACTCTTCCACGGCCTTGTCCATTCGTGTTCTCCTGGTTCGGGCAATTTCTAATAATGTGGCCCGGTTTTCCACATTTATAACAAACTACATTGGCATAACTTGCTCCGACACTACTTGCTCCGCCATTACTCGTTCTGACACCATTTGTTCCTTTCGTTCTATTAACCCCTGGTCCGTAGACCTCACACTTCGCCGCGCTATGACCATTTCTTTTACACTTGTTGCAAAATTTGGTGCAGAACCCCGAGTGATTCTTTTCACACCTTTGGCATAGCTGCTTCTGATTTTTGTTGTTGTTGCGGTTATTATTGTTGTTGGGATGATTGTTGTAGTTGCTGTTGTTGTTGTTGTTGGGCCGTTTGTTGTAGTTGCGATTGATGTTGCGATTGTTGGGATAATTGTTTCGATTATTGTTGTAATTGCTGTTGTTATTGTATTGGTGATTCTTATCACCGTTTTCCTCCCACTTTCTTTTGACTTGCTTCACATTGGCCTCTTCAGCAGTCTGTTCTTTAATTCTTTCTTCAATTTGGTTCACGAGTTTGTGAGCCATTCTACATGCCTGTTGTATGGAGGCGGGCTCGTGTGAACTTATATCTTCTTGGATTCTTTCCGGTAATCCTTTCACAAACGCGTCGATCTTCTCTTCCTCATCTTCGAATGCTCCCGGACACAATAGGCACAATTCTGTGAATCGTCTTTCGTACGTGGTAATATCAAATCCTTGGGTTCGTAACCCTCTAAGTTCTGTCTTGAGCTTATTGACCTCGGTTCTGGGACGGTACTTCTCGTTCATCAAGTGCTTGAATGCTGACCACGGTAGTGCGTACGCATCATCTTGTCCCACTTGCTCTAGATAGGTATTCCACCATGTTAACGCAGAACCTGTGAAGGTATGCGTAGCGTACTTCACTTTGTCCTCTTCAGTACACTTACTTATGGCAAACACCGATTCAACCTTCTCGGTCCACCGTTTCAATCCGATCGGTCCTTCGGTTCCATCAAATTCCAAAGGTTTGCAGGCAGTGAATTCTTTGTAGGTGCATCCTACACGATTTCCTGTACTGCTAGATCCAAGGTTATTGTTGGTATGTAGCGCAGCCTGTACTGCGGCTATGTTTGAAGCTAGAAAAGTACGAAATTCCTCTTCATTCATATTCACGGTGTGTCGAGTAGTCGGTGCCATTTCCTTCAAAATAGTTAAATGGAACAAGTTAATCATACAGAATATTAAGAGTAGTTAATAGTATTTTGTAGCATAATATGAACTCATTTATAAAAGCTTTTTCTTCATATTAGCGTTTTATAAGTTTAAATTCGGGTAGTACCTACCCGTTAAGTTCATACTTAGTAGCTAATATACAATTCAACTACTACAATTCTATATGGAAAACTGATTATAATAATATTTCGCGTTCAAACTTTTATACAATATTTTACAAACTTACAATACCGCTTATTTTACATAAAGCAAGAAATATAGCACACAATAACTTTGATACAAGATAGTTGTGAAGACAATTCTAGCTAGTACACAAGTCGTTCAGCAAAGGCAATAAAGACACGTAATTCATACGTCCAGAAACAAGTCATGCATTCTGGTTTTACTAGGACTACTTCCCATCCTTGGTCTTGTGCAACATAACCGTTATGGCCGTTGATAAGACAGCGTGTTGTAACGTCATCAAAGGGACGAGGGTTACATAATGTCCAACAGTCCCGTAATAATCTAAAAACCTCATTTCTTACCCCAATTACCGACTCCGTCACTTGTGGAAACGTTTTGTTTAATAGTTGTAGCCCGATGTTCTTGTTCTCACTTTGGTGAGAAGCGAACATTACTAATCCGTAAGCATAACATGCTTCTTTATGTTGCATGTTAGCCGCTTTTTCTAAATCACGAAGTCCAATATTCGGATATATTGAGTCAAAATAATTTCTTAACCCGTTGCGTAAAATAGCATTTGGGTTCCCCGCAATATATGCGTCAAAGTAAACACATCGTAACTTATGGGTTTCCCAATGTGATATCCCCCATCTTTCAAACGAAAGTCTCTTATAAACCAAGACATTCTTGGAACGTTCTTCGAATGTCTTACAAACTGATCTCGCCTTAAATAGTTGTGCCGAAGAATTCTGGCCGACTCTAGACAAGATTTCATCAATCATGTCTCCGGGTAGGTCTCTTAAAATATTGGGTTGTCTATCCATTTTGTGTTTTTAAACTGTAAAATAGACAAGAGTTAGATTCATAAAAAAATACTTATTAATACAAGCAATTTTTACATATATCATAAAGCATAAGAACACTATATTACATATATTACACCACACGAATACAACTATCTTATTCCGACTCGCTCGTTTCTTCTTCTTCGGTTTTGGTTCGTTTTGCCAAGTTTCTAGGGATATATGATGTTCCCCTAATACGAGTCGTCGTTGTCCACATTGGTTTAGAAAAACCTGGTGGTTTAGAGGTTCCCGGGTCATTGTTACAACTTAAGGACTTCGGGGGTTGACGATACATATAAAGTTCATCGGGGTTGGAATTAGATTTCTCTATTTTTATGCCCTTTCCCTTATTATTTTCTTTTGCCTTTTTAAATTCAGTTGGGGTAATTTCTATAACATCATCGGAATTCTCGTCGGAATCCGATTCATCGGAGAATTGGTAATCCTCCCAATATTTTGCTTCCTTGGCGGAAACACCATTGACCATAATTAACTTTGGTCGGTTGGTTGAGGATTTTCTTTTACTTAACCGTTTTATTATTTCCCCCACCGGTTCTATTTCTTCATCTGGTTCCGATTCTTCTTCCGGTTCCGATTCTTCTTCCGGTTCCGACTCTTCTTCCGGTTCCTCTTCGGGAACTTGTGAATCAGTCCACAAATCATTCCAATTTACATTTGACTCTTCATTATTATTAGGTGAGTCAATGGGACTTGTTCTAGAGGTAGACATCTATCACATAATATCAAACACGTTAAGAGATTAATATATCACATAATATTCATATGTTAAAAATATATAGTTTCCAACAAAAATGTTAAGCAATCATTTTTAAAGAAAACACGGTCGAAGTCCAGACTCACTAATGCATCCTAACAAACTCGATAAGACACACTAATGCAAATTTTCTGGTTCTCTAAGACCAACGCTCTGATACCAACTGAAATGTCCCGTTCTTATTGATTAAAAACGTTCCATATTAATTGATTTCGTTGCGAGGTTTTGACCTCTATATGAGACGTTTTTCAAAGACTGCATTCATTTTTAAAACAAACCATAACCTTTATTTCATAAATAAAGGTTTAAAAAGCTTTACCTAGATTATCAAATAATGATAATCTAAAATATCCTGTTTACACACGACCATTACATAATGGTTTACAATACAAATATGTTACATCGAAATCAGTTTCTTGAATGCAGTTTTTACACAATATCATACAAACATGGACTCCAAATCTTGTCCTTATTTTAGTATGCAGTAGCGGAAGCTCTTAGTATTCACCTGAGAATAAACATGCTTTAAACGTCAACAAAAATGTTGGTGAGTTATAGGTTTAACCTATATATATCAAATCGTAACAATAGACCACAAGATTTCATATTTCAATACACATCCCATACATAGAGATAAAAATCATTCATATGGTGAACACCTGGTAACCGACATTAACAAGATGCATATATAAGAATATCCCCATCATTCCGGGACACCCTTCGGATATGATATAAATTTCGAAGTACTAAAGCATCCGGTACTTTGGATGGGGTTTGTTAAGCCCAATAGATCTATCTTTAGGATTCGCGTTAATTAGGGTGTCTGTTCCCTAATTCTTAGATTACCAGACTTAATAAAAAGGGGCATATTCGATTTCGATAATTCAACCATAGAATGTAGTTTCACGTACTTGTGTCTATTTTGTAAATCATTTATAAAACCTGCATGTATTCTCATCCCAAAAATATTAGATTTTAAAAGTGGGACTATAACTCACTTTCACAGATTTTTACTTCGTCGGGAAGTAAGACTTGGCCACTGGTTGATTCACGAACCTATAACAATATATACATATATATCAAAGTATGTTCAAAATATATTTACAACACTTTTAATATATTTTGATGTTTTAAGTTTATTAAGCCAGCTGTCCTCGTTAGTAACCTACAACTAGTTGTCCACAGTTAGATGTACAGAAATAAATCGATAAATATTATCTTGAATCAATCCACGACCCAGTGTATACGTATCTCAGTATTGATCACAACTCAAACTATATATATTTTGGAATCAACCTCAAACCTGTATAGCTAACTCCAACATTCACATATAGAGTGTCTATGGTTGTTCCGAAATATATATAGATGTGTCGACATGATAGGTCGAAACATTGTATACGTGTCTATGATATCTCAAGATTACATAATATACAATACAAGTTGATTAAGTTATGGTTGGAATAGATTTGTTACCAATTTTCACGTAGCTAAAATGAGAAAAATTATCCAATCTTGTTTTACCCATAACTTCTTCATTTTAAATCCGTTTTGAGTGAATCAAATTGCTATGGTTTCATATTGAACTCTATTTTATGAATCTAAACAGAAAAGTATAGGTTTATAGTCGGAAAAATAAGTTACAAGTCGTTTTTGTAAAGGTAGTCATTTCAGTCGAAAGAACGACGTCTAGATGACCATTTTAGAAAACATACTTCCACTTTGAGTTTAACCATAATTTTTGGATATAGTTTCATGTTCATAATAAAAATCATTTTCCCAGAATAACAACTTTTAAATCAAAGTTTATCATAGTTTTTAATTAACTAACCCAAAACAGCCCGCAGTGTTACTACAACGGCGTAAATCCGGTTTTACGGTGTTTTTCGTGTTTCCAGGTTTTAAATCATTAAGTTAGCATATCATATAGATATAGAACATGTGTTTAGTTGATTTTAAAAGTCAAGTTAGAAGGATTAACTTTTATTTGCGAACAAGTTTAGAATTAACTAAACTATGTTCTAGTGATTACAAGTTTAAACCTTCGAATAAGATAGCTTTATATGTATGAATCAAATGATGTTATGAACATCATTACTACCTTAAGTTCCTTGGATAAACCTACTGGAAAATAGAAAAATGGATCTAGCTTCAATGGATCCTTGGATGGCTCGAAGTTCTTGAAGCAGAATCATGACACGAAAACAAGTTCAAGTAAGATCATCACTTGAAATAAGATTGTTATAGTTATAGAAATTGAACCAAAGTTTGAATATGATTATTACCTTGTATTAGAATGATAACCTACTGTAAGAAACAAAGATTTCTTGAGGTTGGATGATCACCTTACAAGATTGGAAGTGAGCTAGCAAACTTGAAAGTATTCTTGATTTTATGAAACTAGAACTTTTGGAATTTATGAAGAACACTTAGAACTTGAAGATAGAACTTGAGAGAGATCAATTAGATGAAGAAAATTGAAGAATGAAAGTGTTTGTAGGTGTTTTTGGTCGTTGGTGTATGGATTAGATATAAAGGATATGTAATTTTGTTTTCATGTAAATAAGTCATGAATGATTACTCATATTTTTGTAATTTTATGAGATATTTCATGCTAGTTGCCAAATGATGGTTCCCACATGTGTTAGGTGACTCACATGGGCTGCTAAGAGCTGATCATTGGAGTGTATATACCAATAGTACATACATCTAAAAGCTGTGTATTGTACGAGTACGAATACGGGTGCATACGAGTAGAATTGTTGATGAAACTGAACGAGGATGTAATTGTAAGCATTTTTGTTAAGTAGAAGTATTTTGATAAGTGTATTGAAGTCTTTCAAAAGTTTATAAATACATATTAAAACACTACATGTATATACATTTTAACTGAGTCGTTAAGTCATCGTTAGTCGTTACATGTAAATGTTGTTTTGAAACCTTTAGGTTAACGATCTTGTTGAATATTGTTAACCCATTGTTTATTATAACAAATGAGATATTAAATTGTTATATTATCATGATATTATGATATATAATATATCTCAGTATGATGTATATACAGTTAAATGTCGTTACAACGATAATCGTTACATATATGTCTCGTTTCGAAATCATTAAGTTAGTAGTCTTATTTTTACATATGTATTTCATTGTTAATACACTTAATAATATATTTACTTATCATTTAACATAATTAACCAAGTGTATCAATATCTTAATATGATTCATATGTACCTAGTAAGACGTTGTTATAACGATAATCGTTATATATATCGTTTTCGAGTTTCTTAAATTAATAGTCTCATTTTTATGTATATAACTCATTGTTAAAATACCTAATGAGATACATACTTATAATAAAAACATGTTAACTATATATATAACCATATATATGTCATCGTATAGTTTTTACAAGTTTTAACGTTCGTGAATCACCGGTCAACTTGGGTGGTCAATTGTCTATATGAAACATATTTCAATTAATCAAGTCTTAACAAGTTTGATTGCTTAACATGTTGGAAACATTTAATCATGTAAATATCAATCTCAATTAATATATATATACATGGAAAAGTTCGGGTCACTACAGTGGGGGGGGGTGAGGGACGGTACCCTGGAAAAATTTTATTAGATCATAAAAACAAACTACAAAAGGGGCGGGTGTTTTGAAGTGACCACCCGTAACACTTTCACAATAAATCCCTACACTATGAAAATAAAACTATACATTCAAAAGTTGCCTAGAAAATGAAAAATAAACTTGAAATAACTTTGACCCACAAGGAGGTGGTTTCGGTTCTGAACCTCCACCACCACTTGCCAATCAAAGCTAAGTTTTTGTTTTTTTAAAGAGCCCAAATTTAACCCTCCTTTCTCGAAAGGAAGGAGGGTTTCTTCCCAATCAACCCAAGCAATTTTTGATTTATTACCCGTCCCGCCCCAATAAAAAGAACATCTTACACACTCAAGTTTTTTTACCACACATGGCGGGGCACGAAAGAGCGAGAAGTAGTACAACGGGAGACTAGTTAACACCGATTCCACAAGGGTAAAGCGTCCACCAAAAGACATCGAACGGGCCTTCCAATCCGAGAGGCGTTTCGAAAACTTATCGATAATCGGGTTCCAACTTTCAATTTTATTCAATCTACCACCAACCGGCAAACCAAGGTAAATGAAAGGAGGAGACCTGGTATTACACCTGAACAATCTAACCATATTTTCAACCTCACCCTTTTCAACACCAATCCCGAATGAATTACTTTTTTGATAATTTACTTTTAAGCCCGAAGTCAACTCAAAATATTTAAGGAGTTTAAAAAGATTTCGCAAATTATTTTCACTTCAATCGCCAAAAAATATAATGTCATTCGCGTATTGGAGATGTGAAATAGGGATCTTATCATGTCATATTTCAACTCCAATATACTTCTTATTAAACATGACACGTTTTGTCATTACATTTAGTCCTTCCGCCGCAATGATAAATAAAAAAGGTGAAAGTGGGTCACCTTGCCTAACACCATATTCTAGAGAAAATTCACTAGTAGGAGAACCATTAACGAGAACCGAGATTAAAGCCGACTTTTGACATGAGAAAATCCAACTCCTCCATTTACACCTAAACCCCATAATTTCCATGACCTCGAGTAAGAAATCCCAACTTAAACAATCAAAAGCTTTTGTGACGACCCAGAAATTTCCGACTAAATTTAAACTTTATCTTTATATTATTCTGACACGATAAGCAATGTTTGTTAAGTTAAATCTCAAGGATTTTAAACTATGTTTATACATTCATTTAAACCTCGACCAAATTCCAATGATTCACGAACCATTAAATGAACATATATGAATATGTATGTATATGTGTATATATTATAAATTGAAAATGTCAAAAAAGTATTTAAACGTATAATGCTTTACATGAACGTATTTGTTTCAATATGATTATCGACGAAATTAAAAAAAATATATTAAATGCTTGAATTATCAGAAACATTGAATTATGATTACAAGTCTCTGTTGAGAGGTCCACTATGATTGAGAAAATCTATTCCTTTTAACGATATTCGGAATAATTTGTAAAGCTATTTATAAATAAAAACAAAAAGTGTCATTTACGAAAGTTAGACAATAGTTAGTGGAGAATTGGTTTCCATAATATTCTATTAATCTATTTTCAAACGTACAAAAACGTTTTCAGTTTAAAGAGAACTTTATTATTAAAATATATATAACTTTTATAAATATCTAGAATCACTTTTGATAACTCATTACTTAACCAGTATAATAAATATAATGATATTTATATTTTATTTCATTAAATATATATAACAATTTAAATTAATATTATATATATTTATACGCGTATTATACATACATAGTTTTTATACTTTTACTATACTTTAACTTTACCTTTACTTTACTTTTACTTTACTTTAACTTTAATAATTCATACTTTAATAATTCACTTTAATAATTCATACTTTAATAATTCACTTTAATAATTCATACTTTAATAATTCACTTTAATAATTCAAAAATCTATTATAAATAGAATTCAATAGGTTTCATTATTTCATAGAAAATTGAAAATATATTTCTCTAAACTCTCTCAATCGATTTACATATATATATATATATATATATATATATATATATATATATATATATATATATATATATATATATATATATATATATATATATATATTTGCTCTGTATTATTTCAAGATATTATTAGTATACATAAAATATTACGACGGAGTGATGTCCGAGTGATTTCAAAATAGTTTTTTGAATGAGTCGAAGCTAAGGAAATTATGGTTTATAGCTATGGAGGTGATGGGTATGGTTCATGGGTATGCTCGTGAGGTCAATCTAGTGTTTATCATCTCCGTTGCGTCTACGTACTTTTCTGCAATATTAAATCTCAATATTGATACGTTCGTGAATCCGAGGCCAACCTTGCACTTGTTAAATGACGTTATATGTATTTTTACTACGAAATATAGTATGGTGAGTTTCATTTGCTCCCTTTTTAATTGCTTTTGCAATATATATTTTTGGGCTGAGAATACATGCGCTGCTTTTATAAATGCTTTACGAAATAGAGACAAGTGATCAAAAATGATAATTCTGCGGATTGATGTGCTAGGTAATTTAGTTACATGTTATAAGAGCATGTGAGCGCGAATCCTAAAGATAGATCTATCGGGCTTAACACCCCCATCCTGTAGGCTGCACTAGACATAAGAGCTAGTGGGCGGATGTTTAGTACTTCGAGGATTATTTATACACTTGCGAGTGTACGTATCCATCTTTGCGAAGATGACTTATTATATTATTGTTAAGGTTGGTTACTGAGGCCTCAACATAAGCAGAACGGTTTTATACACTTGCGAGTGTACATATATTTATAAACGGAAATCTTGTGGTCTATTAATATATTGAAATGATTGTTATGATAAACCTATGAACTCACCAACCTTTTGGTTGACACTTTAAAGCATGTTTATTCTCAGGTATTAAAGAAATCTTCCGCTGTGCATTAGCTCATTTTAAGGATATTACTTGCAGTCATTCATGGCATATTTTGAAAGACGTTGCATTCGAGTCATTGAGTTCATCAAGATTATTTTTAAGTCAATTATAGTTGGATGTATTATGAAATGGTATGCATGCCGTCAACTTTCGTTGTAAAGAAAGTTTGTCTTTTAAAAACGAATGTAATGTTTGTAAAATGTATCATATAGAGGTCAAATACCTCGCGATGTAATCAACTATTATGAATCGTTTATAATGTATATGAACGTGTCATTTCAGTTGGTATCAGAGCGGTGGTCTTAGCGAATCAGGTCTGCATTAGTGTGTCTAACTGATAGTCGTTAGGATGCATTAGTGAGTCTGGACTTCGACCGTGTCTGCATGTCAAAAATTTTGCTCATCATTCTTGTCAGAAATTACTTGCTTATCATTCTTAGTCTAGACACATCTTATTGCATTGATTGCATGAATAGTGTATAGACAAAATTCATATCTTAGCGTATCTTCTAATTCATATCTTAACGTATCTGTTACTGTAAACTTTGCCTGACATATTCCGTAAATTCCTCCGTAATCTACGAAATCTTTTGCGCTATATATATATAGATATTCTATGTAATTAGAATACCACCCGATAGCCGAAAAATCATTTCATATCGAAAAATCCTTTATTCAATCGAACGAAATGGAATTCGTCATTAGTTCAAGTCCCTCGAATTTCGATATGGAATCCCACTCAAGCTCCGAAAGCAGTGTGACCGGAATGGATCAACCAATTAGCCATCATCTATTCTGGATGAATTGGGGATAGGTTCGTAGCCTCCTCAATAATTGGAGACAAGAAGAAGGTGATCCCTTCCATCCACCACATTGCCCTCTTGGCGATGAACCTGAAGCACTTACCGGCGAACCGGTCTGAAACACCATTTGCTCTCTCATTTTCAGAGTATCTCGTCATGATTATATACTACATCAAATTCTAGATTTTATTTATCCGCTCGTCCGAACCTACAATCACCCCGGTGTAACAGAAGAAGTCAACGCGCTTCGCGCTCGAGTAGTGGCTTTAGAGAATATGGTGCAAGGGTTACAAACACCAACAAATAACGAAGTATTAATTCATAATTTCAATTTTATTGAATAAATACTCCGTAGAAGTTATGTAATTTCTAAAGTCTTTAGGGATTATTCAGTTCTAGTTTCAACCGTAAATCAAATGAGTTTAATTTAATATTAACTCATTAAATCTATGTTACATCTGAAGAAAATATGCACATATATATTTTCATAAAGACTGTAATAAAATTCTGTTGTACAAAATATTAATTGTGAAGAAAAAAAAATTTAACGGGTAGGTAATACCCGAGAGATATATAAATTCACAATTAATATGTTACATTTTTCGAATCTGATTAAGCAAATCATCAACTATACTCCCAAAATCTCACAACAATATACATTCTTGTATAGTAATCAAAACAACCATTCTCACCCAAATTTGATTACGCATTCTGATTTTGACAAACCAAAATTCAAGTCATGATTTAACAGAAGACATCACTCTTAGATTCCTACATCTTTCAAAGCTATACTTTGACTTCAAAACTGTGTTAGAACATCATATGTATATTAACGATTACAAACTGTGTTCAAACTCTCCGAAGTTTTCGAAGACACTTCAAACAATGAACAATCGAGATGATGATCCAACCACATATTACCCACATTTATGTACCTAAAAAGCTCTCGAAGCCAAAGTCATAGTTCAACGCGTATCCGTGTCAGACCCTTTGGCATTTATTAGCTAAAATGACTTTTCAATTCCTTTTCAAAGTAGAAAGTTTTGTCACAGCTCCAGCAAGTCAACTTCGACTTTTCAGTCGGACTAGTCTTATTATAACCTCGATAGATACGTTAGCCTTTCGCCAACGTTACCGGGGAATCGTTTATATTCACCACATTAGCAATAAACTTACCAACAACTTCACTGATCTTTGACTTTCCAAAAAAAAAAAAAATCATTATAATTATCGAAACCCTATCATATATTTATTCGTACCTTATAACAAGAATTGTCATACCAATTATTGAGAATCAGCAATCAGTATTTTGAAACCTCGCAGCATGTCTACATCAACAATTACATATACACACAACGTCTACCTCCAAGACTTACATTCTTTGAATGAGAAATTTCTGAAAAACACCCTAAACTGCGAACCAGTTCTCGAAATTTTGAAAAATGCTGATGAAGCAACAAAAACTGTAAACGACCTTAACAGTAAAAAGTTGGATTATAAAGGATAGTATATTGGCAAAGCTCAGAAAAAGAGAAGCTTTAGAACTGGAAAACGGATTGAGCAAAGTATGAAGGAGGCTGTGGACAAATCATAAAGGTTGAACCTGCCTTCAAAGGATCCAAATGATTCATTACTTGCTGAAGTCATTAACGAATACCTTGCTCCTAACTCTAAACCCCTGCGGACAATATCCTTCATCATCCTCTGATATTAGACATTCTAAGATATCATCGTATCTTTCATTATAAATATCATCCATACTTCTGAAGATATTTTTATAATTATTCTTATCTGAAATCATTTACCTCTTCGCGCTATCTGTATTATATCATAAAGGAAACTATTTTAGTTTCTAAATTCTGAAACATTCGAGTTTAAAATAGGAATATTCTTGAAGAAGTGTTGGGAGCTGAAGCATGAGTTAGTATAATATAATGACACTTGATCAACGTGATTATATTACAGTAATTCATGCTGAGTTTCTAAATGGAACATGATGATTCACAGATCATAACGTCATCATGTGCTATGTTACACGACTCTTGTATTCTATTTAATCTCTAAAAATATCAAGAATATATTTTCTTGATGATTCGGTCTTTTCAGGTTATTTTGGTAAATTAACAAATCAAGATCGTGTCATTACAATTTCCTTCCTAGAACATTAACAATGTTCATTTCGAAATTTATATCTGCGAATTCTGGACCATTACAAGCGGTGCTTAATCGCAAGAAGAAGAAACGAAAGGACAAAGCTCCGAACTAGAAATGGGAGTATAAATCATAGCAAATAGAAGAGAGCATTAACTGTGGATGACAATGATTATAGAAGAAGCAAGGACTTTGAAATATAAGGGAAGATATAAAACCCAACAACAGCCTAGAAATCACAAACCGTATATATCAATGCATATAGCAATATAAAGACACGGGAGAACTAAAAACACTATAAAACCAAGAGTATAGTAGAAGTAAATAGATTCTTCCGGAGGCAGATGAAAAAGAAGAATGACAGATATGAAAGTGAGGAGTATATCGAGAATCAGTACTGGATGAAGCATATTGACAAATACTTTAAAATATGAGTTGAGGGAAAAAGAATAGAAGGTGTGAGTTGTAAGGAAACGAAGGAGGTGGATTTATAGTGAAATACCCGACAGAGAAATCAAGATGGATTATCGTATTAATTCGAAGAGAATCATAATCTCCTTAATCACCGAAGCATCAAATCCAACATAGATTACAAAGATTTTCTTTAAATTCGGAGATCAATTGTGATGACGTCAAAAGATATGACGAATCACTATAATCTTATTTCCTTCATTTACGATAACTTCCCTCATACGCTTCGAGTAATCGAATTATTTTATCCATACTTCTTAGACATGATAAAACTTTATAATCGTCATAATAACATTCTCATTGTTAGTCATGACGACCTCTATCAAATTTCGGGGACGAAATTTCTTTAACGGGTAGGTACTGTGACGACCCAGAAATTTCCGACTAAATTTAAACTTTATCTTTATATTATTCTGACACGATAAGCAATGTTTGTTAAGTTAAATCTCAAGGATTTTAAACTATGTTTATACATTCATTTAAACCTCGACCAA
Source organism: Rutidosis leptorrhynchoides (assembly GCF_046630445.1). Lineage (NCBI taxonomy): Eukaryota > Viridiplantae > Streptophyta > Magnoliopsida > Asterales > Asteraceae > Rutidosis > Rutidosis leptorrhynchoides. The sequence goes on along the minus strand of NC_092339.1, from coordinate 325,080,676 downwards.
ATTCCAATGATTCACGAACCATTAAATGAACATATATGAATATGTATGTATATGTGTATATATTATAAATTGAAAATGTCAAAAAAGTATTTAAACGTATAATGCTTTACATGAACGTATTTGTTTCAATATGATTATCGACGAAATTAAAAAAAATATATTAAATGCTTGAATTATCAGAAACATTGAATTATGATTACAAGTCTCTGTTGAGAGGTCCACTATGATTGAGAAAATCTATTCCTTTTAACGATATTCGAAATAATTTGTAAAGCTATTTATAAATAAAAACAAAAAGTGTCATTTACGAAAGTTAGACAAAAGTTAGTGGAGAATTGGTTTCCATAATATTCTATTAATCTATTTTCAAACGTACAAAAACGTTTTCAGTTTAAAAAGAACTTTATTATTAAAATATATATAACTTTTATAAATATCTAGAATCACATTTGATAAGTCATTACTTAACCAGTATAATAAATATAATGATATTTATATTTTATTTCATTAAATATATATAACGATTTAAATTAATATTATATATATTTATACGCGTATTATACATACATAGTTTTTATACTTTTACTATACTTTAACTTTACCTTTACTTTACTTTTACTTTACTTTAACTTTAATAATTCATACTTTAATAATTCACTTTAATAATTCATACTTTAATAATTCACTTTAATAATTCATACTTTAATAATTCACTTTAATAATTCAAAAATCTATTATAAATAGAATTCAATAGGTTTCATTATTTCATAGAAACTTGAAAATATATTTCTCTAAACTCTCTCAATCGATTTACATATATATATATATATATATATATATATATATATATATATATATATATATATATATATATATATTTGCTCTGTATTATTTCAAGATATTATTAGTATACATAAAATATTATGACGGAGTGATGTCCGAGTGATTTCAAAATAGTTTTTTGAATGAGTCGAAGCTAAGGAAATTATGGGTTATAGCTATGGAGGTGATGGGTATGGTTCATGGGTATGCTCGTGAGGTCAATCTAGTGTTTATCATCTCCGTTGCGTCTACGTACTTTCCTGCAATATTAAATCTCAATATTGATACGTTCGTGAATCCGAGGCCAACCTTGCACTTGTTAAATGACGTTATATGTATTTTTACTACGAAATACAGTATGGTGAGTTTCATTTGCTCCCTTTTTAATTGCTTTTGCAATATATATTTTTGGGCTGAGAATACATGCGCTGCTTTTATAAATGCTTTACGAAATAGAGACAAGTGATCAAAAATGATAATTCTGCGGATTGATGTGCTAGGTAATTTAGTTACATGTTATAAGAGCATGTGAGCGCAAATCCTAAAGATAGATCTATCGGGCTTAACACCCCCATCCTGTAGGCTGCACTAGACATAAGAGCTAGTGGGCGGATGTTTAGTACTTCGAGGATTATTTATACACTTGTGAGTGTACGTATCCATCTTTGCGAAGATGACTTATTATATTATTGTTAAGGTTGGTTACTGAGGCCTCAACATAAGCAGAACGGTTTTATACACTTGCGAGTGTACATATATTTATAAACGGAAATCTTGTGGTCTATTAATATATTGAAATGATTGTTATGATAAACCTATGAACTCACCAACCTTTTGGTTGACACTTTAAAGCATGTTTATTCTCAGGTATTAAAGAAATCTTCCGCTGTGCATTAGCTCATTTTAAGGATATTACTTGGAGTCATTCATGGCATATTTTGAAAGACGTTGCATTCGAGTCATTGAGTTCATCAAGATTATTTTTAAGTCAATTATAGTTGGATGTATTATGAAATAGTATGCATGCCGTCAACTTTCGTTGTAAAGAAAGTTTGTCTTTTAAAAACGAATGTAATGTTTGTAAAATGTATCATATAGAGGTCAAATACCTCGCGATGTAATCAACTATTATGAATCGTTTATAATGTATATGAACGTGTCATTTCAGCTTTCTCAAAGTCAACCTTAAAAATGAGACTTTTTGAACGCTTATGTTTTAGGTAATCGAGGGATTCATTAGCAATTAAGACCACATCAAGAATGGTTCTTCCTTTTATAAATGCGCTTTGCTCGAACCCGATCAAATTTGGGATAACCCGTCTAAGTCTATTTGAAAGTAACTTCGCGATAATCTTATAATAACTACCAATAAGACTAATTGGTCGGTAGTCATTTAAGATCGATGGAGCCGATTTTTTTGGGGACAAGAGTTATAAACGATTCATTACAACCTTTATTAATTTTTTCTGAGACCCAAAAATCATGAATTGCCTCCACAAGATCATCCTTAATGATATGTCAAAACTTTTTATAGAAACTCATGCTAAATCCATCCGGTCCCGGGGCCTTTGAGCTACCACATTTTTTTATAGCTTCCAAAATTTCATACTAATTTTTAATTTAAATAATAATAACAAAGATAATATCATGTAAAAGATTTGTCGACAACGAACTGTGATAGAGCTTATATAACTTCAAACAACTAGAGATCTAGTTTATTATAGTAGGTCCGAAATAAGTATTTGCGGCAACTCTACTTGTTTACACATCTACTCAAATATACGCAAACTAAGCAGACTATTAACTAATCATTCGTCTGCCAACTTGAAGATATGATTAGTTAGAACGCAAAACTACTAGGCCATCATGTGATTGTTTTCAAGTTACACGAAAAGGAGTAATTTTACTATTATGTATACAACCAAATCAAGTTATCTCTCAGTCAATTTCAACCATTTGTCTAACCAACTGAACTAAAAACTTCATCGATGTTTCAAATTGGTCATTAGATGAAACACAAATCTTATGTATCCGTTACCACCCGAATTTAGTGTTGTATTGCAATTTTTAAAATCTATACTTTTCTATATCAAAATTTGAATTTGATCAATGCATGTTATTGTATATACATACTAATAGCCGCGTAAAGTTTGGTCGTATGATACTGTTGTCATATTTTATCAAGAAGACACGCTTAAGATTATAGTATTTTGTATATTATATTCGTACTTATTCGGCAATGTATAGCACCGGTAAATATTCGATCCTTGTTGGATAATCTCATTTATGTATGTAAGAATATAGAGAGAGTTTAGGAAAAGGGTTTACTGCCACAAAATGCAAATGATACAAATGAGTTCAAAGTGAAAAGCTTCTTAAAGTTAGGCGAGGGTGATATTTGCAGTGCAAATTCGTTCCTCTTACAAGAGACATTTAAATACAATGTATCACCACCTAATATTGAATTAACAACCTATAATATAATATAATTAAGGATATAATATAGTAACATGCACTACAACAAACAACAAGCCCATTTGAGGCGCCTAAACTCGCCGCAACAAGTCGTACGGTCCGCTGCAAAAGACCTTTTGCGGCTATGTCTCATCGCAAAAGGATCGACTCCTATGGTTCGCCGTAAAAGGTATTTGCGACGGTTAGCTGCGACGCTTTTGTGTAGGACCCACCTTGGTTTAAAGAAAATCAAAAAGGAAAAAAAGGAAATGCATTTGCGCATCTGCGGCGAGATGACGGTGGGGCCCAGGCCGTCATTTCTGGTGTACACTAATTGCGGCGAATGCTTGCGACGCCTAATCGCCGCAATAATCAATTTTGTTCTAAGAAATTGGCTACCAATTGCGGCGATGGATCGCCGCTAATGCTCCAGTAGCTGCTGAACTGAAAACTATTATTTTGCAGTTTCCCACCCGGTAATTCGAGCGTTTCTTCGCAACCTGATTGTAACCAATTTTCCATACATAACAACAATAACATCACATTAACAACTAAAAATACGATTAAACGACAAATAAGGAAAGGTTAACAATTCAAGTTATTACATAACATCCTACGAATTTAAGTTTTAGTTATTACACAAATGTTAATAAATTGTTTTGATTACATCGCCATGTCGTCATCGAATCCATAGTTTGATCCTCCTCCTCCTCACTACTTTGCAATTCCACCGGAACCTTTTCTTTTCCCTTTCCGCGGCCAAAAACGTTTTTTCATGAAGAAATCGCGCATAGTTTGTTTAATAGTTTTTGACATCGTTTTCGAGACTTCCTTCGTCACCTCAACTTTTAAATTTTATCGGTCCGCGGCCCACCTACGATTATACTCATCATCCGTGAACATTCGTTGACTTGTTTGGGTGGAAGAACACGAATCAACCGACCTTCGTGCAAAACTTGGACCAACACCACGCATGATTTCTCGTTCACAATTATAGTTTAAATTATATTTGAGAAGGAACTAAATAAAACAACTTCTTGAAAATCTCCATGTGTTGAGGTTTCGGCCAAATGAATACGGACAAGCTTCCGTCGTTAATCAGTCCTCGTGACACAAAAGTCGTACCATCTACGGTAGCGTCACAAGGTCCCACAAATATAGGTCGGCCCCATCCAAAGTCAACTTCATAACTCGGGATGTTAACCTACCTATTTATTCCAAGATTAGAGCCTGTAAAACTCTAGAACAAGCTAGCAACCACATCCTTAATATCGGGCTGCACAGCCTGCATTTCCAAATAATCGATTGTTGACTTAAGATAATCGTCGTTCTTTTTTAGTAATGCATCATGAATTATACTTGCAGTATACCAAATCAGATTTAGTTTTATTTCTCCTGCTACTGTTCTAAAAGCAGTCAGAAAACTAACATTCTCGGAAAAAACCCGTTGGAAGAGCAGTTTGAAGACGGGCCCGCCTATCAGTGACAAGGTAGAGCGCGGTTTTGTCATCGTCACATAGCCCACGGGCTTCACATACGCACTTCCAAATATGGGCCGAGATGATTTCAAAGGAACTAAAGTTGATTGAGTTATCTTCTTTTTTCGAAATTGCTTTATGTGAATTAAGTTGTGCCCGTGTTATTTTGAAAATGGAAACCACTATCTCATCTGATGTGGACACATGTGAGAAATTGATCAGCGGAGCATCCTGGTAATCAATATGTTTGAAGACAGGTCGTGGTGGGTCCCGAGCACGTAGAAGGGTCCTATCTAAGAAAGGATGTATGGTGAGGTCAAGCCCACGAGCCATATCAGACCACGCCTTGATAAAGTGACCCGCAGATGAAGCGTCAGCAACATAATGGTGCATCCCAACACCTAAAGAAACTCCTCCACATTTAAAGTATGTCACCTGCTTAGTGGTGGATATTAGGGTCATTTGTTTTTCAAAGGTGAAGCTACTACTTAAAAGTTATACTCCATCCGCCTCAAATCTATTGTCCCCAGACAAATAACATACAGTTTAAGAAAAAGTATCTGTTACATGTACTTTTCTGTTCACTTTCCAATCTTACCCCTTACTTTTATCTATCTTTTTATCTTCCATATATAAAGTAGGGGCGCAAATTTACATTATCACATTAATATTTTCTGTTTATAGAAGTAGACAATTAATTTGAGACATCTCAAAAAGGAATAATGGACTATAAATATGGGACGGATGGAGTAACTATCAAGGTGGTGATTCCCTTAGCTCAAAGGCAGGGGAGATTTACCACCCCGATATTAGTTGAAAGCTTAAGTGGAGTGGAGTCGGGTGATAGACTCGTTAAATACTTTCCACAATTGTGTACATAGCTCATTTAGTTGCATTTCATGTAGGCTTGTATGTTATTGTCTTTCCATAGCTTGCATTTACATTTAGATTGCATTTCATGCATTTGGGTAATCATAAAAGACCAAAAATAGTTTGTGAATGAGTTAGATTGTGTTTAAAGTTGGAAAAATGCATTTCATGGTGAGGAACGACGTTCTTGCTGAATATTTGAACAGAATCACTTTCTAGGCAGTGAGGAACGACGTTCCTATTCAAGGAACGGCGTTCTTGATTAGTAAAGGAACGACGTTATGACTCTGTAGAATAACGTTCTTGTTTATCGAAGGAACGATGTTCCACTTTACGGGACGATGTTCCTGACCCAGTTTTAATGTGTTTTGGGGGTTAATTTTGAATCACTTTTCACACCCCACACCTCTTTTTCTCTCTACCTGACACACACACACACACTTAAAAACCATAATCTTAACCTACAATTTACTCACTAATCTTCAAGAATCTTACATTATCAATGACAATTAACTTCCTTAGAGTATGATTCTCACTTATATCTTGCTTAATTTTGTAATTATTTGTGATTTTCATGTTTTATACTCTATTTGCTTTATATGATGATTATGTTTGATTTAGGTTGATAGTGAGGAAATTATTGTTAATTCTAGACTACATTGTTGTTGATTCACATATTTCTCATGATTAATTGCACAATTTACAACTTTGAAAATCTAGGGTTCTCCAAATTTGAGGCTTTTTGTAATCAGTTAATTGAGATGAAATTGGGTGTTGTCTAGGGTTAATTACTAGTCTACCATCCTGCTATTATCATTTATTCCTGAAAATTGGTGATTTTTCACTATAAACTTGCAAATTAGGGTTCATGATTTTAGGGTTTGACTAGCTTTGACTCTTTGACTTGTGATTTAGTTGATTTGAAGCATGAAACACTATGGCCTATAGTTTTAATGTATGTTTTCGATATTCTTACAAGGTTATTTAGGTTTGCTAGAATTTCACCTATTTAGTTGACCCGAATTGACCATTGTACCATTGTTGCACATTGATAATTTGGCCTAAACATTGCAAATTTTGAAGCTTTTATGTAATGGATTGTGATGATTGATTGTCGAACTTAAATGTAGGGGGTGAGTTACCCTTTTGATGAGTTGATTATGGTATGGTTTCACTTATGCTAACTTTGTACAAACATGGTTATGTTTTGTTGTCTATGTTCATTTCAGGCTGATAAAGGGAAAGGAAAAGACAAACAATCTGAGGGTGGTACCTCTCGCCAACAAGCAATGGCGAGAAATAAACGAGCAAGGCAAGAGTAATCACAACCACCACCTTCACCACCACCACATGACTCACCACCTCACAGGGATGAGGGAGTTCAGGGGTACTACATACACCAATGGCTACAAGCCATCCTGAACTTACAAAATGAGGTTGAGTGGAGGAGACGTCTGTTGGCCCGACTAGTCAAACAAGTCCATTGTGCGAAGTACATTGATTGGAAACCCTTGAAAAACATCAATAAATACGACCAACTTTTGAAGAATATATTGGTTTCCTCGGACCCAAGCAACAAGCAAAATAAAATAAACCCTTGGTGGCCACTCTTCATAATACGAGAGGCCACATACCCAACTCTCACAAGGGAGTTTCTTACTACTATAAGCTTTAGACCACGACCAAGCTCAATTAAAGATGCGAGCTATATGACCTTTCGCCTCGGGGGCGAAGAACGGAGTTTAAGTTTGATGGAATGGGTTAGGAATTTAGGAGTCTATCGTGAGTATTATGACAACCCGGATGCCTTGTGGGACTATTTGCAAAATTGTCACAACTTTCTTTCAACCTTTGACTTTAACCAAAAATGGGAACGCATGGAAAATGGACCCTTCATTCCGGAAAAACATCAATGACCAATATAAGAGGCATTACCCGCCGAATGATTCACATGGTTGTTTCTCGTGTAATAAACAATCGGGCAGAGAATCTTGAGAAGATGTCTCATATGGATGTTTGGCTAAATCACATGATTTTCAATGGGTGGAATGCGCACATCCCCAAAACCATCACTAACATCCTTTATGATGACGATGGTACGAAAGTTATTAAGCCTTTGGTGGGTGGCCATTTCGTAAGAATGATAGCCAAATACCTCGACATCAACCTAGATGATTTAGTGGGGGAAAAGAAGGATATGAAGAAAACCAGCAAGAACGATTACTTGTGTTGTGACATTTTGAGGAAAGAAAATGATGATTATGTTGAGTTTGTAAGAGGAGCAGTTGAACCAAACCAAGCACCAACCTTTGAGACTGATCCAAATCAAGCAGGGGGTAGTAGGGGTTCTAATATGCCGGCACAAGGGGTGTACACTATTAGCCCACAATATAGGGCGTTCATTAGTGATCACTTTGGTATGATGGACCGACGTTTTTATGGAATTGAATACACCCAAGCGGGTCAAGGCTGCAATATCCAATGGCTATGCCATTATGTTGAAACAATGAAAATGAACCCCGAAGCTCCACTACCACATCGTGAGCCATGGAGTCCTTTGTGGATTCAATCCCAACACCACCTTTTCCGACTCCTTACAACTATGACTATTCGGCACAATATGCCCAAGCTATGCATAACTCGCAACAACAACGAATGCATGATCAAGAGCAAGAACGTCAAGAGGAGGAAGAACGACGACGGGCCGAACTTGGTGATCAAATCGGATCTCAATACGGTCCAAGTGGGTGGTCATATTGAAACTTTTGGCAATGATGGTAATGATGCTCGTGCTTGATGGTTGGTTATTTTATCTAAAACTTTAATGGTTGTGGTTTGTGAAACTTTTTTTTAAAACAATTTGTGATGTAATAATTGCGGGAGGTAAGGTTTGGGATTTGAACAATTGATGGTATTTTGTGGTTGATTTGGTTTATGTGAAACAATTTAGTTTTTATTCATTTGTAGTTGATTAATGGTAGTTTGATTTATGTATCCAGATGGTATGTAGTTTCCGGATGAAACAATTATGAATTTAAAATTTGGCACTTGATTAGGATTGTGATGTTCAAATTCATTCTCGTGGTTATACATGTTTAGTTAATGGTATTATTATCTTATGCTTGTTTGTTTAACATAGAGATTATCATTCGTTTGTGTTATGATGACTTGGTTGATAATGTTGTGAAAGTTGTTACGATGGTGATTGGTTGGTTATGTTTGTGATGAAATTGAACGATTGTGATTCTTTTGTGGGTACACATACTTGAACAAGTATCGCCCCACACATTTTGTACCTTGTGAGCATACTTGAAATTATAGGGAATGCCATGGCAATTGGCTCCTTATTTTGGCTCAACAATTGGTACAACAACAAACAAGAAAATTAGTGACTAAGTTTATCCGAATGGTGACAACAAAGATCATTTTATCTAATTCCGATTTTTCTTTCTCTTCTCTCGTCTATTCTATTTCAAAATGCACCGCAATTGTAAGACCCTAAACCCAAGTGTACAGGTGTACATAAATGTTGGACATTTAAACTGAATTAAACAGAAACTGACAGGTTGAGTTTGAGCTTGTGCGCGCCGCGCACCTATCCTGCGACAGAAATATGCTTTTTGCTATTTTGAGTTAAATGAAGGGCATTTTGGTCTTTTCACTTGAGGTCAGATGTGTAGCCATATTATCAGTTTGGGATCCAATTTTGGATCATATTTCACATCCACAAACACTCCCATTTCATTTAGAGAGAGAGAGATTTATAGAGAGAGATTTGGAGATTTGGGGAAGAAGGAGCTTGAATCGACCAAAAGCTCGAGTGTTAAAGTTGTTCATCTCGCTCCTAGCTACGTTGTGGTAGTATTGGTAAGTTCTAACTTCGAGTTTTCATTGTTTGATTATCGTTCATAATTGGGGTTTTGATTTGGGTGTTCTTGAGTAAACCCACTAGTTGATAATTGGGTGATTGAGCTAGTAAATGGCGTTAATGACCATTGTTGGTTGTTTTGGGTTGGATGATGAAATTGATTAGTTGATAATTATGTTCGGGTGTTAATATCACTAGTTAACTTAGGTTATAAGTGATTAATTGTGTAAGCTTGCAAAATGGGTGTTTTGACTCGAGATTAGGTCAAAATGGATTTTGTGTAAATTGATGCAAGTAATGTGTTTTGATGATGAAACCTTGAGTAAAATGAGTTATTGAAACATAATCACTAGTCGATTATGATTATGGAGGTTTCCGGGTGAGATTTGACTTAGTCAAAGTGGAAGTAAGTGCTAATGGGTCGAAATTGCACTTATGGTGTTTTGAGCATAAGCTTGAGTGTTTAGCTTATTTGTTTGTGAATTACTTAGATGATTTGCATTTGGACATTTAGGAGCTCAAGAAGGATTGCTTTTCAAGTAATCGAGGTGAGTGGAATATTTATACGTTTATGTATATAATTTGGTTGCTTGCGTGCGGCGTGGTAAGTGACATTCGTTAGGATTCACTTTTCGGGGACCACAATTGGGTTGAAAAATATAGTGAGTGATATCCGTATAGATAGTTCTTCGTTGGCTATATTTGGTTGCGTTAAGTGGTGAGTGATATCCGGAAGGAATGACTCTTTGTCGACCACGATTGGAGGTGAGGCATGTGACGAGTGGTTAATGTTTGACCTATCACTCTTCGTTGGTCACATGTGTGTGTTTGGATATGTGACGAGTGGTTAATGTTTGACCTATCACTCTTCGTCGGTCACATGTGTGCGTTTGGTTATGTGGCGAGTGATTAATGTTTGACCTATCACTCTTCGTCGGCCACATGTGTGTGTTCGGGTAAGTGGTGAGTGTTATCCGTTTGAGGATCCGCTCTTCGTTGGCCACTTATCGTAGGATGGTAAGCGGTTACGCTTTTCGTTAGCCATCCTTGTGATTGAGGTAAGTGTTAACGTTTTGGTTGCACTTTTCGTCTGCCTCATGGTGCGTAGCGGTGAGTGGTTAACGTATTTGACCTACCGCTCTTCGTCGGCCACGTACGTGTTGCGATGGGTGGTGATCGGTTAACGTATTTAACCTACCGCTCTTCGTCGGCCACCATCGAGTCGAATGTCGACATTTTGTATGTTGGGGTGTGTAAGTTTCACTAGCATTGTACGTATTTTATTGTTGGCACGTATTATTGTTGAGATCTCTATGCTAATGGTGTTGACTTGTTGTACGTACGATTATACATTTATTGCGGTTTGCTAATGATATTGCGTTGTTTGTGTAGGTGTATGCAAGTGATTGAATTATGTATGTATGCGAATAAGTATTCCATTCACTGAGCGTTAGCTTACCCTCTCGTTGTTTACATTTTTAGGTTCGGAGGAGGACGTGGCAAGGGTATGCTCGGGATTAGATGATTTCCCTTTTGATACTTGCTTGGATTACTTTTAGTTTCGACTTAGGATTGGGTAGTTTATCCCCAAACATCATGCTCGTAGTTGTGTTTGGAACTTAAACTCATGTAGTCGAAAACTTGTATTTTTGTACGAAAGTTGTAAAACGGCCGATGTGGGCCCGGTGTCGTAAAACTTGTTTTATTATTGAAACGTGTTAGTTTTACATATTATAATATGTTGTGAAAAGCGTTTAGTCTAAAAGTGTCGGGAAGTAGGAGATCTTTCCGTACAGAAGCTGTTGGGCTCTGTGCGCGCCGCGTACAGCAAGGGTTGCGAGCCGCGCACCCTTCTGCTATAAAAAAAAAATTTTGCTGCGAAGTTTGTTGGATAACGGGTTGGGTCGTTACAACAATTTTACTATAATTCATCGTTCAATGCAATGAGGGCATTGCATCAAACTAAATGTAGGGGGAGAGTTAAAATCTCAGGTCATTTTGAACTTTTTGAGATAAGCTTGTCACATACACTCTATAAAGGTTGAAACTTGTATTGTTGATATATTTTTTTGGAACAAGTTTTTAACCATTACAATATCAATATCATAAACACTTAATTGGTTAAAACTTGTAATTTTTTGGAAAAGTAAAGTCTTTTCCTTTTGTTTCAAAACTCTAAGGGAGTTAAGTCTTCTACTTTCAAAGATTTATGTGCTTAAAATGATAAAATCAATAGAAAATCAAAAGTTTCGTAGGAAGTAAAGTCTTCCATGTTGGTTTCAAAAACTCAAGTGTTTAAAGCTAAAAGCTTTAATCACTTCCAGATGACTCAAGTCCATCCACTAAATGGAGTCAAGTCTCCCGAATGTCACATTACTTGGTGTGGGATACTTCCTAGTCCACATCATTTCATATTGACATTGGTTGTTTCATCATTTCATGATGTTTCAACCGATGTATCATATCGAGGGAAGATGAGCCACCGAACTTCACAATGTGCTATCATTTTTAGAAGCAATGGCTTCGTGCTAGTGTTGCTAGACAACACACGCCATAGTCAAAAGCTATGGCATCCTTGTTCTATCAATTAACGGAGGGGTAGTTCCGACTTCGTACCCTTTCTCAATATAAGCATAAAAGCTTGTTATGTGGGAAGTAGCTAAGTGTATAAAAGCTTTAAGCTTTGACACTTCCAGGAGAGTCGAGTCCTTTCATGTTTTGTTTTGGAAGTTAAGTCTTCCAAATTTGAAAGTAAAGTCTTCCAAGTTAAGTTGAGATTCAAGAGACCTAAGCTTGAAAGTAAAGTCTTTCAAGTATCGCTCAATAGACCCACTGTAAAACTCACACCCAAGGTAGTTACTTCTCCACCGCTATTGACACCGAGTAGTATGTTTTTCGGGGAAGTAGCTACCCGTGTGGTCGTCCTACCACCGGGGTGGCTTGTATGCACACAACCTTATGATCCCAAGATAGTTATTGTCTCATCGCCTTCAATACAAGAAGGTAGTTCACTTTTGTGATATACCGGGGAAATAGCTATCCAGGCGGTTGTCCCAAAAATGGGATGGCTTTGGAATGTACAAAGCTTGAAACCAAAATTTTCGGAAAACTTGTCTTGTTTCACAACTTGACTCGTTTTCCCTTTCTAAAAACAAAAAATGGTTTTCTTAAAGCCTTGTCTTCTTTAAGTCTAAACGTTTTCCTTAGGGGACTCATGTAACTTGGCGATCCATTACACCGAAAAGAATCTTGTGGGGAATCCTTGACTAGTGGTGATGAAAGTGGGGTATGAAGGTGAAGTCTATGCTTGTGATGATTTGAAGAATGTGCCTAGAAAGGTTTGTACTAAAAAACTCGAATCTTGATTTGATTATTCTTAAATGCAAAATATTGTGGATATTTGAGCCTTTCTAGGGAGCATGTTATTTGATCGATTGTTTTAAAGATGTGTAGATGTTTAGCCTAGGCTTGAATTTGATTGATTTGAGGATGTTTGAAGATTTGGAGGAGTGGTATATCTTTTGAGGTTTAATTGAAGTTGTTTGAAGCATTGAGTTTGAGTTTTTGATGGTTTGTGAAAGAAGAAGAAGAGGAGAAAAGGTTAATGCTTGATCCTTGGTAAGTGTAAGTATTTAGAGAACATTTGAGCCTTCAAAGTGCATACGCATAGAGGTATCCCTATTTGCTCAACTTTTGCACTTTAGTCATTATCATTGGCTTGTTCATATTTGCTAGAGGCTTTTCTCCAAGTCTTGTTTATTGTTATGCTTGCTTGAGGACAAGCAAGGTTCAAATGTAGGGGGTTTGATATTGCTCATCCACACTATGTTTCTCACGCAATATCTACCTCGTTTTATTCGGTTTTGATGTCCATTATGCTCTAAAAGATAAGAAATTGGGATTAGATGCGTTCCGAGTGCTACAACAGTTCTAAGCATGAATTTGGTGTAAAATTGACCAAAGTGTGTGAAACGTATCAAGAAAATTGCAAAGTGCTGGAATTGGCTATAGAACGACGTTCCTGTTCACCAGAACCACGTTCCAGCTCTAAAAATGACGTTTCAAAACCTGGAACGACATTCCACCTGGAGAAATTACAAAGGAATTGGAAATAGAAAATTTGGGCATTTAAAGGACGAATCAGGAACGACGTTCTTATTTATCAGAATGACGTTCTACTTTTGCGAGCATCAGAACGACGTTCCAGATAATGGAACGACGTTCCACTAGAAAATCTAGTCAGTTTTTGGATGAGGTATAAATAGAATAAGATGTGGGTTTTTCTCATAACTAACTAGGGATTAGTTAAAATAGCTGGTGGCTATGGAAATTAGGGCTTGATAGCTAGATTATTAAGTTTTTCATCAAGTTTCCATCAATTTCTTAAATTCTAGATCAAGGATTGAAGATTGGATCAAGATCTAGGGCTTTTTCATCATCATCTTCATCTAGCTTATTTGTAATTTTTATAATTTTGGTACAATCTTACTGATATCTCTCAAATTATACATATACTATATCGTGATATCAGGTCTTTATTGTCATTTATTTGCGAAGACTTGAAGACATTCGTGGTTATTTGAGAGAAAATGATGATTTTAGCTCCAGAGGTCTTTGATTTAATGTTTTGGTTATTTCCGGTGAAGTATTGGTTTTATATAAGCTCAAAGTAAGATAAAACGCGAAAAAATGAAGTGTTATTGAGTCTGGAGTTGATTGTGGCCGCAACTAGATGAATCCCGGCCGTAATACATCAACAGAACTTGGAAGAATCGAAAACAGGTGAATCGCGGGCGCAACTAGCCAAACACGGTCGCGATTGAGGAGCAGGATCGCGGTCGCGATCCATTGATCATAGATGCGATGGGGGGTCGATCTGGTCACTTTTTGTTCAACTATAAATAGATGAGGTTTTTACCCTAATGAGTGTGTGCAGTTTTTAGGCTACGAATTGGAGAGGGTTTTGAAGGCTTTGATCATTCCATTGAAGACTAGTTCATCTTTTGATCAAGCATATTTTTACGGGGTCAAGGTGAACCTACACTTGAGTGCATAAAAGGGGTTTAAGGACTAACAATATTCGAACCTCTGACGCTTGGTCGTGGATAACCCACATCGGTATCGTTTCGATTCCGACAGGGTGGCCGATTTGAGAGTCCACCAAAAACTTAGCATACGAGGTTGAGTGGCCCAAAGACATGAAGGTTTTATAGTTCAATACATACCTGGAAGTCTTTAGAGATCGTAAGAAGCTTTGTTCGTACGATAGAGATTTGTATGCTGTAGTTTACATATGAGTAAACAAGTGAACGTATATGTTTTTAGGGTTTATGAGCTATATATTTATAGGCTCACGAATTAGGGTTTCGGTAGAATCTTTTCCCTAATTAAATGAAATCTCATCCTTAACTAACTTTCATTATTTAAGGAAGAGAATCCGAATTGATTATACCGTACACTCTTCTAGAATGTACCGGACCCTTATGCAAGTATACGAAACTCGCATCAGATGGTATAGGCGCATAGGGTGCGACTATACCCATAATGTATGCCTTTGTGTGCGATTTAGTGCTTCGAATGCGCATCCGCACAACCCTGCAAATATGCGTATCATTAAGTCCCCCCAGTTCGATGTTATATACAATGAAATATAGTGTATGACGTTGATGTTATGCGAGGGGTATATGAAATAGTATTAATTTTTACAAGGAAAATATTATTAAATACGATACAATTTTACACAAGTTATTTTTTTATTTATAGAGTGGAAATACCTAAACCTTGCTACAACATTTATAGGCAGTGTACCTAATCGTACAGTAGTGTAGTTTTTAGTAAGTCCGGTTCGTTCCACAGGGAGACTTAAACTAGTTCAACGCTATATTTTTAAAACTATATTTGTAAAAATACAAAAATATATATAAGTAGTATTATTATTATAAAAAGGGGGGTTTTTACCGTTTAATGACCGGTTTGTCGATTTTAAAACTTTAGTCGCAGTTAAAACCTAATGTAAAATATTAATTATATAAAAGACTTAATTTAAAACGTAAAGTAAATAACGATAATGAAATTGCGATAAATAAAAGTGCGATAATTAAAAAGTACGAAAATTAAAAGTGCAATTAAATACAATGACAGTAAATAAAAGTGCGATAATTAGAAGTGCAATTAAATATGAAAATAAAGGAATTATGCTTATTTAAACTTTCGTAATCATGATGTTTGACGTGTTGATTTTAGTTTATTCCCATGGGTTAATTGTCCTTTGTCCTGGATTATTTAATATGTTCGTCTGGTTTTTGTCCATAACAGTCCATCAGTCATAAATATAAAGTGCGAGTGTCCTCGTCAAATTATCCTTATATCCGAAGTCAAATATTCCAACTAATTAGGGACTTAAACTGTAACAAGGTCTTGATACTTTGTTTAATAATTACACCAGGATATCGACTGCGTGTAACCCAAGGTTTTAATACTTTGTTAACAATTAAGCCAAGTGTCCTTGTACATAATTTCACCCCTGTTTTAATAATTTCATTGAGTATTAATCCATTCCCGTGTCCTGTTAAATGAACAATTATTAGTACTTATAAATATCCCGCCCATCGTGTCCGATCGAGTGTATATGGTTATTTATAGGTACGTCCAATTGTAAATCTTTATATTAAATTAACAAACTATCATTTAGTTAAACAAATATAAAGCCCATTAATAGCCCATAGTCAAATTTCCAAAAGTGTCGTTCTTTTGTCCAAACCCCAATTATGGTACAAAGCCCAATTACCCAATCTATAATATTTTAGCCCAACATCATGATTACTTCGTCTTAAATAAGCATAATAATAACTTAGCTACGAGACATTAAATTAAAAAGGTTGAACATAACTTACAATGATTAATAATAGCGTAGCGTTACACGGACAGAATTTCGACTTACACCCTTACAACATTCGCTAACATACCCTTATTATTAGAATTTAAAATTAAAATTAAAATTAAAATTATAATATATATATATATATATATATATATATATATATATATATATATATATATATATATATATATATATATATATATATATATATATATATTACGAGTGAGAGATAGATAGATGGTATATTAAAATGAGCCAAAACACGCAAAATTTATAGATGTGGCCTGCTACCTACTGCCATGCGATTGCATGGAATTAAAGCTTCCAGGCCATGCGATCGCATGGCCTCTTTTTCCAGCTCACATGAGCTTGTTTCTATCTTGCCGACGGTTTTAAATATAATATATAATATATAAATAATTTTAAGAATTATTTAAATATTATATTATATTTATGTGCATAGTTGACTTATAATTTTTAGTCCGTTGCGTCGAGCGTTGAGAGTTGACTTTGGTCCCGGTTCCGGATTTTCGAACGTCCTTGCGTATAATTTAATATCTTGTACTTTGCGTTTCGCGTCTTGTACTCTTGTAATTTTGAGACGTTTCTCATCAATAATTTGAACCTCTTTGATTGTACTTTGTACTTTTGAGCTTTTTGGTCGTTTGCGTCTTCAATTCGTCGAATCTGTCTTTTGTCTTCACCTTTTATTATTTAAACGAATATCACTAGTAAATAGAACAATTGCAACTAAAAGCTTGTCTTTCTTGAGGGATAATGCTATGAAATATATGTTCCTTTTTAGCATTATTAGACGTCGAACTAGCAAGAAAAGAAAAATGGATACACAATGACTCTTAACAATTTCTTTAAATCAGATAAGCATACTTAATAGTGCCAATATGATTCCTAGTCGGATTTCAAATGTAACCGGACAGTTTGTGAGGTTATTTAAATATATTTGCGTAACCGGATACTGTATTAGCATTAAATGCAATGTATGCGTGCAGTCACCAACATGTCTTTTCGGCTGCAATTCTTGCACCCGAGGTGATAACTGTCACTGTTTACCGAAAAGGTAATGATTGTAATTATGCAACCGCCTGTTGATGCTAACGTGCACTGGACCTCTTAACAAGGTAATTAACTTGAGATTAATACACGTGTACGGCTATCATTATACCCGCGTCGCCTTTTAACTCTCAAATTTTCTCTATAAATAGCCTTTTGGCTTTTTCGCATCCCACAATCTTTTTCCTTTTCAAGACAATCTTCCCTATTCATCTTCTCCGCCAATACTCTAAAAAGGTATATCTTATACTTTTACGCTTTTGCATAATGTAACCCTAGCCATAAATTTTTCTAACTCGTTGTTTTGACCATTGTTGCTGCAGATGAAGTTGGAATCGTACACGCCAAACCCGACCGTCGACTCTGGTAACCCGTCAAGCTCACCAGCCAGCCGGTCAGATTCGCTACCATCATTGTACCATACGCCTGGTTCAAGAGGGTTGTGTAACCAAAAAAGGTTACCCGACGAAGGTATGAATTTCATCCGACGACCGTTCAGTTTACTTGTGATGTTATGATATTTATACACCATGTTTATTGCTTTTACAGGTCCAAGCAGTTTAGCTCATCCATCAAAGCATGTGTGCCCCAACCCGGAAGATTTTTCTCAACTAATTCCGAATATCGATGAACTTCTTAAGGTTTCTCTACCAGCATTTGCCCAACAGTTTTCTTTCCTACAATCGTGTGCCCCCCAGTCATTGATTCAGAAGCTTTCTTCACTTTCTCCCATCGAGGAACTATATATGGACACACAAACAACATTGTTCAATCTTGCAAAAGATCTCAACCGCTTGCAGCTTAAATCTACTGCGCTTGCACATCCACCTTAGCCATCACCAACAGAGACTACACTACAACAGGAAAATGCCAAACTCACTGCTCAACTTGCGGTTACTGTAACCGCGCACAAGCAAGCTGAGGAGCGAATTAATGTGATGATGTTCAAGAGGCATCAGTAGGAAGATCAGCACACGGCTGCGAAGGCATTCATGGAGTCTGAGATTGCGGCTCTTTCTGCAAAGCTTAAAGAGGCAGAGAGCCATGTCAT
Source organism: Rutidosis leptorrhynchoides (assembly GCF_046630445.1). NCBI lineage: Eukaryota > Viridiplantae > Streptophyta > Magnoliopsida > Asterales > Asteraceae > Rutidosis > Rutidosis leptorrhynchoides. The sequence goes on along the minus strand of NC_092339.1, from coordinate 325,062,182 downwards.
GTTTTTAAACGAGAGCTTTAGCGACTGGATTTCAGCACAGGAGTCCTGGGGTGCAAAACACGGTGTTATAAAAGCGTAATACGACATTCTCCGTCAGGGCATTCCGACAATTGTCCAACACGCTCTCGACTGCAAAGCGGTCGAGCAACGTTTTGGTGCAGCGATGGTCGCTGCTCGCGCCTATGAGCGGACCTTGTTTTGGAATGTCATTTTCCAGGAGATGTGCATACCTCCAGTAATTCCCCCCAATATTGCTGAGTTGCTTGTTGATAGAGCCAAAGAAAAGTGTGATGAAGCTTGCTCCCAACTCCAACATATTTCAATCCCCCATCTCGAAGTTCTTGTCAATGATCCCAGCATCTCCTCTCAGGAGATAATTTCTGACAAACTCGACTGAGATTGTGAAGCTACCTTGGGTGGTTACTTTTTACCATTCATGGGGGCTTGTTTTTTGCCAGCGAGGGATGGGCCTTGCAGTCTCGGAGGTTTAACATCCCTATAATATATTTTCTTTTTATGTTTACAGCGGAGTATGCATTTGATCGCTGCGTGCGAGGATGGCATACTCTCCTTAGTGTAGGGCAAACGTTCTCGCCAATTGCCACCCCTTTTTTTATTAGCTTATAGCGTATATTGACATATATTAGATCAAATTTTGGTGTTTGTCCCGCTTTTATGCTAAGCGGTTGATTTTAATATTCTCCAACTGTAATATGCTATATTTTGATTGAATATAATTTTGATGACTTTTTTGGTTAAGGTGCATTTATTGTGTTTTTACGAAATCAAAATGGCGGTTATAATGATTTGTTACAATATGATGCATTCAATAACTCATATGTAGAATAAATGCTATGATTTCATGACGGGAGCGACCCTTCAATCATTTCATGATCTTTTTATTCTTGCGTCAACAATCCAATGTTGTACGCAAAAGTAAGCAAACCAATGCTTATAAGTTTATACTCAAGACTTTTATAAAAAAATTTATAAGTATGTACGCGTATACAATCCAATGCAAATTACCCGTACTATAGACAAACCAATGTCTATACTCAAGAGTCTTTCGGCCACGCCAATGTCCGGGTTATTTAAACAAGTAACCAAACTTGTAATTTATAGTCTAGACTGTGCAAGTCTCCGTCTTGCACGGTGTACAAGCGTTTGAAACAAACCAATGTTTTACTACTATCACCATTAAAAATAGTATTAGTAACCAAACTAAACTATGCCACTTGAGACTCGGAGTGTGTCCCTGTGCAGCTTAAGGGGCATGCAATCAACAAATGTAAAAAATACACAAGTTATTGGCTTAAATTGCATAATTCAATTTATTTCAAACATGTCTTTTGACCTGCACTTAGCTGTCATGTTTACAATGGAAAATAAAAAATTCACATAATAAAAACTTTAAACAGTTATGTGGGGTGATCAGTCCCTCTGCAGTTTTTCATATGTAGCACCGTTTTAGTGTCTGCGCATGCCAACTGCGCTTTATTGCTCTTCCATCCAAACTTGCTAGTCGATACGCCCCTGTATCGCTTACGCCAATTACCTTGTAAGGTCCTTCCCACTTAGGTCCAAGCTTACCCGTATCCTCTGCCCTGCTTGCTTCATTTTTTCGCCACACCAGATCATCCAATTGGAAGGATAATGGTTGGACGCGCTTATTATAGTAGCTTGTGATTCTTTGTTTGTTGATTGCTTCTTTTATTACTGCCATTTCTCTGCGTTCTTCAACTAAGTTTAGATTTTCACGCAGTTCTTCGCTGTTGCTACTTTCATCGAAGGATGTTATGCGCATGGTTGGCACATTTATTTCGGCAGGTATTACAGCCTCGGACCCGTACACCAAACTAAAGGGTGTTTCATTAGTTGCGCCCTTCAGAGTTGTGCGGTGGCACCTACAAAACGTTAGGCAATTCGTTTATCCAACCCCTTCGACACAATCCCTGCCTTGCTTTGATTCCTAAAACGATATCCCGATTCGTAACCTCACATTGACCATTCGCCTGGGGGTGTGCGACTGATGTAAATGTTTGCTTTATATTCAATTCTTGGCACCAGCCACTAAATGGATTTCCTTCGAATTGCGTACCATTCTCGCTTACTATTTCATTTGGTATTCCAAACTGACAGACGATGTTTTCCTACACAAAATTTCGAATTTGCTTGCCCGAAATTGTCTTTAGCGGTTTGGCCTCTACCCATTTTGTGAAATAATCAATGGCCACTACCAGGAATTTTACACCCCCTGGTCCTGCGGGGAATGGCCCCACTATGTCGATTGCCCACTTGCAGAACGGCTATGGAGACGCGACCGGTATCATAGGATGTCGCGGAGCCATGCTTACTGTTGCATGAAGTTGACACGATTGACACTTGCGTATTACCTCTTTGGCACATCTGTACATTGACGGCCAGTAATATCCAATCCGCATTATTTTGGACGCAACCGTTTTGTGTCCCGAATGCAGTGCGCACATTCCCTCGTGTACTTCCCGTATAATTGACTCCGATTGAGTTGGATTGAGACACTTCAAGTGAGGCCCCAGAAAAGATTTTCTGTATAGGACTCCCTTGTCTAACAGATACATTGGTGCTTTCATCTTAATCTTTCTTGCTTCACTTGAAGCTATCGGCAACATACCTTTGGTTAGAAATTCTATAATTGGTGTCATCCAACTCCGCTCTTCTTCTTCAACCGCAGCCGAAACACTGTCTTCTTCAATAGATTTTACTTTAACTTCCTTAACCTAAATTTCTTTCTTAAAATGACTGAATGTTAATGCGGCTAACTTACTTAGCACATCCGCCTTTTTATTCAGCGTCCTCGAAACCTGAGTTATCTGGAATAAATCGAAGTCGACTGCTAGCTCTTGCACAAGCTTTAAGTATTTTTACATCGACTCATCGTGTGCTTCGAATATTCTGTTAAATTGGTTTGCAACCAACTGCAAATCAACATATACTGATAGTTCTTTAACCTCCAGATATTTTGCTACCCGCATCCTAGATAACAATGCTTTATATTCAGTTTCATTATTTGTGACAGGGAAGCTGAATCGCAGTGCGAAGGTATACTCTTCCCCTTCTGGACTTTTTAGGACTATTCCTGCCCCTGCGCCTTCTGGACCACAAGCCCCATCTGTGTGCATTTCCTACAGCTGTTCGGGCGGAGGTGGTATTTCTTTCGATTCATGCGAGACTTCAATATCTCCGGCTGTTTCAGCCAGATAATCTGCTAGGACTTGTCCTTTTACCGCACTTCGTGGTGAGAAACTTATTTCATGCTCTCCCAATTCAATAGCCCATTTGGCCATGCGACCAGAATTTTCTGGTTTATATAGCACCTGCTCAACAAGTATCAGCGAATGTGAATTTGCTAGAACTTATCAAGCAATTTTGTGTTTATTGACAACAAATAGTTGTTTGTCATACCTGCTTTATCGGCTGATCTGTTAGGACCCTTATTGGGTGCACTTGGAAATATCTCCGCAAGAGCCTAGCCGTATGCACGAGTGCATAAACCATTTTTTCGATTGCAGGATAATTTAATTCGCTCCCTGTCAAAGCTTTGCTAATAAAATACACAGGCATTTGCACCTGTTCGCACAGCATATTTATATAATTTTAAATGCATATTGATTGAAAATTAGCTATATTTAATTTTTATAGTGCGTACCTGTCCTCTGTCCTCTATCAACACTGAACTTATTGCTTCCTTCGATGCCGCTAAGTACAGTATCAACGTTTCCCCAGCAATTGGTGCAGTCATTGTTGGCAGCTCTTTCAGCAACTTTTTCATTTCTTAAAATGCCACTTCTGCTTCCTCCGTCAACTTTAAGTCCGTTTTCTTCAAGCAATTCTTCAGTGTTCCGAAAAAGGGGAGTGACCGCTCTGCGGATTTGGATAGGAACCTTGTCAAGGGCGCCAACTTACCCGTTAAGCTTTGCACTTCTGTTTTATTTCTTGGTGACGGCATATTCTCGATTGCCTCTATTTTCTTTGGATTTGCACGTATCCCTCGCTCAGTTATTATATGACCAAGAAACTTCCCTTCTTCTTCTCCAAAACTGCACTTCGACGGGTTAAGCTTCATATTAATCTTTCTTAACGATGCAAATGTTTCTAATATGTCCTCCAACAAACCTTGTTCTGTTGTGCTTTTTATGACCAGGTCGTCAACATATGCTTCTAAATTTCTTCCAATTTAACCTTTGAAAGCTTCATCTATTACTCGTTGGTAAGTTGCTCCAGCATTTTTTTAAACCAAATGACATCTTTGTATAGCAGTATATGCCTTGACTTGTGTGGAAAGCAGTCTTATCCTCGTCGTCCACTGCCATCTGTATTTGATGGTATCCTTTGTACGCATCTAGGAAACATTTGTATCGGAAGCCAGCTAACGACTCAACTTTCCAATCTATTTCTGGCAGTGCATAATTGTCCTTAGGGCAAGCTTTATTAATATCCGTGAAGCCAACACACATACACCAAGACCCATCAGGCTTTTTTTTACCAACACTGGGTTTGCTACCCACGTTTGATACCTTACTTCTCGCAAGATGTTTGCTTTGACCAACTTATTGACTTCTGCTTTCATCCATTCGCTTCTTTCAGGAGCCATGCCGCGTTTCTTTTGTCGTACTGGCGTCAGACTAGGATTTGCATTAAGCTTATGCTTAGCAATTTCCCTTGGTACACCCGTAATGTCTGCTTCTTTCCAAGCAAATACGTCTGTATTAGAAGCTAATATATTGCGAAGCTTAAACTTCGTCTCCTCAGACAATCCTCCGCCAATTTTAATTTTCTGCTCTTGATGCCTTGGGTTTGCAATGATCATCCAGCTTCTAAGTTGCTCTGCCTCACTCGGCTGCTGCTCTGCATGTTCCACAGCCGCAACGCTTGCATCTTGCTTTTCTGACCTGATCATTGCAATTCCCAATGGTGTTGGAAATTTGATAAGGCCATGTACCGTGGATGGGATATCTGCTAATTTTTGCAAAGTCGTGTGACCCAAAAGCGCATTATACTTTGAGTAGGACCTTACGACAGAAAATTCTACTGTCGTACTTCTCACTAATTCCTTAATATCATCGTCCACCAGCTCCAACTCTAATTCAATGATCCCGATTGGCCATGCGGACTCACCAGAAAATCCTGATAACGCAGTGTTAGGAGCCACTAGCTTGGCTCGTACAGCCCCTGGTAACAAGCGAAAACAGTGCTCGTACATTATATCAACACCGCAACCAGAACCTACATGCAATCGCTTGATGATGAACCCGCAACTTTTGACACGTCCTTTAATTGTAATGGGCGCATCCGAGGGTTCCTGTGCTATGGCCGAGAATGTGATGGGAGTATTTTCCCATTCCTCAGATACCTCTAACTTGCGCCTCTGATTCATCCGTCCGCTGGTTACCATGTTTATGGTTTTATCCATTTCCTTTCCCTCATTCTTCTTTTGCCACGGATATTCTTTTTCTCCCTTTGGCTTGTCAGCTTGCGCTCTTGCGCTTTTCTTCAAGTGTTGCAATCTTCCTTTTTTGAGTTCAGCAACAACTCTTTCAATTAAGTGCCGACATTCATTGGTCTCATGACTGTAATCATCGTGAAAATCACAAAATTTGCTTCTGTCTCTGTTTCTATAATACTTTGACAAAGGCACTGGGGGGTCGAAACTTTTTCACACTGCCTCTGTAGCCAAAATTTCTTTTGGTGTTTTGGTGAGGTCTTTTATTAACGCAACATTTTCAGCATGGCTGCTTTTGAACCTCTGGCTTCCTCCCCTTTATTGTTGTTGAACTTGTGATACTTATCATTATGATAGGTACCACCCCTAGGTTGGCCATTACCACCATAACGTTTACCCGGCTCTGAACCTCTTCCCTGTACTCGATAATAATCATCATCGATGTTCATGTTTGAAGAGGTATTTCTGCAATTATGCTTTATATATTCTTGTGCCCGTATATAGTCACGCGTTTCTTTTACGGCTTCCGCGAAAGTTTCGGGCACTCTTCTTTGTAACCGTTGCCACAAAAACAGGTGTCTATCAGTATCTATACAATGAATAAAGTCAGATACCTTCTGGCTTTCTGGCAAGTTTTGTATCTTAGCCACCTCTTTAATATATCTATCTATTATTTCTCCCAAGCTCTCTTTCGATTTCTGCTTAATGTCGTGACATTCGACATGTGTTCTTTTGCGTGCGCGCAAATTGTGAAAGTTCAATAAAAACCTTGAGCGCAAATCCGCAAAACCTGTAATGCTTTGGGCTGGCAAATTATTGAACCATTCCCTTGCCACTCCTTGCAACACTATTGGTAGCATATGGCATGCTACTGCATCACCCTAACTGTGTGTTCTTGCGGTTCATTCAAATTTTTGTAAAAAGTCATCTGGATCTAATAACCCATCATAACTTCCGAGTGTTAGAGGCAACACCGGTGCGACTGTGAAGGGATGATTGGTGATGTGCGGCACAAACTTTTCTGTTGTAGGAGCTAGCTCAAGACTTTGCTTAGCTTTTTGCCCTTACATCACTGTGAGCCAATTGCTCATAAACTCTTGTACCCGTGCTGGCTCATTGAAAGCGGGTGCCAAGTGTGGTGGCACGACTTGCTGTAATTGAGATATGAAGCTATTTGACTGGGTTGTGGCATGGTGCGTTCCGCTATATTGATTGCTTACAACAGTATGGACTGATTGCGGAGACGCACGCGCCGTTGACCTTTGTTGTGGTGTCAGCATGATGTATGAACCATCTGGATTTCTCAGACCCATCTGCCTGATTCTTTCCTGGGCTTTCTCGGTAGTAACCCTTTCAATCGGTGTTTCGGGTTCAACTGACGTGATAATTGGTATTGTACCCACTCAGGTAGTTTTAACTTTAAAGCCTGGTGAAACCGTTTTGCTTGGAGAACCAAAGCTCAGGATTTTTTGGTGACAGATCCTCGAATGGTTTAAAGCCAGTTCCTGTTTCCAGTAAACTTCCATCGGGAGTGTACCACCATCCCTTAGATGACTCATTCAGGACAGTTTCTGATGTAACCGGCCCTGTTCCAACACTTGGTGATGATGGAGGCTTTGATGTGCCTTTGGTTGGTGCTGGCAACGTCGACGGTGTGTTCATAACAGTCACCGTAGGTGTTTGAAACCCTGGACTTCCTGGAGAGTCCGATCGCCCTTGATTCTTTGCACTCTTACTTCCTCCACCCATTCTTGTTGACAATAAAGAAAAACCTGAAAGTGACCGATTAGTTAAACAAAAAAGTTTTATGGAAAAAAGGTACGAAATCATATACAACATAAATTCCAATCTTCTTTATTTCATATAAACGGTCCCATGGATGGCGCCAAATGATGAAGCATATTTTCACGGGGTCAAGGTGAACCTACACTTGAGTGCATAAAAGGGGTTTAAGGACTAACAATATTCGAACCTCCGACGCTTGGTCGTGGATAACCCACATCGGTATCATTTCGATTCCGACAGGGTGGCCGATTTGAGAGTCCACCAACAACCTAGCATACGAGGTTGAGTGGCCCAAAGATATTAAGGTTTTATAGTTCAATACATACCTGAAAATCTTTAGAGTGTTGGGATTTAACAAGTTTGAGAAGTCTTAAAACCTTTTAAGAATCTTAATAAACGGAAGCGTGTAATTATCAAATTTTACTTGTTAAACTTTAATCCAATTAAAGCTAAATCCCAATAGGATCAAGTTGTGAATATATACTTACAAATAACAAGAGAGGATAAGAAATGTACCTCCTCAAATTAATTGAGGGTTTAGATTTCTAACAAGATGATGTTGAAGATGATGAAGAAATTGCTTCTAACTTGAAGCCTCAAGAGAGCTATACCCACAAGCTTTTAACTACCAACACCACCCTTAATGTAGTTAGGATTTAGAGACACTTGAATGACCAAAAACCAAGCTTGAAGACCCTTCTTTCTGCCCAAAATTTTTGAACAGCAGCAGCAGTTTTTGGACAGAAAATGTCAGCTGTTTTGGCACTTGAAATGTTGTCCCTTTTGAGTCTTTCTTTGGTCTATAAAACTAGCATGCACTTAGGGAGTTGTGGTCTTTAAAAGTCACAAGAATAAGCATGGGTGGACTCTTCTTGGAGCCTACAAAACTGCCCACACTTACACATTTATTTTATACAAGATTCAATTTTATAAAACTTGTATATAAGTTTATAAAACTTATATAAAACAAACATGTATTTGTTACTTGCAACAATTTTATAAACCATTTTATAAAATATAACACAACATAATTATTTAAACCTATAAATAATTACATATAAATTATCCAAATAATTTATCCCAAGTGATGATATTTTAGAAAACCGATTTTCTAAAATCCAAGTGTCGCGTATTTATTTAACGATCCATTCGTTAAGATTAAATACATATAAGGTGTCGGTTAGCTTGTTATTGGGTATGACCCGACTTGGATCATAACATATTAGCCACATTAATTTAATATGTCTCTCGGGCATACGAAATACCTTCAATCTCCCACTTGCACGAGAAACATAAGAAATTAATGCAAGTGATGGATACCACCTAACGACCGTCCATCACCCCCAATATGCTATGACTTTGTGCCATTCAATAACATCATCCCTTTCGAGTTCCCACCTCGAATATGAATAGGTGAATCTTTCATTATATCCTTTCGTCCTAGATGTCATGTTAAATCCAAGAGGTATAGAGTGATCACCCTCTTATAGATTTAACTTTATCAGGCCTTAGACATCTGACTCTCAACGAATAAGAGGGACAAATTCCATCTTGACTACATACGTCCTAGACACTACACTTCGTACCATACCTGAAGCCTCCCTTATGAGCTACCTTCTCAGAATAGCGGAGGAAAGAATCAAGGCACGATATTCGGTGAATATCTGAACCCAATATGTATCTCAGGTCAAAGGATACAATGATATTCTCCTTTACTCAAGATTACATGTGATCAACCACAAAGGCTCCATTTAGTAAATCTTGAGAGCGGGTCTTCCAATATTTGTATCCCACAAATATCTATGAACCTTGGTTGCAACCTTGCCCCACATTCATCCCGTCTAAACCTCACACTTGTTCCCACAACTGTGATCGACTACGGAATTTAGAATAATTACTTATTCATGGATAAAATATGCAAAATAGGAACATAACTCAAAATAAATTAATACCATAATTATATTAATGAGTTTGAACAATTTCGTTCCGTTACAATACTTAAAACAGATCATGACCAATCACTAGAATATCGAAGCCCTAATGCACAAACATGTCCAGTATGTTTTGCTCCATGTAAGAGCTTCGTGAGAGGATCCGCTATATTAAGATCTGTGTGAACTTTGCGAATACATATCTTTCCCTTTTCAACTTCATCCCTTATGTAGTTGAATCTCCGCTCAATGTGACGGGTCTTTTGGTGAGCACGAGGTTCTTTGATTTGAGCAATCGCACCCTCGTTGTCACAAAAGATCTCAAGAGGGTCCTGAATGGAAGGGACTACTCCTAAGTCGTCGATGAATTTCTTCATCCATGCAGCTTCCTGCACTGCCAATGAGGAGGCAATGTACTCCGACTCTGTAGTGGATAATGCAACAACATCCTGTTTTGAACTCTTCCAAGAGACCGCACCTCCATTTAACATGAAGACATAACCGGATTGTGATCGAGAATCATCTCGATCAGTTTGGAAACTCGCGTCCACGTAACCTTTTACAGCGAGTTCCTCCTCACCAGACCCATATATTAGAAATATATCCTTAGTTCTCCTAAGGTATTTCAATATACTTTTAACAGCAATCCAATGATTGTTTCCTGGGTTATTCTGGTATCTACTTGTCAAGCTTAGAGCGCATGACACATCCGGTCTAGTACATATCATTGCATACATGATTGACCCAATAGCAGATGCGTATGGGACATTTTTCATCCTCTCTTGTTCATCTTTTGTGGTGGGACACTGAGATGAACTGAGAACGGTTCCTCTTTGAATAGGTACCAAACCTTTCTTAGAGTTTTCCATCTTGAACCTTTTCAAGATTTTATCAATGTATGTACTTTGACTTAAACCTATCAATCTCTTGGATCTATTCCTATAGATCCCTATCCCCAATATGTATTGTGCTTCTCCAAGATCCTTAATGGAGAAGCAACTCTTTAGCCAAGTTTTGACTTCTTGCATTGTGGTAATATCATTCCCAAATAATAATATATCATCCACATATAGCACAAGGAACATAACAGAGCTCCCACTAGCTTTCTTGTATACACAAGCTTCATCACCATTTTTAATGAAGCCAAATTTCTTTGCCTCTTCGTTAAAACGATGATTCCACATTCTAGATGCTTGTTTCAATCCGTAGATTGATTTCTTTAACTTGCATACCTTTTTAGGATTTTTCGGATCAACAAAACCTTCGGGTTGTACCATATAGACATCTTCCTTAAGATATCCATTTAGGAAAGCGGTTTTGACATCCATTTGCCATATTTCGTAATCATAATGAGCAGCAATGGCAAACAATATCCTAATAGACTTTAGCATTGCCACAGGCGAGAAAGTTTCATCATAGTCAACCCCTTGAGTTTGAGTGAAACCTTTTGCTACAAGTCTAGCTTTGTATGTATCCAAGTTTCCATGTATGTCGGTTTTCTTCTTGAAAAGCCATTTGCAATCAACTAGCTTGGAGCTAGGAGGTTGCACAACAAGTTCCCAAACTTGGTTTTCATACATGGATTGCATCTCGGCGTTCATGGCTTCCTGCCATTTGTCTTTATCAATCCTTGATAAAGCATCTTCGTAGTTTGTCGGTTCATCCAAATCAACCGTATAGCAACCATCCACGAGAAAACCATATCTCTCAGGAGGATTACTAATCCTACTAGATCTACGAACGCTCTGTATACTTTGATCATCCACATGATTATTTTCAACATCCTCATGTTGAGTGCTAGTGTCAACCATTTGTGTATCATCGGCTTGATCTTGAACCTCTACAAGATCTATTTTCCTTTCACCATCACCTTCCATAAGGAATTTGGTTTCAAGGAATTTCGCCTTTCGAGCAACAAATACATTTTGCTCGGTCGGATCATAGAAATAGTATCCCATATCATCCTTGGGATATCCTATGAAAATACACTTTGTGGATCGAGCATGTAACTTATTAGCAACATGGCGCTTAGGATAAGCTTCACATCCCCATACTTTCAAGTATGATAGAGAAGGAGGTTTTCCAAACCACATCTCATGAGGAGTTCGTTCCACTTTCTTGGTTGGGGCCATATTTAAAATACGAGCCGCGGAGCTTAGACAATAACCCCAAAATGATAGAGGTAACGAGCTTCTTGCCATCATAGATCGAACCATATCCATTAGGGTTCGGTTCCTCCTTTCGGAAACTCCATTAAGTTGGGGTGTTCCGGGTGGAGTAAGTTGTGAGATGATTCCACAACTCCTAAGATGATCTTGGAAAGCATCGCTTAGGTATTCACCTCCTCTATCGGTACGAAGTACCTTAATTGTCTTATTGAGTTGATTTTGTACTTCGTTTTGATATTCTTTGAATGCTTCAAACGTTTTGTCCTTGTGACTTAATAAGTAGAGATATCCGAAACGACTAAAGTCATCAATGAATGTAACAAAGTATCTTTCACCATTCCTTGTCATGGGCTTAAAGGGTTCACACACATCCGAATGTATTATTCCCAATAAGTCTTTAGCCCTTTCATAGGTCCCTTTGAAAGGTGCTTTAGTCATCTTGCCTTGTAAACAAGACTCACATACATCAAACGAATCCATTTCATTTGATTTCAAAAGTCCATTCTTTTGAAGTGTATGCATTCGGTTCTTGTTTATGTGACCAAGGCGACAATGCCATAAGTAGGAATCACTCAAATCCCTTTTGAGTTTCTTGGTGCTTGTATGGTACATTGAGCTACTAGATGATGTGTCATCATGAACCAATTCATAAATTCCATTTGAAGGCGAAGCCTTGAAATAGAATACATTATCTAAATAAACATGGATATCATCATTAACAAAATTAAGATTAAAACCACATTGTTTCAAACGGGAAACGGAAATAATGTTTCGACATAAATCGGGTGCATACAAAACATCTTTCAAAATAAGTTCCAAACCACTTGGAAGCTTTAACACAAAGTCTCCTTGAGCCTTCACTTGCACTTTGGCTCCATTACCCATGTAGAGACTTGATGTTCCCGTTTGCTTGCTACTTCCTTTGAACCCCTGCAATGAATTGCAAATGTGAGTTCCACATCCAGTGTCTAATACCCATGTATTAGAAGAAGTAATACTAAGCTCTATATATACCATATATATATTACCTGAGGATTGTCCCGCATCCCTCTTTTCCTTCAACTCCTTAAGGTAGACCGGGCAGTTTCGTTTCCAGTGACCCATTTCACCGCTACCGAAACATGGGTCTTCCTTGGGGTTTGCTTGTCCGGCAACCTTTTGTTTGTTTTTGGTTGGGGTAGCCATCTTTCCCTTTCCCTTGCCTTGATGGGCGGGTCCTTTCCTCTTAGCCGCCTTAGGCTTAGAGGTGTTGTTACCTTTGGACCCACCATCATTGATCACTAGCACGGGTGAAGTCCTTTTACCCATGCTAGTTTCGGCCGTCCTTAACATGCCATGAAGCTCACCAATGGTCTTATCCATCCCATTCATATTGTAATTAATTACAAATTAGTCAAACCTCTTTGACAAGGAGTTTAGGATAAGATCGGTGGCTAGCTCATTGGATATGTTGAGATTGAGACGGTTAGCGCGATCAATGAGGCTTTTCATTTTGAGAACATAAGATGAGACGGATTGGGTGTCATCCATACGACATGCATGTAGCGCTCGAACCGTTTCGAAGCGCTCGACACGTGCTTGTTGAAGGAACATCTCCTTCAATTGCGTAATCATGTCATATGCACTATGATGTTCGAAATCCTTTTGGAGTTCGGGTATCATAGTCCCAAGCATTAGGCAAGCGACTTGCACCGAATCGGCGCAATACTTGTCATAATAAGCCATGCCCTCTAGATCTTCCTCATCCAGTTGGTCGGAAATAGGGTCCTCCAACACATACGCTTTATCCTCAAGTTTGAGGACAATCCTAAGATTAAAGAACCAATCCATAAAGTTCGTATGGTTGAGTTTGTCTTTCTCGAGGAGAGACCTTAACGATAGGTTGTTTAGGTTAAGTGGTGCATTTTGCATGTTGTTGTTGTTATTGGCGGCCATCTACAAAATTCAACAAAGTTCTTTTAAGTATCGATTTTAAATTTAATAAACAATACCCTTTTATTTTTAATTGTTTTATTAAATCTTAGAATCCAACGGTAAATCAAATTTCGGTTAGGTGACCTTTATCCCGTCATTTGATTTAGCTAGGTAGTCATTTATGTGACAATTGCAATCCTTTTGCAACTTCTAAGTTATGGGATCATGCAATCCTTTTGCATGGCATATTTATCCCATCAACGCCTATTTGTTCCTCATGCTTCGGTGACCCTAAGTTCATGATTCCTAAACCAAGTCGTCCTACTTGTGCAAACATGTAAAATTAACATACAAGTGGTTAGGTGACCTTTATCCCACAAGCATGCGAATTTTACCTTAAGCATATTAGTTAGTTCATAATGGTTAGGTGACCTTTATCCCATTATGAGTTCCCTACTATGTTCAAGTGTTCCCACAAAAGGATGGCGTTAAACTTGTTTACCTTGTTTTAGTTAAGGGATTTTAAGTTTTCATTAATTCTAGTTTGAGAAAACTTTTATGCCATACACTAACATGCATTTAGTGTATGGTTCATTTGAAATTCATTTTCATGTCTATAAACCATTTTATATATATGATCCTAATCATGATCTTAATAACCGTTTATTAATGTCCTTTTAGCCATTTTTAATTTAACCAATTAAATTGCCATTTTGCTTGTTGTTAACTTGTGTGATTAACTTGTAGCATACAACCATACAATAAACAACCACGCATGCAAAACAAATATGTTCACAATCAAGCCATTTTGGTAGACATTTATTTAGCCGAAAACAAATGCCACCGGATAAGGGGTTATAACACAAAGTAGGAGATTTCAAATCTCCCACTTAACCTTGCATCCAAATGCTTCTTCATGTGTTCTTCAAGTCTTCATCATTCTTCATCATTATACAAAATATATCCTAATACATTTTGTCTAAAAAATGAAATTACAACCTAATCTATTTTACATACCAAATATAAAATAAATTACATAACCAAATGAATTATTACATGCCAAATGAATAAATATTATTACAAACCAATTGAATAAATATCAATCAACCATGCATGCAACCAAACACAAGGTCAAGGCTTAGATTGTGAACATCATCAACATTAGTGATAGGCAATACAGAATCACAAGTGATTGGAAACACAGAATCACAGGTGATCTGCAACACAGAATCACAAGTGATTGGCAATATAGAATCACAAGTGATCGGCAACACAGAATCACAAGTGATTGGCAGTACAGAATCACAAGTGATTTGCAGTACAGAATCACAAGTGATTGGCAGTACAGAATGCAGAATCACAAGTGATTTTGGCCAAAATGACAAACCACCCAAAACCAAAAATTTTACATTCTACTTCATGCATGTTCATAGAATGCAAAATTATAGTGGGTTTAATAACCATCTCGAAGCATATTTCAACAACTTCGGCTCTAGATACCATTGTTGGGATTTAACAAGTTTGAGAAGTCTTAAAACCTTTTAAGAATCTTAATAAACGGAAGCGTGTAATTATCAAATTTTACTTGTTAAACTTTAAGCCAATTAAAGCTAAATCCCAATAGGATCAAGTTGTGAATATATACTTACAAATAACAAGAGAGGATAAGAAATGTACCTCCTCAAATTAATTGAGGGTTTAGATTTCTAACAAGATGATGTTGAAGATGATGAAGAAATTGCTTCTAACTTGAAGCCTCAAGAGAGCTATACCCACAAGCTTTTAACTACCAACACCACCCTTAATGTAGTTAGGATTTAGAGACACTTGAATGACCAAAAACCAAGCTTGAAGACCCTTCTTTCTGCCCAAAATTTTCGAACAGCAGCAGCAGTTTTTGGACAGAAAATGTCAGCTGTTTTGGCACTTGAAATGTTGTCCCTTTTGAGTCTTTCTTTGGTCTATAAAACTAGCATGCACTTAGGGAGTTGTGGTCTTTAAAAGTCACAAGAATAAGCATGGGTGGACTCTTCTTGGAGCCTACAAAACTGCCCACACTTACACATTTATTTTATACAAGATTCAATTTTATAAAACTTGTATATAAGTTTATAAAACTTATATAAAACAAACATGTATTTGTTACTTGCAACAATTTTATAAACCATTTTATAAAATATAACACAACATAATTATTTAAACCTATAAATAATTACATATAAATTATCCAAATAATTTATCCCAAGTGATGATATTTTAGAAAACCGATTTTCTAAAATCCAAGTGTCGCGTATTTATTTAACGATCCATTCGTTAAGATTAAATACATATAAGGTGTCGGTTAGCTTGTTATTGGGTATGACCCGACTTGGATCATAACATATTAGCCACATTAATTTAATATGTCTCTCGGGTATACGAAATACCTTCATAGAGATCGTAAGAAGCTTTGTTCGTATGATAGAGATTTGTATGCTGTAGTTTACGTATGAGTAAACAAGTGAACGTATATGTTTTTAGGGTTTATGAGCTATATATTTATAGGCTCACAAATTAGGGTTTCGGTAGAATCTTTTCCCTAATTAAATGCAATCTCATCCTTAACTAACTTTCGTTATTTAAGGAAGAGAATCCGACTTGATTATACCGTACACTCTTCTAGAATGTACCGGACCCTTAAGCAAGTATACGAAACTCGCATCAGATGGTATAGGCGCATAGGGTGCGACTATACCCATAACGTATGCCTTTGTGTGCAATTTAGTGCTTCAGATGCGCATCCGCACAACCCTGCGGATATGCGTATCATTATCTTTAAATTCCGTTTCATCATTAATTACTTTCGGTATTCGATTCATTCATTATTTTTATCATTGTAATCATGAATGCTTATTGTTTTGATTATGGCTTTGTTTCTTGCAACTTTAATATGCTAGGCTAAATAATTTGTGTGTTTACTTGAGATATTGGATTATTCTATCTATTGGATTGTTCTATCTATTGGATTTAATGTCTTGTGATTTAAATTGATCGTGTTTCATTAAAGATACATTGTTATGCACGTTCTATATTCTTAATTCAATCACATAGGTTGTTAATCTTTTAATGTGAGTTAAATTGAGATGCAATTTATGCTTCAACACTTAGGTGATCTAGACAATTAGATAAGTTATTTCAAGTGATTGTGTCATTGGTTTAATTGGTGATTGAAAGGGCTGTAAACTACATAATAGTGTAGTTATTTCAATTGATTGTTATAGCTAGGATTTTAGGTGAGTTTAGTCCAAATCAAATCTCATTAGTTTTTATCAAATATAGTTTAATCTTTTGAAGAAAGTTTATGTGAGTTTACTAACTTTAATTGATTTAAACTTTGTGAGAAGTCATAAAACTATATTAAAGACATAGCAATTGATAGTAACTGCAAGAACAATCTATATCAATAGTGAATCATTCAAGTGGACACCGTTTTCTCTTAATTGTTAATTCATTTCATTTGCTTCACGTTAATTGCGTGAATTAAAATACAATCCGAACCTCTTTTATTAAACTCTTAGGATAATTACTAGTTTTAAGATCTCAATTAAACTGCTCTATGTGGAACGAACTGGTCAAATTACTTATAGGTTACTGCATGATCGGGTTATATTTGCCTGTAATTGTGTGATAACTGGTAAGATTTTAGCTAGTCATTTTAAGGTACGATTTCACATCATCAACTTTTTGGCGCCGCTGCCGGGGAGCGGTTCTACATTGGGATTTTAAGCTTACTTTTAATTATTAGATCCTTTTGTAAGAAGCAATTCTTGCAAAAGTTACTTTACTGTCATTTTATTCGGATTTACGCGCAGTTTTGTTGTGGTGTAATTACAGGTTAGGTACAAATAACTCTAGAACTGCTAGAGTTTACCATACACGCAGTAAAGCTAAAGAAGAGCAGGAAATCGCTGAAGGTTTCACTGAATTACCTTTTTATGTTACGTATTTTGAATATATTAAGAAAGAAGAAGTTATACTGGCTGAAGGAGAGGAAGGTCAATCAATGGAAGCAATGATGAAAGCTACGAGGGCTGGTAATGGGTATGCCATTAGACAACCGGCAGTCAACACAGATTTTGAGGTTAAGGGGCAGATTTTGAATATGATAACTCACTAGTGTCAGTTTAGGGATACACCGAAAGAGGATGCATTCGAGCATCTTGGGAACTTCAAAAGCATTTGTAATTTGTTCAAAATTGCCCACGTTGAAGATATTGTTATCTATTTGAGGGTTTTTCCTTGGTCTTTGAAAGACGATGCCAAGGACTGGTTAGATACATTGCTCGAAGATGAGATTGACAGTTGGATGGTTATGGAAGACAGATTCTTGCAGCGTTTCTTTCCAGCTTCTAAGGCTACTAAATTATAGAGTGACATTAATCACTTTGTTCAAAAGTCAAATGAGACACTCTATGATGCTTGGACCCTTTTCGGTAAAATGCTTCGTAATTGTCCTCAACGCGGGTTGAACAATTTTAACAAGGTCCGAATATTTTTATAAGGGTGTCAATGTGCCGACAATGAAAGAAATCAATATTGCTGCAGGTGGTTCGATAATGAAAAAGACTCTGGATAAAGCTTACAACATCATCTCCGAAACTGCTACGCATTCTTATGATTGGCATCAAGATTTGGATGTTTCTCGATCTTCTCACGTTTCTAGTACCGAAACTAGTGACGAGCTCGCTTCAGTTAAGGCTCAACTTGTAACCTTTAAAAGACAGATGGATTCTATGACTAAAGAGATGCACGCGATAAAGGTTGGTTGTGAGTTATGTCAAGGACCACATTTTACGAAAGATTGTGATCAAGCGTCGATGGAGGAACAGGCTAATTATTTGGGTTATGTGAAAAAGGGTAATTTTGCACTTAGTGAATTTCCTGGTGGAAGGCAGTTTTCAACTAAGCGGGTAATACGAGTGGGGTAATAATTATCAAAGTGGAAATCAAGTTTTTCAGGGCAATCAGAAGACTTATCCGTATAGGTGTAACGACCCGTCAAAATCGCTATTGACGCGGCACGTTAATCATTGATTCCACAGTGAGGTTTTGACCTCTATATGATACGTTTTGATAAAATATTGCATTCATTAAAATAAGTGACTTTCTAAACATAGAAAGTTATAAACATGTGGGCAAGTGCTTAGGTATAAGCAAAACCCCGAAATACATAAGTCTTTAATTTACAGGTTGACATCACAGTCCAATTATTTATTACACAACGCAGTTTTATTTTGAATGCAATAAACTTTGTACAAAGCATGAGATACTCCATGCAGGCAACAAGCACATCACAGCGGAAGCATTCTAAGGACCTGAGAATAAAACATGCTAAAAAGTCAACACGAATGTTGGTGAGTTATAGGTTTAATTGCTCGAGTCATAAACATGTATAAAGATAGACCACAAGATTTCATCAAAAGTTTATCAATAGATTCTACGTAACAGAGCACCCTGGTAACTAAACTTAACGCTATAGTGATAATTACCCCATTCGTTTTAATATACGCAAACCAACGTGTCTTAAACTCAAATAACATACGTCCGTTAAAAGGCTAGCGCTCTAGCTCGGACGGGGATGTCAAGCCCTATGGATCCATATACAATTATTCGCGCCCACCAGTCCATATCCTATGTACTGGCAGCTACTAGTTACCAAAGCTAAGGGATTTTCGGTTTAACTCAGTGTAGAATTTAGTATGTACTTGTGTCTTATCGCGTTTAAAATAAATTGCATGTATTCTCAGCCCAAAAATATTTAAAGTATTTAAAAAGGGATCTATAACTCACAGTTCAATATTGCGATTCAATATTGTAGGCAAATTGCGTAGACGTAATGATGGTAGACGACTGTATGGTTGGTCTTGGATTCAAGAACAATACCCCGAACAATACCCAAAATTTCCTTATTTTAAAACGGTTTGAAACCCGAATTAAAAATACCCTCGAATATACTTTATTATTATTAAACTTAAAATTAAAATTATAATTATAATTATAAATATAAAATTTTACGTAAAGAAATTATTATGAAAAATTCGTCGAGCAAAACTGACCTTTTATAGTACTTTTCGATTTACTGTAGCTCATGCGATCGCATGAGTTTTCAGTGTTTTTGCCATGCGATCGCATGGCCGCCTTTTCTGTTTTTGTTTGCTAGTTTGTCGACATCAAATAGTGTTTACTGTAGCAAATAGTGTGTTACTGTAGCAAATAGTGTTTTACTGTAGCAAATAGTGTTTTACTGTAGCAAATAGTGTTTCACTGTAGCAAATCACTGTAGCAAACTCGTTTTCACTGTAGCAAAATACGGTTTCACTGTAGCAAATAGTGTTTTACTGTAGCAAATTGTGTTTTACTGTAGCAAAGTAATTTTTACTGTAGCAAATAGGGTTTTACTGTAGGAAAGTCGTTTTTACTTGTACATATATATATACATACATATAATTGTTCATGAATCGTCGAGAGTAATCAAAGGTAATTGTATATATGAAACAGTTCTAAAATTTTGAGACTCAATCTAACAGACTTTGTTTAGCGTGTTAAAATAATAAATCGTATAGAGAATTGGTTTAAATAAGTCAAAAATTTTCGGGTCATCACAGTACCTCCCCCTTAAAGAAAATTTCGTCCCGAAATTTTGAGTAGTACCTGTTTCATGAGCGATATCAGTGAACAAATGTGGATACTTTTGCTTCATCTGATCTTCACGTTCCCAAGTAAACTCGGGTCCTCGTCTAGCGTTCCAACGAACTCTAACTATCGGTATTTTGCTTTGTTTTAATTGTTTGACCTCACGGTCCATGATTTCAACAGGTTCTTCGACAAAATGGAGTTTATCATTGATTCGTATTTCATCAAGAGGAATTACGACATCCTCTTCAGCTAAACTATTCTTCAAATTTGACACGTGAAATGTGTCGTGAACACTACTAAGTTCTTGTGGTAGCTTTAATCGATAAGCAACTGCTCCAATTCTTTCGGTGATTTCAAAGGGTCCTACGTACCTAGGACTTAGCTTTCCTCGTTTACCGAATCGTACAACGCCTTTCCAGGGTGACACTTTCAACATGACTTTGTCGCCCACTTGAAATTCTAGCGGTTTTCTTCTTACATCAGCATAACTCTTTTGGCGACTCATGGCCGTTTTCAATCGCTGTTGTATTTGAATGATCTTTTCGGTGGTTTCATGAATAATTTCTGGTCCAGTAAGTTGTCTTTCTCCTACTTCACTCCAACAGATAGGAGATCTGCACTTTCTACCGTAAAGTGCTTCAAATGGTGCTGCGTTGATGCTCGTATGATAGCTGTTATTGTATGAAAATTCTGCCAACGGTAAGTGTCGATCCCAACTGGTTCCAAAGTCAATCACGCATGCCCGTAACATGTCTTCCAATGTTTGTATTGTTCTTTCACTTTGACCATCTGTCTGTGGGTGATAAGCGGTGCTCATATCTAATCGAGTTCCCAATGCTTTTTGTAATGATTGCCAAAAACGTGATGTGAATCGGGTGTCGCGATCAGATATGATGGAGATGGGTACACCATGCCTGGAAACTACTTCCTTCAAATATAGGCGTGCTAATTTCTCCATACTGTCTGTCTCCTTTATTGGTAAGAAGTGAGCTGATTTAGTTAGACGATCAACTATCACCCAAATAGTATCATGACTACTTGCAGTCCTTGGCAATTTCGTAATGAAATCCATGGTTATTCTTTCCCATTTCCACTGCGGAATTTCTGGTTGTTGCAGTAATCCTGACGGCTTTTGGTGCTCAGCTTTGACCTTTGCACACGTCAAACATTTGCTTACATAAGTAGCAATTTCTGTCTTCATATTAGGCCACCAATAAAACTTCTTGAGATCGTGGTACATTTTCCCGTTTCCTGGGTGAATTGAGTACCTCGTTTTGTGTGCTTCATCCAGTACTAGTTGCCTTAGGTTACCATGTTTTGGTACCCATATCCTACCAGCAAAATACAGGGTTCCATCGGCTTTTACTTCAAGTTGTTTTTCTAACCCTTTGCTCATTTCGCCTTTTTCGTTTTCTTCTTTTAAAGCTTCTAACTGTGCTGCTTGAATTTGCTTTGTGAGATCAGTACGAATTGTAATATTCAAAGCTCGAACCCTAAGAGGTTTTACTCTTTCTTTTCGACTTAAGGCATCAGCTACAACATTAGCCTTTCCGGGGTGGTAACGGATTTCACAATCGTAATCGTTTAACAACTCTACCCAGCGACGTTGCCTCATATTGAGTTGTTTTTGATCAAAAATATGCTGAAGACTCTTATGGTCAGTGTACACTGTACACTTGGTGCCATATAGATAGTGTCTCCATATTTTGAGTGCAAAAACTACTGCTCCAAGTTCTAAATCATGCGTCGTATAGTTCTTTTCATGAATTTTTAGTTGTCGTGAGGCATATGCGATGACTTTTGTGCATTGCATTAATACACATCCTAAACCTTGGCGTGAAGCATCACAATAGATCACGAAATCATCATTTCCTTCCGGTAATGACAAAATGGGTGCAGACGTTAACTTCTTCTTTAATAACTGGAATGAGGATTCCTGTTCTGTGGACCAATCATACTTCTTTCCCTTTTGAGTCAATGCAGTTAAGGGTTTGGCGATTCTAGAGAAATCTTGAATGAATCTTCGGTAGTAACCAGCAAGACCTAAGAATTGGCGAATTTGTGTTGGAGTCTTCGGGATTTCCCATTTACTAATGGCTTCGATCTTGGCGGGGTCAACTTTAATTCCATGTTTACTGACAACATGGCCCAAAAATTGTACTTCTTGTAACCAGAAATCACACTTCGAAAATTTTGCGTACAATTCTTCTTTCTTGAGTATCTCTAGTACCAGTCTTAAGTGTTGCTCATGTTCTTCCTTGTTCTTCGAGTAAATCAATATGTCGTCGATAAAAACAATAACAAATTTGTCTAAATACGGTCTACAGATGCGATTCATTAGATCCATGAATACTGCTGGAGCATTAGTTAATCCAAAAGGCATGACTAGGAACTCATAGTGACCGTAACGGGTTCTGAACGCGGTTTTAG
The DNA here is from genome assembly GCF_046630445.1 of Rutidosis leptorrhynchoides. Lineage (NCBI taxonomy): Eukaryota > Viridiplantae > Streptophyta > Magnoliopsida > Asterales > Asteraceae > Rutidosis > Rutidosis leptorrhynchoides. The sequence continues at coordinate 325,039,800 of NC_092339.1, read as the reverse complement.
GAACATCTTCTTCCTTCACTCTCAGTTGATGATATCCGGAGCGTAGATCAATCTTAGAATAAACACTTGATCCTTGCAATTGATCAAACAAATCATCAATCCTCGGTAATGGGTACCGATTCTTGATCGTTAATTTGTTTAATTCTCTGTAATCTATGCACATTCTCATAGATCCATCCTTCTTCTTGACGAACAGAATAGGAGCACCCCAAGGTGAAAAACTAGGACGAATAAATCCACGGTCCGATAATTCTTGCAACTGGTCTTGTAATTCTTGCATTTCTGAAGGTGCAAGTCTATATGGAGATCGGGCTACAGGTGTAGCTCCTGGTATGAGATCAATCTGGAATTCTACACATCTGTGTGGAGGTAGCCCCGGTAATTCTTCTGGAAATACTCCGGGATATTCTCTTACAACCGGCATGTCATTAATGCTTCTTTCTTCAGTATCAATCTTCTTTACATGTGCCAGAATAGCATAACAACCTTTTCTTATAAGTTTCTGGGCCTTCATACAGCTGATAAAGTTCAGCTTTGAGTTGCTCTTCTCCCCATAAATCATTAATGACGTTTCATCTTTACGAGGGATGCGGATTGCTTTCTCAGCGCAAACAACTTCCGCTCTTGTTTTGGACATCCAGTCCATGCCAACGATTACGTCAAAACTTCCTAATTCTACGAGTATCAAATCGATTTTGAAGGTTTCACCAGCGAGATTCATTTCGCAACCATGGCAAATTTTATCGGCTTTTATCAGTTTACCATTAGCTAATTCAATAGTATATTTATCGTCTAGAGGTAATGATGCACATTTTAGTTTAAAACTAAAGTCTTTACACATATAACTTCTATCAGCACCCGTATCAAACATAATAGAAGCTAGTTGATTATTAACGGTAAACGTACCCGTGACAAGATTAGGATCCTCTCGTGCTTTACTGGCACTAACATTAAATGCCCTCCCTCGTGCGGGTTCTTTGTTCTTCTCCTTATCAGGGCATTGATTTATAAAGTGACCAGACTTCCCGCATCCATAACATTTCTTGACATCGGTCAATTTTGTCTTTACTTCAGAAACGGTGGCATAACAATCTTTCGCCACATGTCCTTTCTTGTTGCACTTATCACATACCACTTGGCAATAGCCTGCATGATGTGTGTAACACCTTTTGCAGAACGGATGAGGTCCCTTATAGTTAGGACTTGCAGTTGCCCCATCTTGTTTACCTTTAAAAGTTTCTTGTTTCTTCAGGTGAGTACTTTTGCCCTTATAGTCTTCCCATTTCCTCTTTCCTTCAGTTGTCTTGACTTCGGTAATTGGTGCCTTAATCGAACTCTCTGTGATCTGGTCCATGAGTTGGTGTGCCATTGTCATGGCTTCCTGCATCGTATTCGGTTTGGACGATGTAACATTTCCTTTGATATTGATCGATAAACCGTCAATATACATTTCTATCTTTCGTTTCTCGTTTGGCACCAATTCGGGACACAACAAGGCTAGTTCCATGAAACGCTTTTCATAGTTATTGAGATTCGCGCCGATAACCTTCAGATTACGTAACTCAGATTCCATTTTTCTGATCTCGTTTCGAGGACAGTACTCCTCGATTAGCATCTTTTTCAGTTCTTCCCAAGAGATATCATATGCCGTATCTATTCCTTCTGCTTTAGCATAATTGTTCCACCAAGTAAGTACACCATCTTGCAATGTGCACGAAGCATACTTTGACTTGTCTCCGTTCGCACAATTACTGATTTTGAAAACGGACTCCATCTTTTCAAACCATCGGGTTAGACCGACTGGTCCCTCGGTTCCACTAAACGTCTGTGGTTTGCATCCTTGAAAAGTTTTGTATGAGCATCCGTTTCGTGAGTTTGTGTTTACGGCTACTGCTTTGGCTGCTACTTCGGCTGTTGCTTTTGCTGCCTCGGCTGCAGCAATTCTTTCATTCACACGTTTCTCGACTAGTTGCTCAAACTCAGCATCTGACATTTGAGACATGTTTCTTCAATAAACACAACAGATATAATTTAATCATATAGAATATTATAGGTAAAATGAGTTGTCAATAGTTAATCGTAGCATATTAATAATATGAACCGATTATTATAAAAGCCTTTTCTTCTTATTAGCATTTTATAATTATTTCTAGGGTATTATCTACCCGTTAAGTTCATACATAATAGCTAGTACAAGGAATTAACTACTAAAATCCTAATAATATTCCACTATGAAAAATTATAGCGAGTTATTACATTATTATGTAATAATAATAATAAGAAATAGTAATAATACAAATAATCATTCCATGCATTTATTATTAATAAACCAAAATAATACAATACCATACAATACCGATATTTTACATAGGCATATTTTACATAACAAGATAGAGTAGCACACATAAGCAATAAAATAGCGCATGGAAGATTTATGGTTGCGAGGTCGTTTATTCAGAACTATCAGAAACTTCTTCCCATTTGGTTCTCTCTGCCAATTGTTTGTGTGCACATGGTCCGACAGACATTCTGGCAGTGTATTTTATTTTTAGTTGGGGTTTTGAGGTACCCGTTGCCTCAGTGGGTTTAATACAATAAGGGTGGTTACGGATCGAATGGTCCTGTTCTTTTTTAATAATTAAGGACATTTTATTATTGTGGTTGTTTTTATTATCTATAGCAAGTTGGAATTTCTCCTTAGTGATCTCTTTTATTTCATTAGCGAAATCCTCCTCCTTACTGATCTCGTCTGATGACGAACTGTCTGAGTCATGTGTAGGAGAATATGATGACGAACTGCAAGAATATGTACCGGTGGTCATGAACCGAAATCTGCCAGGCGTAATCGGCACAACTCGCCCGTCGGCGGTATATCTGGACCAATGTCCATATTTGTTTAGAAATGGGCGATCCTCATTTACTCCAGGGATCATGGGTCCATGCCAACGATACTGTGGCTCCAGAAAACTAAAGCTGGGTGGAGCTGGAACCTCCTCTGGGTTTACCGGGAGTTGAGATTCCCCGGCTAACACAATTTCTTCTTTAATAGGTATTGGAACGCCCTTTTCAGTTGTGGATAGAATAGATTCAGTGTCCGATCCCGAGTCGTACAAAATGATAGGATTAGAGGAAGTCATCTATCACATAATTGAAACAACAATTACGTTAGCATATAAATATATCACATATAATGTTTTTGACCAAATAATAAGCAAAAATCAGTAAAAACAGATATGGTCATAGTCCAGACTCGCTAATGCATCCTAACAATTACCAGTTAAATACACTAATGTAATTTCTGGTTCCCTATGACCTCAAGCTCTGATACCAACTGTAACGACCCGTCAAAATCGCTATTGACGCGGCACGTTAATCATTGATTCCACAGTGAGGTTTTGACCTCTATATGATACGTTTTGATAAAATATTGCATTCATTAAAATAAGTGACTTTCTAAACATAGAAAGTTATAAACATGTGGGCAAGTGCTTAGGTATAAGCAAAACCCCGAAATACATAAGTCTTTAATTTACAGGTTGACATCACAGTCCAATTATTTATTACACAACGCAGTTTTATTTTGAATGCAATAAACTTTGTACAAAGCATGAGAGACTTGATACCAACTGTAACGACCCGTCAAAATCGCTATTGACGCGGCACGTTAATCATTGATTCCACAGTGAGGTTTTGACCTCTATATGATACGTTTTGATAAAATATTGCATTCATTAAAATAAGTGACTTTCTAAACATAGAAAGTTATAAACATGTGGGCAAGTGCTTAGGTATAAGCAAAACCCCGAAATACATAAGTCTTTAATTTACAGGTTGACATCACAGTCCAATTATTTATTACACAACGCAGTTTTATTTTGAATGCAATAAACTTTGTACAAAGCATGAGAGACTCCATGCAGGCAACAAGCACATCACAGCGGAAGCATTCTAAGGACCTGAGAATAAAACATGCTAAAAAGTCAACACGAATGTTGGTGAGTTATAGGTTTAATTGCTAGAGTCATAAACATGTATAAAGATAGACCACAAGATTTCATCAAAAGTTTATCAATAGATTCTACGTAACAGAGCACCCTGGTAACTAAACTTAACGCTATAGTGATAATTACCCCATTCGTTTTAATACACGCAAACCAACGTGTCTTAAACTCAAATAACATACGTCCGTTAAAAGGCTAGCGCTCTAGCTCGGACGGGGATGTCAATCCCTATGGATCCATATACAATTATTCGCGCCCACCAGTCCATATCCTATGTACTGGCAGCTACTAGTTACCAAAGCTAAGGGATTTTCGGTTTAACTCAGTGTAGAATTTAGTATGTACTTGTGTCTTATCGCGTTTAAAATAAATTGCATGTATTCTCAGCCCAAAAATATTTAAAGTATTTAAAAAGGGATCTATAACTCACAGTTCAATATTGCGATTCAATATTGTAGGCAAATTGCGTAGACGTAATGATGGTAGACGACTGTATGGTTGGTCTTGGATTCAAGAACAATACCCCGAACAATACCCAAAATTTCCTTATTTTAAAACGGTTTGAAACCCGAATTAAAAATACCCTCGAATATACTTTATTATTATTAAACTTAAAATTAAAATTATAATTATAATTATAAATATAAAATTTTACGTAAAGAAATTATTATGAAAAATTCGTCGAGCAAAACTGACCTTTTATAGTACTTTTCGATTTACTGTAGCTCATGCGATCGAATGAGTTTTCAGTGTTTTTGCCATGCGATCGCATGGCCGCCTTTTCTGTTTTTGTTTGCTAGTTCGTCGACATCAAATAGTGTTTACTGTAGCAAATAGTGTGTTACTGTAGCAAATAGTGTTTTACTGTAGCAAATAGTGTTTCACTGTAGTAAATAGTGTTTCACTGTAGCAAATCACTGTAGCAAACTCGTTTTCACTGTAGCAAATACGGTTTCACTGTAGCAAATAGTGTTTTACTGTAGCAAATTGTGTTTTACTGTAGCAAATAGGGTTTTACTGTAGGAAAGTCGTTTTTACTTGTACATATATATATACATACATATAATTGTTCATGAATCGTCGAGAGTAATCAAAGGTAATTGTATATATGAAACAGTTCTAAAATTTTGAGACTCAATCTAACAGACTTTGTTTAGCGTGTTAAAATAATAAATCGTATAGAGAATTGGTTTAATGTAACGACCCGGAAATTTCCGACCAAATTTAAACTCTAATCTCTATATGGTTCCGACACGATAAGCAAAAACCCTAAAGTTGACCCGCATTTTTTTTCGATCGTTCTATACTTATAAGATTAATATTTACATAAATTAAAACTTACCAACATGATAAGTAATCCAAATTGTCGAGATTTATATTTCCGAAAAGAGTTTTACACAACGTTTGACCGTCTAGTTTGACCGACGATATCACGAACTATACAATATATGATAATTATACGTTTGCGTATATATATGTATATATACATATTTAACATGATTAATGAATGTTTTAATATCTTATTTTGTATCAAAAACTATAAGTTATAAGTATATTTTGAAATTACTAACTTAAGTTTTCAAAACGATAACTATACGTAACGTTATTTGACATAAATACTTAAGACTTATAATGTTTATACATATATCGTATAAGTAATGTATTTACTCACTTTTAAGACTTAAATACATAAAATCATATAAGTGTATTCACAAAAGATAGCTATATTTGAATCCTCATTCCATTTTTCACAAAATTTCTATACGTATATCTAGAGTATTTGTACTCGTATCATACCTAGCTTCTATACGTATTTACTATTGGTATATACACATCAAATCACCACCTAACCAGCCCTTGTTACTACCCTAGGTATAAGGTAATTGCTTTTGTATTATTGTTTGACAAATACATAAGATTACAAACTAAAATTTTGTCATGTTATCCTTAAAGATCACATTTTTAGGAGTATATATGTATCATCATTTTGATTCATTTACTACTTCAATCTCCTAGCTAAAACACACACACTTATAACCCTTAAACACCTTCAACAATTCAGTAAAGTTCTAAGAAGATCTAGCTTCAAAAACCTTACATAAACACCATAAGAAAACCATACAAAAACACTTCAAGAAAACCTTCCAAGAACACCAACTTACTTCCAATCTTTCATCCACTTCTATCACCCTTTTGATTCTAGCTTCTTACTCCTCTTTTACAGCAAACTTATCCAAGGAACTTGAGGTAGAATCTATGTTCATAACCTTGTTCGATTCATATATATCTAGCTATCTTATTTTGTGGTACAAAAGTTTAACAACAAGAACATAGTTTGAATGTTTTCAAACTTGTTTGCAAACTAAATAGATCCTTATAACTTAACTTTTAAAATACTTCAAGACCTGTAATATAACTTAAATATATGCTAATTTAATAAGGTAAAACTTGGTTTTTCAAAGTATAAGTATTTTTAGAAAAATGGTCATTAAATGATTTTTTTTTTTGTAACAAAATGTTTAACTTCATATGTTTCACTAATGTTTCACTTATGCCGTATGATTTTGAATACAAACCAAGGTATTTACAGTTCATAGTCTTAAAGAAGAACTCGATCCAAGAAGATGGCAATTTGAATCAACGAAAACGGACTTGTAACGAAGAAACTATGACCGAAACAAAATTGGTTATCCTAGATCATTTCAACTACGGGATCAATTGGAAAAAAAGATATAAATCACATATTTCTAAGATAACATGATATTTTATATATATGTACTCATAATTCAATTTCATATGGTTCAGGATCACCCGTAAACAACACGAGAAGATTAATCATAAGATCCCATGATTGTACGCAACACGTCATTTGACAACACCGGTACTTTATGTACGCAACACGTCATTTGACAACACCGGTACCATGGGTCAAGATTAATCTCGACCAACACATATACGATGGGGTTTTATGGGAGTTTTATTTATTTCGTTGGGGGTTTATTTATTGCGGGTATATTAAACATCTAAAAATGAACCATTAAAATTGAATTACTAACATCGAAACGCTAACTACGGACTAAGGAATTATTCAAAGTATTAAAAGTATTATAAATATATATACGAGATGTTTGTTTAAAATGAAAATATATTGATATATTATATATGGATAGGTTCGTGATATCAACCGGAAGACCAAGTCAAAAATATATATATCTTCGAGACAACAGTGAGTATATAGTCCCACTTTTAAACTCTAAATATTTCGGGATGAGAATACATGTATTTTATGTTTTACGTTATGGACACAAGTAACTGAAAAATATATTCTACGTTGAGTTGTACCACTGGCATACTTCCCTGTAGCTTGGTAACTGTTATTTACAGCGGTATTGTAAACGCGAATCCTGTTGATAGATCTATCGGGCCTGACAACCCCAACCGGACTGGACGACCAGTATTCAACGGTTGCACAGTACTTCGTTTTGCGACTACACCTTGGTACGGTGTAGTAAGATTTCATATTAAAGGGAATATGCGACGTGATTAAATGTTAAGTATGGTTACCAAGTGCTCAACCACTTAGAATATTTTTATTGAAATGATTATATACGAAATCTTGTGGTCCATTGTTATAACGCTGCTAGCATCAAACCTATATATCTCACCAACTTTATGTTGACGTTTTAAAGCATGTTATTCTCAGGTACGAATTAAGTCTTCCGCTGTGTATTAGCTCATGTTAAGGATACTACTTGGGACCATTTAAGCTATGATACAAGGACGTTGCATTCGAGTCATTGAAGTTCATTAAAGACTATTGTTATGAAAATGGCAGATTAGATCATTTGGTTGTTATAAAATGTTAGGCTAATATGTCAACTCTCGATGTAATAATAGATTGCCTTTAAGAAATAAATGCAACGTTTGTAAAATGTATCATATAGAGGTCAAGTACCTCGCGATGTTATCAACTATTGTAATTCGTTTTTAATCTATATGGACGATGTCCGGATGATTAGTTTCGGATCCTTTCAGTTGGTATCAGAGCGTTGGTCTTAGCGAACCAGGCCTTGCATTAGTGTGTCTAACTGGTAGTTGTTAGGATACATTAGTGAGTCTGGACTTTGACCGTATCTACCTGCTAAAAAGTTTTGCTTATCATTTCTAGTCGGAAACCATCTGCTTATCATCCTTAGGGAGTTGCCTGCTTATCATTCTTTAGTCTAGACACGTCTTACTGCATCTAGTGCATCGATAGTGTATAGACAAAATTCATATCCTAGCGTATCTATTACTATAAACATTGCCCGTCGAATTTCAAAGATTCTCCGTAATTCACGGGATTTTGGTATTATATATACATATGAAAATTATGTATTGAAGAGTACCAAACCTAACTCCTATAATCTATTCCAAACCAAAAAAAAAAATTCATTTCTCCAACTATACAAGATGAATTCTTCATCCAGTTCGAATTCCTCCGACTTCGATAGCTACGCCGACATGGATTTCCATTCGAGCTCCGAGAACAGCGTCACCGGAATGGATCAACCAATTTCCCATCATCTATTCTGGATGAACTGGGGATGGGTTCGTAATATACTAAATTTCTGGAGGCAAGAAGAAGGTGATCCATTTCATCCACCAAATTGCCCTCTTAATGATGAACCTGAAGCACTTACCGGCGAACCCATTCGAAACACCATTTTCTCGCTCATTTCTAGAGTATCTCGTCATGATTACATACTATCCCATATTTCAAATCTTGTTCATTCGCTCATTCCAACCGTCAATCATCCCGGTATAATAGAAGAAGTCAACGAACTCCGTGCTCGGGTAGTGGTTTTGGAGAATATGGTGCGAAGGTTACAAACACCAACAGCAACACCAGCAGCATAATCTATACCACCATTATCAACGCCGACAGTACTCTTGTCACCCCCAAAATCTCAACATCACAATCTGTATCTCGAATATCAACATCACACGACTCAATATCTGTACTTCGAGTATGATCTTCGTTCTATATATCGTTCTACATCGATTATCTTCGCTTTACGTATCGTATGACGATTATGTAATTTCTAAAGTCTTAGAGATTATGTAATCTAGAATTAACGATAAATCAAATGAGTTTATTATCTTATTGACTCATTAAATCTATGATTATCTCTGAAGAAAATATATATGCAAGTATATTTTCATAAAGATAGTAATTAAAAATTCCTTCGTACAAACTAATAATGATGAAAATATTTTAACGGGTGGGTAGTACCCGAGGAATATTTAGAATTCACATTAATAAGTTATATTGTACATTCTTGAATCTGATTCAACGGTCATTTGTTATTTTACTTACAACCATCGATATACGTATCCGTTCACCCCAGAATAACCATTTCCATTTAAATTTCATATTTAAATTTTTTTTTACCTATCCAAATCCAACAAGTGGCATAAAGAAGAAACATTGGACAATTAAAATGAAATAAAATGTTGATTATAACATATGAAACTAAACAATTCTTCAATTTTGCCACTTGATTTCATCCTAAACCTCATTTGTACTTCGACAATTATAATCCTCATTCAAATCTTTTCATGATTCTTGAAAACACCTCGATCGAGAAGTTGAACCAGCCGCACCTCGTTTACGGAAGAAAGATTTATGCATACAGTGATGCACCTGAAAAATTTTCGAAACCGAAGTTATAGTTAAAACGTATCCGCGTCGAATTCCTTATCATTCATTATCAAAAACAATCATACGATTCCTTTTCAAGAAGCTAATTTTGTCACAGCTCCACTTCGACTTCTCAGTGAGACTACTCCTATTATAATCTCGATATTTATACTTTGTCCTTTCGACGTTGTTACCGGAGAACCTTTTTCACAACATCATCAGCAGACGTACCAGCAACTCGTTATCTCTTTGGCGAAACCCGCAATCAGTATTTTGAAAATCTCGTAGAAATTCTCCCAGTTATACCGAGAACGACTATCCCTAAGAATTACATTTTTCGAATGTGAAGTTCTGAAAAACATCCTGGACTATGAAGTAGTTCTTGAAATGCTGAAGAAGCAGAAAAAAAAAAAAAAAAAAAAAAAAAAAAAAAAAAAAAAAAAAAAAAAAAAAAAAACTGTAAACGACTTTAACAGTCAAAAGTTTAATGATGAAGTACATTGTATTGGTAAAGCTTAGAAAAAGAGGAGAGTTGGAACTGGAAAACGGATTGAGCAAAGTATGAAGGAGGATGTAGATAAATCACAAGAACTGAATCTGCTTTCAAAGGATTCAAACGATTCAGTGCTTGCTGAAACCATTAGTAAAAAAAAAAACCTACCCCTTATCCTAAACCTTTCCCGATGATATTCTTCATCATCATCTTATCTTAGATATTATAAGATATCTTCATATCTTTTGTTATACATATCCTCCATATTTCTGGAGATATTCTCACAACTGTTCTTATCCAAAATCATGTATTTCTCCGTAATATCTGCGTTACAATATAAAAGAAACTGTGTTAGTTTCTAAGTTCTAAAACCTTCAAGTTTAAAATAGGAATGTTTTGAAGTAGTGTTGGGAACTGATACATGAATTAGTATAATATAATGAAACTTGATCAACTTCATTATATTACAGTAAGTCATGTTAAGTTTCTAATGGAATGTGATGATTCACAGTACCGTCATCATGTGCCATGTTACACGGCTCTTACATTCTATCAAGTCTCCAAACATATTAGAACGTATCACCTTGATAGTTCTATTTTTCCGGAATATTCGAGTAATTTAACGAATCAAGATCGTGCCATTACAATTTTATTCTAAAACCAATAGCTAGGTTCATTCCAAATTTTATACCTACGAATTCCGAACTATTGATCGCTTGACTCAAGGACGGGAAGAAGAAACGAAGGGACAAAGTCCCAAAATAGAAATTGGGGTATAGATCACAGCAAATAGGAGAGAATATTAACTATGGATGACAATGATTATGGAAAACAGAAGCAGGAGCATCGAAGTATAAGGAAAGATATCAAACCCAACAACCACCCAGAAACTACAAACCATGTATATCAATACGTATGGCGACGTAAAGACACGGGAGAATTAGAAACATTATAATTCCAAGAAAATCATAAAAGTGAATAGATTCTTCTGGCGGTAGATGGAAGAGAAGAATGAAAGATATAAAAGTTAGAAGTATAACAAAAATCAGAACGGGATGAAGCATTTCAAAGGATACCTTAAAGTAGGAATTAAGGAGAAAGAGTAGAAGATGCGAGTTGTGAAAAATAAGGAAACGAAGGGGTGGATTTATAGTGAAATATCCGACAGAGAAATCGAAACAGATTACCGCATTAAATCAAAGAAGATTCTGATTGCCGAATAACCAAATCTTATTACGTAAGATTTTTCCTAAATCCCTTAAATCCCGGAAATCAATTCTAAACCACGTCATCGATTAAAAACGATTCCATATTTACTCATTTTTTTTTTTTTTTTGTGATAGCTTCGCTCGTGCGTCTCACATAACCAAATCGTTTTATCTAAATCTTTCAATAATGATAAAATTTCATTATTACCTCATATTCGTCATGAAAACATTCCTATGGTTATTTATGACAACCTCTACCAAATTTCGAGGACGAAATTTCTTTAACGGATGGGTACTGTAACGACCCGGAAATTTCCGACCAAATTTAAACTCTAATCTCTATATGGTTCCGACACGATAAGCAAAAACCCTAAAGTTGACCCGCATTTTTTTTCGATCGTTCTATACTTATAAGATTAATATTTACATAAATTAAAACTTACCAACATGATAAGTAATCCAAATTGTCGAGATTTATATTTCCGAAAAGAGTTTTACACAACGTTTGACCGTCTAGTTTGACCGACGATATCACGAACTATACAATATATGATAATTATACGTTTGCGTATATATATGTATATATACATATTTAACATGATTAATGAATGTTTTAATATCTTATTTTGTATCAAAAACTATAAGTTATAAGTATATTTTGAAATTACTAACTTAAGTTTTCAAAACGATAACTATACGTAACGTTATTTGACATAAATACTTAAGACTTATAATGTTTATACATATATCGTATAAGTAATGTATTTACTCACTTTTAAGACTTAAATACATAAAATCATATAAGTGTATTCACAAAAGATAGCTATATTTGAATCCTCATTCCATTTTTCACAAAATTTCTATACGTATATCTAGAGTATTTGTACTCGTATCATACCTAGCTTCTATACGTATTTACTATTGGTATATACACATCAAATCACCACCTAACCAGCCCTTGTTACTACCCTAGGTATAAGGTAATTGCTTTTGTATTATTGTTTGACAAATACATAAGATTACAAACTAAAATTTTGTCATGTTATCCTTAAAGATCACATTTTTAGGAGTATATATGTATCATCATTTTGATTCATTTACTACTTCAATCTCCTAGCTAAAACACACACACTTATAACCCTTAAACACCTTCAACAATTCAGTAAAGTTCTAAGAAGATCTAGCTTCAAAAACCTTACATAAACACCATAAGAAAACCATACAAAAACACTTCAAGAAAACCTTCCAAGAACACCAACTTACTTCCAATCTTTCATCCACTTCTATCACCCTTTTGATTCTAGCTTCTTACTCCTCTTTTACAGCAAACTTATCCAAGGAACTTGAGGTAGAATCTATGTTCATAACCTTGTTCGATTCATATATATATAGCTATCTTATTTTGTGGTACAAAAGTTTAACAACAAGAACATAGTTTGAATGTTTTCAAACTTGTTTGCAAACTAAATAGATCCTTATAACTTAACTTTTAAAATACTTCAAGACCTGTAATATAACTTAAATATATGCTAATTTAATAAGGTAAAACTTGGTTTTTCAAAGTATAAGTATTTTTAGAAAAATGGTCATTAAATGATTTTTTTTTTTGTAACAAAATGTTTAACTTCATATGTTTCACTAATGTTTCACTTATGCCGTATGATTTTGAATACAAACCAAGGTATTTACAGTTCATAGTCTTAAAGAAGAACTCGATCCAAGAAGATGGCAATTTGAATCAACGAAAACGGACTTGTAACGAAGAAACTATGACCGAAACAAAATTGGTTATCCTAGATCATTTCAACTACGGGATCAATTGGAAAAAAAGATATAAATCACATATTTCTAAGATAACATGATATTTTATATATATGTACTCATAATTCAATTTCATATGGTTCAGGATCACCCGTAAACAACACGAGAAGATTAATCATAAGATCCCATGATTGTACGCAACACGTCATTTGACAACACCGGTACTTTATGTACGCAACACGTCATTTGACAACACCGGTACCATGGGTCAAGATTAATCTCGACCAACACATATACGATGGGGTTTTATGGGAGTTTTATTTATTTCGTTGGGGGTTTATTTATTGCGGGTATATTAAACATCTAAAAATGAACCATTAAAATTGAATTACTAACATCGAAACGCTAACTACGGACTAAGGAATTATTCAAAGTATTAAAAGTATTATAAATATATATACGAGATGTTTGTTTAAAATGAAAATATATTGATATATTATATATGGATAGGTTCGTGATATCAACCGGAAGACCAAGTCAAAAATATATATATCTTCGAGACAACAGTGAGTATATAGTCCCACTTTTAAACTCTAAATATTTCGGGATGAGAATACATGTATTTTATGTTTTACGTTATGGACACAAGTAACTGAAAAATATATTCTACGTTGAGTTGTACCACTGGCATACTTCCCTGTAGCTTGGTAACTGTTATTTACAGCGGTATTGTAAACGCGAATCCTGTTGATAGATCTATCGGGCCTGACAACCCCAACCGGACTGGACGACCAGTATTCAACGGTTGCACAGTACTTCGTTTTGCGACTACACCTTGGTACGGTGTAGTAAGATTTCATATTAAAGGGAATATGCGACGTGATTAAATGTTAAGTATGGTTACCAAGTGCTCAACCACTTAGAATATTTTTATTGAAATGATTATATACGAAATCTTGTGGTCCATTGTTATAACGCTGCTAGCATCAAACCTATATATCTCACCAACTTTATGTTGACGTTTTAAAGCATGTTATTCTCAGGTACGAATTAAGTCTTCCGCTGTGTATTAGCTCATGTTAAGGATACTACTTGGGACCATTTAAGCTATGATACAAGGACGTTGCATTCGAGTCATTGAAGTTCATTAAAGACTATTGTTATGAAAATGGCAGATTAGATCATTTGGTTGTTATAAAATGTTAGGCTAATATGTCAACTCTCGATGTAATAATAGATTGCCTTTAAGAAATAAATGCAACGTTTGTAAAATGTATCATATAGAGGTCAAGTACCTCGCGATGTTATCAACTATTGTAATTCGTTTTTAATCTATATGGACGATGTCCGGATGATTAGTTTCGGATCCTTTCATTTAAATAAGTCAAAAATTTTCGGGTCATCACAATAGGTCGCCTAGGTATAATAACATAAATCAACAAGCACCACCTAGAAATTTTCAGCAACCTATTCAACCAGTTCAGCAGCCAGTCGATAAGATGCCTCCATTGGAAGAGTTGTTAGGGGGTTTTATCATGAAAACGGACAAGAGTATTAATGCTTTGTGGAAATATGGAGGATCTACAAAGCAGCAGGTTAGAAGTCAGCAGGCCTCAATTCAGAATTTGGAACAGGATGTGGGTCGTATTGCTCAATCTTTATCGGAGAGACCACCGGGTACTCTCCCATCTAACATGCAGTCCAATCTGAACAATAAAGGACATGCTAGAAATGAGAACATGAATGCTATAACCCACCTAAGTGGTTTGGTCATTAACGAGGAGACTCCTAAATCTCCACATATTGTTTCATCTAATGTTTTGCAGGTACCTACTAATGATGAGTCAAAGAAGGATGAGACTACGGTTGATAAATCAACAAATGAAGAGCAAAAGAAAGATGATCCACCAGAGATCATAACTAAATCACCGCCATTGAAAGTATACAAACTACCGATCCCATATCATAAAGCTTTGAAGAAAGATAAGCTGGCGAATTAGTATAAGAAATTTTAGGATATGATCAATCAAATCAGAATCAATATGCCATTGGCGGGAGTGATAAAAGGGATGCCAAAGTACGGGAAGTTTTTAAAGGACCTACTCTCTTCAAAAGGTAAATATCGAGAGGTGTCGACCAGGTTCCTCAATGAGGCGTGTTCGGCCATTTTGCAAAAGCAAAAGATGCCTCCAAAATTGGGAGACCCCTGTAGCTTTATTATTCCTTGTTTGTTGGGAGATTCGGCAGTGTACGATTCACTAGCCGATTTGGGGGCAAGCGTTTATCTAATGCCCTATTCATTGTACTTTAAACTTAGCCTAGGAGATTTAATACCGACTAGAATGGGGATCCGGTTGGCTAACCATTCCTTTGACACCCCCATAGGTATTTCCGAAGACTTAATAGTAAGAGCTAACCACCCTTGTCCAAATAGGGAACCATTAGTCTTTCCAGCCGACTTTGTGATCCTTGAAATGAAAGAGGACACTACAGCACCAATCATTCTAGGTCAACTTTTCCTTAACACCACGGATGCTATCATCCATGTCCAACAAAACCAACTTAGCATAGGTGTAGGTGAGAAAGAGTGATTTTCCAGGTAGACAAGGCCATGAAACAACCCAAGTCCACTGATAATACTTGTTTTAAACTTGATGTTATAGACTTGTGTGTTGAGAATGATTTGCAGGAATTCTTGGAAGTTGATACTACAGGTTTAGTTCCCGTGGATGGGAGTGATGATTTTGATATAGATGCTGAGTTCAAGAAATTGTTGGAAGTTAGTACTAATGATTGAAATATCCCGTTCATATTGATTATAAACGTTCCATATTAATTGATTTCGTCGCGAGGTTTTGACCTCTATATGAGACGTTTTTCAAAGACTGCATTCATTTTTAAAACAACCATAACTTCTATTTTATCGATAAAGGTTTTAAAAAAAAATTACGTAGATTATCAAATAATGATAATCTAAAATATACCGTTTACACACGACCATTACATAATGGTTTACAATAAAAACATATTACATCGAAATAAGTTTCTTGAATGCAATTTTTACACAATATCATACAAGCACGGACTCCAAATCTTGTCCTTATTTTAGTATGCAACAGCAGAAGCTCTTAATAATCACCTGAGAATAAACATGCTTAAAACGTCAACAAAAATATTGGTGAGTTATAGGTTTAACCTATATATTAACAAATCATAATAATAGACCACAAGATTTCATTTTTATAACACATCTCATATCAGGCATTTCGCAAACTGCATAGAGATAAAAATCATTCATATGTTGAATACCTGGTAACCGACGTTAACTTAATGCATAGAATATCCCCAAAACAGAGCCTCTCGTCTGTATAATAATCTCGAAGTACTAAACCATCCATAACCTGAATGGGGGTTGTTAAGCCCAATAGATCTATCTTTAGGATTCGCGTCAATTAGCGGCCATTTCTCTAATTCTTAGGTTACCAGACTTGAAGGGCGATATTCGGTTTAATAATCCAACCATAGAATGTAGTTTTGCGTACTTGTGTCTATTTTGTAAAACATTTATAAAGCTGCATGTATTCTCATCCCAAAAAAAATATTAGATTGTAAAAGTGGGACTATAACTCACTTTCACAGATTTTTTACTTTGCCGGAAGTAAGACTTGGCCACTGGTCGATTCACGAACCTATAACAATTATGTACATATATATCAAAGTATGTTCAAAATATATTTACAACATTTTTATTATGTTTTAATGATTTGAGTTTGTTAAGTCAGCAGTCATCATTAGTAACCTACAACTAGTTGTCCACAGTTAGATGTATAGAAATAAAGTAATATATATTATCTCGAATCAATCCACGACCCAGTGTCTACAAGTCACAGACTCGATCACAACTCAAAGTATATATATTATTTTGGAATCAACCTCAACCCTGTATAGCTAACTCAAACATTACTACATATAGAGTGTCTATGGTTGTTCCGAAATATATATATAGATGGGTCGATATGATATGTCAAAACATTGTATATGTGTCTATGGTATCCCCAGATTTCATAATATGTATAATACAATATAAATTAGTTAGGATATGTTTAGTCTAGATTTGTTACAAAATTTTCATAGCTAAAACTAGCAAATTTATCCAATTTTGTTTTACCCGTCATTTCTTCGTTTCAAATCCGTTTTGAGTGATTCAAGTTGCTATGATTTCATATTGAACTTAAGTTTATGAATCTAAACAGAAAAATTATAAGTTTATAGTCGGAAATACAGGTTATAAGTCAAAATTTAAAGAGGTAGTCATTTTCGTCGAAAGAACGACATCTTGATGACCATTTTGAAAAACATACTTCCACTTTGAGTTTAACCATGATTTTTGGATATAGTTTCATGTTCATAAGAAAAATCATTTTCCCAGAAGAACAACTTTTAAATCAAATTTTATCATAATTTTTAATTTTCAAACCCAAAACAGCCCGCGGTGTTACTACAACGGCGTATGTCCGGTTTTACGGTGTTTTTCATGTTTCCAGGTTTAAAATCATTAAGTTAGAATATCATATAGATATAGAACATATGCTTAGTTGATTTTAAAAGTCAAGTTAGAAGGATTAACTTTATTTGCGAACAAGTTTAGAATAAACTAAACTATGTTCTAGTGATTACAAGTTTAAATCTTTGAATAAGATAGTTATATATATATGAATTGAATGATGTTATGGACATCATTACTACCTCAAGTTTAGTAGGTAAATCTACTGGAAGTAACAAAGATTGATCTAGCTTCAAATGATTCTTGGATGGCTTGAAAGTTCTTGAAGTAGAATCATGACACGAAAACAAGTTCAAGTAAGATTTCCACTAGAAATAAGATAGTTATAGTTATAGAATTGAATCAAAGTTTGAATATGAGTATTACCTTGTATTAGTAAGATATATTACTGTAAATAATAAAGATTTCTCGAGCTTAGATGATTACTTGGATTGGATTAGAAAGCTTGGAAGTAATCTTGCAAGCTTGATAGTATTCTTGATTTTATGAAACTAGAACTTATAGAATTTATGAAGAACACTTAGAACTTCAAGATATAACTTGAGAGAGATCAATTAGATGAAGAAAATTGAAGAATGAAAGTTTTTTTTAGGTGTTTTTAGTCGTTAGTATATGGATTAGATATAAAGGATGTGTAAATTTGTTTTCATGTAAATAATTCATGAATGATTTATAATATTTTTTTTAATTTTGCTAGTTGCCAAATGATGGTTTCCACATGTTTAGTGACTCACATGGGCTACTAAGGAGCTGATGATTGAGTGTATATACCAATAGTATATACATCTTATAAGCTGTGTATTGTACGAGTACGAATACGGGTGCATACGAGTAGAATTGTTGATGAAAATGAATGAGGATGTAATTGTAAGCATTTTTATTAAGTAGAAGTGCTTTGATATGTGTCTTGAAGTCTTTCAAAAGTGTACTAATACATCTAAATATACTACATGTATATACATTTTAACTGAGTCGTTAAGTCATCGTTAGTCGTTACATGTAAGTGTTGTTTTGAAACCTTTAAGTTAACGATCTTGTTAAATGTAATTAATTCATTGTTATTATACTTAAATGAGATGTTAAATTGTTATGTTAACATGATAACATGGTTTATTAATATATCTTAATATATATATATATATATATATATATATATATATATATATATATATATATATATATATATATATATATATATATATATGTGTGTGTGTGTGTGTGTGTGTGTGTGTGTGTGTGTAAAATACTATTACAACGATAATCGTTACGTATATATATTGTTTCGAAATTCTTAAGTTAGTAGTCTTGTTTTACATATGTAATTCATTGTTAATATACTTAATGATATATATAATTATCATTTTATCATGTTAACTATATATATATCCATATATATATCATCATATAGTTTTTACAAGTTTTAACGTTCGTGAATCGCCGGTCAACTTGGGTGGTCAATTGTCTACATGACACTCATTTCAAATAATCAAGTCTTAACAAGTTTGATTGCTTAACATGTTGGAAACATTTAATCATGTAAATATCAATTTCATTTAATATATATAAACATGGAAAAGTTCGGGTCACTATAGTACCTACCCGTTAAATAAATTTCGACCCGAAATTTTAAGCTGTAGAAGGTGTTGACGAATCTTCTGGAAATAAGTGTGGGTATTTCTTCTTCATCCGATCTTCACGCTCCCAGGTGAACTCGGGTCCTCTACGAGCATTCCATCGAACCTTAACAATTGGTATCTTGTTTTGCTTAAGTCTTTTAACCTCACAATCCATTATTTCGACGGGTTCTTCAATGAATTGAAGTTTTTCGTTGATTTGGATTTCGTCTAATGGAATAGTGAGATCTTCTTTAGAAAAATATTTCTTCAAATTCGAGACGTGGAAAGTGTTATGTACAGCTACGAGTTGTTGAGGCAACTCAAGTTGGTAAGCCACTGGTCCGACACGATCTATAATCTTGAATGGTCCAATGTACCTTGGATTTAGTTTCCCCCATTTACCAAATCGAACAACGCCTTTCCAAGGTGAAACCTTAAGCATGACCATCTCTTCAATATCAAATTCTATATCTTTTCTTTTAGTGTCCGCGTAGCTCTTTTGTCGACTCTGGGCGATTTTCAATCATTGTTGAATTTGGATGATTTTCTCGGTAGTTTCTTGTATTATCTCCAGATCCGTAATCTGTCTATCCCCCACTTCACTCCAACAAATCGGAGACCTGCACTTTCTACCATAAAGTGCTTCAAACAGCGCCATCTCAATACTCGAATGGTAACTATTGTTGTAGGAACATTCTGCTAACGATAGGTGTCGATCCCAACTATTTACGAAATCGATAACACATGCTCGTAGCATGTCTTCAAGTGTCTGTATCGTCCTTTCACTTTGCCCATCAGTTTGTGGATGATAAGCAGTACTCATGTCTAGACGAGTCCCCAATGCTTGTTGCAGTGTTTGCCAAAACCTTGAAACAAATCTGCCATCCCTATCAGAGATAATAGAGATTGGTATTCCATGTCTGGAGACAACTTCCTTTAAATATAATCACGTCAACTTCTCCATTTTATCATCTTCTCTCATTGGCAGAAAGTGTGCTGATTTGGTAAGACGATCGACTATTACCCAAATAGTATCATAACTACTTGCAGTTCTTGGCAATTTAGTAATGAAATCTATGGTATTATTTTCCCATTTCCATTCTGGAATTTCAGGTTGTTCAAGTAGACCTGATGGTTTCTGATGTTCAGCTTTGACCTTAGAACACGTCAAACATTCTCCTACATATCTCGCAATATCGGCTTTCATACCCGGCCACCAAAAATGTTTCTTGAGGTCCTTGTACATCTTTCCCGCTCCGGGATGTATTGAGTATCTGGTTTTATGTGCTTCCCCAAGTACCATTTTTCTCACATCTCCAAACTTTGGTACCTAAATTCTTTCGGCTCTATACCGGGTTCCATCTTCTCGAATATTAAAGTGTTTCTCCGATCTTTTGGGTATTTCATTCTTCAAATTCCCTTCTTTTACGACACCCTGCCGCGCCTCCTTTATTTGAGTAGTAAGGTTAGTACGAATAATTATATTCATAGCTTTTACCCGCATAGGTTCTCTGTCCTTTCTACTCAAAGCATCTGCTACCACATTCGCCTTCCCCGGATGGTAACGAATCTCAAAATCATAATCATTTAACAATTCAATCCATCTACGCTGCCTCATGTTCAGTTGTTTCTGATTAAATATATGCTGGAGACTTTTGTGGTCGGTATATATGATACTTTTGAACCCATATAAGTAATGTCTCCAAGTCTTTAATGCAAAAATAACCGCCCCTAATTCCAAATCATGTGTTGTATAATTCTGCTCGTGAATCTTCAATTGTCTAGATGCATAAGCAATTACTTTCATTCGTTGCATTAATACACAACCGAGGCCTTGCTTTGAGGCATCACAATATATCACAAAATCATCATTCCCTTCAGGCAATGACAATATAGGTGCCGTAGTTAACTTTTTCTTCAACAATTGAAATGCTTTTTCTTGTCCATCCTTCCATTCAAATTTCTTCCCTTTATGCGTTAATGCAGTCAAGGGTTTTGCTATTTTGGAAAAATCTTGGATGAATCTTCTGTAGTAACCAGCTAATCCTAAAAATTGGCGTATGTGTTTTGGATTTTTTGGGGTTTCCCATTTTTCAACTGTTTCAATCTTTGCCGGATCCACCTGAATACCTTCTTTGTTCACTATGTGACCGAGGAATTGAACTTCTTCCAACCAAAATGCACACTTTGAAAACTTAGTGTACAGTTTTTCTTCCCTCAACAACTCTAAAACTTTTCTCAAATGTTCTTCGTGCTCCTGATCATTCTTTGAGTAGATAAGTATGTCATCGATGAAAACAATGACAAACTTGTCAAGATATGGTCCACACACTCGGTTCATAAGGTCCATGAACACAGCTGGTGCGTTAGTCAAACTAAATGGCATAACCATAAACTCGTAATGACCGTAGCGCGTCCTAAAAGCTATTTTCGGAATATCATCCTCCTTCACCCGCATTTGATGATATTCGGAACGTAAATCAATCTTCGAATAAACTGACGAACCTTGTAGTTGACCAAATAAGTCGTCGATTCTCGGTAGTGGGTAACAGTTCTTGATGTTAAGTTTGTTCAACTCTCGGTAGTCGATACACAACCTGAATGTACCATCTTTCTTCTTGACAAACAAAACAGGAGCTCCCCATGGTGATGTGCTTGGTCGAATGAAACTACGCTCTAAGAGTTCTTGTAATTGGCTTTGGAGTTCCTTCATTTCACTGGGTGTGAGTCTGTATGGAGCACGAGCTATTGGTGCAACTCCTGGTACGAGATCTATTTAAAATTCAACAGATCGGTGTGGAGGTAGTCCCGGTAATTCTTTCGGAAATACATCGGGAAATTCTTTTGCGACGGGAACATCATTGATGTTCTTTTCTTCGGGTTTGACTTCTTCGATGTGTGCTAGAACGGTATAGCAACCTTTTCTTATTAGTTTTTGCGCCTTCAAATTACTAATAAGATTTAGCTTCGCGTTGCTCTTTCCTCCGTACACCATTAAGGGTTTTCCTTTTTCTCTTACAATGCGAATCACATTTTTGTAACATACGATTTCCGCTCCTTTTTCAACCAGTCCATGCCGATTATCACATTAAAACTCCTTAACTCTACTGGTATCAAATTAATCTTAAACGTTTTGCTAACCAGTTTAATTTCTCGATTCCGACATATCTTATCTGCTGTAATTAATTTACCGTTTGCTAATTCGAGTAAAAATTTATTATCCAAAGGCGTCAATGGACAACTTATTTTAGCACAGAAATCCTTACTCATTTAGCTTCTATCATCACCTGAATCAAATAAAACATAAGCAGATGTATTGTCAATAAGAAACGTACCTGTAACAAGCTCCGGGTCTTCCTGCGCTTCAACCGCATTAATGTTGAAGACTCTTCCTCGGCCTTGCCCATTATTATCCCCCTGATTTGGACACGTATTTTTGTAATGGCCCTTCTTCCCGCATCCGAAACAGGTAATGTCGGCATAACTTGTTCCGGCATTATTTGTTCCCTTAGCCATTGATCCATAGATTTCGCACTTTGTCGCACCATGGCTCTTTCTTTTACACTTAGTACACACTGCAGTACAGAGCCCATTCGGATGGTATCCTTCACACCCCTGACATGGTTTCTGCCTCTTATTGTTATTGTTGGGATTGTTGTTGTTGCAGTTATTATTGTTGTTGAAATGATTGTTGAAGTTGTTGCTGGGGTGGTTGTTGTTGTTGCGTTTGTTGTTGTGAAAATTGGTGCGATTGTAGTTGTGATTGTTGTGTTGATTGTTAAAATTGTGACCCTTGTCACTGGTTTCTTCCCACTTTCTCTTGATTTGTTTCGTGTTGGCTTCTTCGGCCGCCTGATCTTTAACTCTTTCCTCAATCTGATTTATGAGTTTATGAGCCATTCGACTCGCCTTTTGTATGGAGGCGGGCTCATGTGAACTTATATCTTCTTGGATCCTTTCTGGTAACCCTTTTACAAATGCGTCGATTTTCTCCTCTTCATCTTCGAATGCTCTTGGGCACAATAAACACAACTCCGTGAATCGTCGTTCGTATGTGGTAATGTCAAAACCTTGTGTTCGTAATCCTTTAAGCTCTACTTTGAGCTTATTGACCTCGTTTCTGGAACGATACTGCTCAGTCATCAGATGTTTGAATGCTGACCATGGTAGTGCGTACGCAGCATCTTGTCCCACTTGCTCTAGGTAGGTATTCCACCATGTTAACGCAGTACATGTGAAGGTATGCGTAGCATACTTTACTTTATCTTCTAAGTACACTTACTTATGGCAAACACCGATTCAACCTTTTCGGTCCACCGTTTCAATCTGATTGGACCCTCGGTTCCATCGAATTCCAAAGGTTTACAGGAAATGAATTCTTTGTAGGAGCATCCTACACGATTTCTTGTGGCGTTATTTATATTGCGAGATTCCGAGTTATTGTTGTTGTTTTGCATTGCAGCCTGTACCGCGGCTATGTTTGCTGCCCGGAAAAAACACGGAAGTCTTCCTCGCTCATGTTCAAATTCTAACGAGTCGTCGGTGCCATTTCCTTCAAAAATAGCTCAAAAGAATTAAGTTAATCATATAGAATATTAAGAGTAGTTAATAGTATTTCGTAGCAAAATATGAACTCATTTATAAAAGCTTTTTCTTCATATTAGCGTTTTATAGTTTTAATTCGGGTAGTACCTACCCGTTAAGTTCATACTTAGTAGCTAATATACAATTCAACTACTACAATTCTATATGAAAACGGATTATAATAATATTTTGCGTTCAAACTTTTATACAATATTTTACAAACTTACAATACCGCTATTATACGTATAGTATGAAATATAGCACACAATAACTTTGAAACAAAACAGTTGTGACAACAATCCTAGTTAATACGCAAGTCGTTCAGCAAAGGCAATAAAAACACGTAATTCATAAGTCCAGAAACAAGTCATGCATTCTAGTTTTACTAAGACTACTTCCCATCCTTGGTCTTGTGGAACATAACCGTTGTGGCCGTTGACAAGACAGCATGTTGTAACGTTGTCAAAGGGATGAGGGTTTCGTAATGCCCAACAGCCCCGTAATAATCTAAAAACCTTGTTTCTCACCCCAACTACTGAATCCGTCACTTGTGGGAAGGTTTTATTTAAAAGTTGTAATCCGATGTTCTTTTTCTCACTTTGGTGAGAAGCGAACATCACTAACCCATAAGCATAACATGCTTCTTTATGTTGCATGTTAGAAGCTCTTTCTAACTCACGAAGTCCTACGTTGAGATATGTTGAGTCAAAATAGGTTCTTAACCCGTAGCGTAAAATTGCATTTAGGTTCCCCGCATTTAACGCTTTAAAGAAAACACGGCGTAACTTACGGTGTCCCCAATGTGATATACCTCATCTTTCAAATGAAAGCCTTTTATAAACTAAGGCATGCCTGAAACGTTCATCAAATGTTCTACACACTAATTTCGCTGTAAATAATTGTGTCGATGAATTCTGACCGACTTTAGACAAGATTTCATCAATCATGTCCCCGGGTAGGTCTTCTAAAATTTTTGGTTGTCTATCCTTAACATCCATTTTTGTTTTAATACTGTAAAAATAGACGAGGGTTAGATTCGTAAAAGATAATTATCAAATAATACAAGCAATTTTCACATACAACAAGAAAAATACAAGCACACTTATTTTACATATTTTACACCTCATGATTACAACTCTTTATTCCGACTCACTAGTTTCTTCTTCTTCGGACATGTTTCGTTTTGCTAATTTTCTAGGGATATATGATGTTCCTCTAATACGAGCCGTTGTTTTCACAAATGTTTTAGAAAAACCTGGTGGCTTAGAGGTTCCCGGGTTATTGTTACAACTTAAGTAATACGGGTGTTGACGATACATATAAAGTTCATCGGGGTTGGAATCAGGTTTCTCTATTTTGATGCCCTTTCCCTTATTATTTTCTTTTGCCTTTTCAAATTGGGTCGAGGTAATTTCTATAACATCATCGAAATCCTCATCGGGATCCGATTCATCGGAAAATTTGTAATCTTCCCAATATTTTGCTTCCTTGGCGGAAACACCATTGACCATTATTAACTTTGGTCCATTGGTTGAGGATTTTCTTTTATTTATCTATTTTTCTGTGGTTCCTAATATTTCCTCCTCCGGAACCTCTTCTTCCGGTTCCTCTTCTTCCGGTCCCTCTTCGGGAATTTGTGAATCTTCCCAAAATATATTCGACTCTTCATTATTATTAGGTGAGTCGATGGGATTTGTACTAGAGGTAGACATCTAACACACAATATCAAACACGTTAAGAGATTAATATATCACATAATATTTACATGTTAACAATATATAGTTTCCAGCAAAAATGTTAAGTAATCGTTTTTCAAGTAAACACGGTCGAAGTCCAGACTCACTAATGCATCCTAACGAACTCGATAAGACACACTAATGAAAATTTTTGGTTCTCTAAAACCAACGCTCGGATACCAACTGAAATGTCCCGTTCATATTGATTATAAACGTTCCATATTAATTGATTTTGTCGTGAGGTTTTGACCTCTATATGAGACGTTTTTCAAAGACTGCATTCATTTTTAAAACAACCATAACTTCTATTTTATCGATAAAGGTTTTAAAAAAAATTACGTAGAATATCAAATAATGATAATCTAAAATATACCGTTTACACACGACCATTACATAATGGTTTACAATAAAAACATATTACATCAAAATAAGTTACTTGAATGCAGTTTTTACACAATATCATACAAGCATGGACTCCAAATCTTGTCCTTAGTTTAGTATGCAACAGCAGAAGCTCTTAATAATCACCTGAGAATAAACATGCTTAAAACGTCAACAAAAATGTTGGAGAGTTATAGGTTTAACCTATATATTAACTTATCATAATAATAGACCACAAGATTTCATTTTTATAACACATCTCATATCAGGCATTTCGCAAACTGCATAGAGATAAAAATCATTCATATGTTGAATACCTGGTAACCGACGTTAACTTAATGAATAGAATATCCCCAAAACAGAACCTCTCGTCTGTATAATAATCTCGAAGTATTAAACCATCCATAACCTGAATGGGGGTTGTTAAGCCCAATAGATCTATCTTTAGGATTCGCGTCAATTAGGGGCCATTTCCCTAATTCTTAGGTTACCAGACTTGAAGGGCGATATTCGGTTTAATAATCTAACCATAGAATGTAGTTTTGCGTACTTGTGTCTATTTTGTAAAACATTTATAAAGCTGCATGTATTCTCATCCCCAAAAATATATTAGATTGTAAAAGTGAGACTATAACTCACTTTCACAGATTTTTACTTTGCCGGAAGTAAGACTTGGCCACTGGTCGATTCACAAACCTATAACAAATATGCACATATATATCAAAGTATGTTCAAAATATATTTACAACATTTTTATTACGTTTTAATGATTTGAGTTTGTTAAGTCAGCAGTCCTCGTTAGTAACCTACAACTAGTTGTCCACAGTTAGATGTACATAAATAAAGCAATATATATTATCTCGAATCAATCCACGACCCAGTGTCTACAAGTCTCAGACTCGATCACAACTCAAAGTATATATATTATTTTAGAATCAACCTCAACCCTGTATAGCTAACTCAAACATTACTGCATATAGAATGTCTATGGTTGTTCCGAAATATATAAATAGATGGGTCGATATGATATGTCAAAACATTGTATACGTGTCTATGGTATTCATAGATTTCATAATATGTATAATACAATATAAATTAGTTAGGATATGTTTAGTCTAGATTTGTTACAAAATTTTCGTAGCTAAAACTAGCAAATTTATCCAATTTTGTTTTACCCGTCATTTCTTCATTTCAAATCCGTTTTGAGTGATTCAAGTTGCTATGGTTTCATATTGAACTTAAGTTTATGAATCTAAAAAGAAAAAGTATAAGTTTATAGTCAGAAATATAGGTTATAAGTCATTTTTTAAAGAGGTAGTCATTTTCGTCGAAAGAATGACATCTTGATGACCATTTTGAAAAACATACTTCCACTTTGAGTTTAACCATGATTTTTGGATATAGTTTCATGTTCATAAGAAAAATAATTTTCCCAGAAGAACAACTTTTAAATCAAATTTTATCATAGTTTTTAATTATCAAACCCAAAACAGCCCGCGGTGTTAGTACAACGGCGTATGTCCGGTTTTACGGTGTTTTTCGTGTTTCCAGGTTTTAAATCATTAAGTTAGCATATCATATAGATATAGAACATATGTTTATTTGATTTTACAAGTCAAGTTAGAAGGATTAAATTTATTTGCGAACAAGTTTAGAATTAACTAAACTATGTTCTAGTGATTACAAGTTTAAATCTTTGAATAAGATAGTTATATATATATGAATTGAATTATGTTATGAACATCATTACTACCTCAAGTTTAGTAGGTAAACCTACTGGAAGTAACAAAAGTTGATCTAGCTTCAAAGGATTTTTGGATGGCTTGAAAGTTCTTGAAGTAGAATCATGACACGAAAACAAGTTCAAGTAAGATTTCCACTCAAAATATGATAGTTATAGTTATAGAAATTGAATCAAAGTTTGAATATGAGTATTACCTTGTATTAGAAAGATATCTTACTGTAAATAAGAAATATTTCTTGAGCTTAGATGATTACTTGGATTGGATTAGAAAGCTTGGAAGTAATCTTGCAAACTTGATAGTATTCTTGATTTTATGAAATTAGAACTTATAGAATTTATGAAGAACACTTCGAACTTGAAGATAGAACTTGAGAGAGATCCATTAGATGAAGAAAATTGAAGAATGAAAGTGTTTGTAGGTGTTTTTGGTCGTTGGTATATGGATTAGATATAAATGATGTGTAAGTTTATTTTCATGTAAATAATTCATGAATGATTTATAATATTTTTTGTAATTTTGTGAGATCTTTCATGCTAGTTGCCAAATGATGGTTCTCACATGTTTAATAACTCACATGAGCTGCTAAAGAGCTGATGATTAAGTGTATATCCTAATAGTATATACATCTTAGAAGCTGTGTATTGTACGAGTACGAATACTGGTGCATATAAGTAGAATTGTTGATGAAAATGAATGAGGATGTAATTGTAAGCATTTTTGTTAAGTAGAAGTGCTTTGATATGTGTCTTGAAGTCTTTAAAAAGTGTACTAATACATCTAAATACACTACATGTATATACATTTTAACTGAGTCATTAAGTCATCGTTAGTCGTTACATGTAAGTGTTGTTTTGAAACATTTAAGTTAACAATCTTGTTAAATGTAATTAATTCATTGTTATTATAGTTAAATGAGATGTTAAATTGTTATGTTAACATGATAACATGGTGTATTAATATATCTTAATATCATATATATGTGTAAAATACTATTACAATGATAATCGTTACGTATATATATTGTTTCTAAATTCTTAAGTTAGTAGTCTTGTTTTACATATGTAGTTCATTGTTAATATACTTAATGATATATATAATTATCATTTTATCATGTTAATATATATATATATATATATATATATATATATATATATATATATATATATATATATATATATATATATATATATATATATATATATATATATATATATATATATATATCCATATATATATCATCATATAGTTTTTACAAGTTTTAACGTTCGTGAATCGCCAGTCAACTTGGGTGGTCAATTGTCTACATGACACTCATTTCAAATAATCAAGTCTTAACAAGTTTGATTGCTTAACATGTTGGAAATATTTAATCATGTAAATATCAATTTCATTTAATATATATAAACATGGAAAAGTTCGGGTCACTACAATGATTATGATTGTAAGAAGGAAGATGAACCCAAAGAAGAAGAAGAACGGATTGAAGAGATCAAGGCACAACGCAATTACCGGTAATCATTTCGTCTACTCTTTCTGGTAATCAAAAGGGTCAGTTGATTAATCTGTTAAAGGCTCACAAAAGGGCAATAACGTGGAAAACGACGACATACCGGCCATCAACCCCTTCTTTTCCACTCATAAAATCCTCTTAGAGGACGAGTACAAACCCGTTGTTCAAAGGCAAAGGAGGCTAAACCTGAATATGAAGGACGTTGTGAAAAAGGAGGTATTCAAGTTAATTGACGCAGGGTTAATTTACCCAATCTCCGACAGCCCGTGGGTGAGCCCTATCCATGTTGTGCCGAAAAAGGGGCGTACAACCGTTGTGCAACTTGTGCCTACACGCACAGTTACGGGGTGGAAAGTTTGTATCGACTATCGTCATTTGAACGACGCTACTAGGATGGATCACTTCCCACTACCTTTTGAATGATTAGCGGTTAAGGAGTTCTACTGCTTCCTAGATGGATTCTCTGGGTATTTCCAAATCCCCATCAACCCCCTAGACCAGGATAAGACCACATTCACTTGTCCGTTTGGTACTTTTGCTTATTGCCACATGCCTTTCGGGCTATGCAATGCACCTGGAACTTTTCACAGGTGCATGATCGCAATCTTCCATGACATGATCGAGGAGTGCATAGAAGTCTTTATGGATGACTTCTCCTCTTTGGAGACTCCTTTGATTCATGTCTTTCCAATATCGAACGTATGCTAATTCGATGTGAGAAAGCCAATTTAGTCTTGAATTGGGAGAAATGCCACTTCATGGTGAAGGAAGGCATCGTTCTAGGCCATAAAATATCTCATTCAGGCATTGAGGTAGACCAAGCCAAAATCGAGGTCATATCTAAATTACCTGAACCGTCGAGTATTAAGGCCATTCGTAGTTTTCTTGGTCATGCGGGGTTTTACCGGCGATTCATAGAAGATTTTTCTAAAATCGCCCGCCCCATGACCAAGCTTCTTGAGAAGGACGTTCCTTTTGATTTTAATGATGATTGTAAGAATGCCTTCTCCATTCTGAAAACCAAGCTCACATATGTAGTGACCCGAACTTTTCCATGATTATATATATTAAATAAAAACTATTTTTGCATGATTAAATGTTTCCAACATGTTAAGCAATCAAACTTGTTAAGACTAGATTATTTGAAATGAGTTTCATGTAGACAATTGACCACCCAAGTTGACCGGCAATTCACGAAAGTTAAAATTTATAAAAACTATATGATATATATATATATATATATATATATATATATATATATATATATATATATATATATATATATATATATATATATATATATATATATATATATATATATATATATATAACATGATATTATGATAGGTAAGTATCTCACAAGGTATATTAACAATGAGTTATATACATAAAAATGAGACTACTAAGTTAAGAAACTCGAAACGATATATATAACGATTATCGTTATAACAACGTCTTATTAAATACATATGTATCATATTAAGATATTGTTACACTATATTTCAAAACAAGACTACTAACTTAAGAATTTCGAAACGAGACATATATGTAACGATTATCGTTGTAACGACATTTTAATGTATATATATCATATTAAGATATATTCATACACCATGTTATATTGATAATATGATAATTTAACATCTCATTAGATTTAATAAACAATGGGTTAACTACATTAAATGAGATCGTTAACTTAAAAGTTTCAAAACAGCATTTACATGTAACGACTAACAATGACTTAACGACTCAGTTAAAATGTATATACATGTAGTATATTAAGATGTATTAGTATACTTTTGAAAGACTTCAAGACACATATCAAAGTATTCCTACTTAACAAAAATGCTTACAATTACATTCTCATTCATTTTCATCAACAATTCTACTCGTTTTCATCCGTATTCGTACTCGTACAATACACAGCTTCTAGATGTATTTACTATTGGTATATACACTTCAATGATCAGCTCTTAGCAGCCCTTATGAGTCACCAAGACATGTGGGAATAATCATTTGACAACTATCATGACTTATGAGCATGAAAACAAAAACTAGTAACCTTATATTGACTAAGCATTAGACATTTTTTTCAAATAACACACACATCACATTTCTTTGATTTTCTAATCCAAATTCTCTCCATATTAACTCTCTCTAAGCTTAAGAATGTCTATACTTCAGTAATATTGATCATCTAGGTCAATCTAGCTTCAATTACAATCAAGAAACATCATTATTCAAGAACACATCAAGAACACTTCACAAATACTTTCAAATTTACTAGCTTACTTCAAATCTTGCAAATCCATTTCAAATGACCATCCAAACTCAAGAAATCTTTGTTATTTACAGTAGTTTATCTTTCTAAATCAAGATAATACTCATATTCAAACTTTGATTCAATTTCTATAACTATAACAATCTTAATTCGAGTGATAATCTTACTTGAACTTGTTTTCATGTCATGATTCTACTTCAAGAACTTTCAAGCCATCTAAGATCCTTTGAAGCTAGATCAATTTTTGTCACTTTCATTAGGTTTAACTACTAAACTTGAGGTAGTAATGATGTTCATAACATCATTCGATTCATATATATAAAACTATCTTATTCAAAGATTATAACTTGTAATCACTAGAACATAGTTTAGTTAATTCTAAACTTGTTCGCAAACAAAGTTAATCCTTCTAACTTAACTTTTAAAATCAACTAAACACATGTTCTATATCTATTTGATATGCTAACTTAATGATTTAAAACCTGGAAACACGATGAACACCGTAAAACCGGACATACGCCGTCGTAGTAAAACCGCGGGCTGTTTTGGGTTAGATAATTAAAAACTATGATAAACTTTGATCTAAAAGTTGTCCTTCTGGGAAAATGATTTTTCTTATGAACATAAAACTATATCCAAAAATCATGGTTAAACTCAAAGTGGAAGTATGTTTTTCAAAATGGTCATCAAGACGTCGTTCTTTCGACTGAAATGACTACCTCTTATAAAAATGACTTGTAACCTGTATTTACGACTATAAACTTATACTTTTCTGTTTAGTTTCATAAATTTCAGTTGATTATGAAACCATAGCAACTTGAATCACTTAAAATGGATTTAAAACGAAGAAGTTATGGGTAAAACAAAATTTGATATTTTTGCTTGTTGTAGCTACGTGAAATTTGTAACAAATCTATTCTAACCATAACTTAACTAACTTATATTGTATTATACATGTACTCTAACATATTATGTAACCTTGATAGACCATAGACACGTATACAATGTTTTGACATATCATATCGACGTCATCTATATATATTATTTGGAACAACCATAGACACTCTATATGCTGTAATGCTAGAGTTCGCTATACAGGGTTGAGGTTGATTCCAAAAAATATATACTTTGAGTTGTGATCTAGCCTGAGACTTGTATACACTGGGTCGTGGATTGATTCGAGATAATATATATTGATTTATTTATGTACTATTAACTGTGGACAATTAGTTGTAGATTACTAACGATGGACTGCTAACTTAACAAACTTAAATCATTAAAACGTAATAAAAAATGTTGTGAATATATTTCAATCATACTTTGATATATATGTATATATTGTTATAGGTTCGTGAATCGACCAGTGGCCAAGTCTTATTACCGGCAAAGTAAAAATCTCTGAAAGTGAGTTATAGTCCCACTTTTAAAATCTATTATTTTTGGGATGAGAATACATGCAGTTTTATAAATGTTTTACGAAATAGACACAAGCGATCAAAAAAAATTACATTCTATGTTGAATTATCGAACCGAATATGCCCCCTTTTAGCTTGATAGCCTAAGAATTGGTGATTATTATAATTGCCACCAATTGACGCGAATCCTAAAGATAGATCTATTTGGCCCAACAAGCCTCATCCGAGTTACGGATGCTTTAGTACTTCGATTTATCATGTCCGATGAGAGTCCCGGAATGATGGCGATATTCTATATGCATCCTGTTAAGGTCGGTTACCAGGTGTTCATCATATGAATGATTTTTATGCAGTTTGCATGTTATTGAGAAATGGAAATTGAAAATCTTGTGGTCTA
The DNA here is from genome assembly GCF_046630445.1 of Rutidosis leptorrhynchoides. Classification (NCBI taxonomy): domain Eukaryota; kingdom Viridiplantae; phylum Streptophyta; class Magnoliopsida; order Asterales; family Asteraceae; genus Rutidosis; species Rutidosis leptorrhynchoides. Next base: position 325,006,425 of record NC_092339.1, on the reverse strand, counting down.
TTATTACGAATTGATAAATATATAGGTTAAACCTATAACTCACCAACATTTTTGTTGACATTTAAAGCATGTTTATTCTCAGGTGATTATTAAGAGCTTCCGCTGTTGCATACTAAATAAAGACAAGATTGGAGTCTGCATGCTTGTATAATACTGTTTAAAAACTACATTCGAAGACTTATATTGTTGTGTAATATTATTGTAAACCATTATGTAATGGTCATGTTAAAACGCTATATTTTAGATTATCTTTGTTTGATAAACGTCATAATATTTTAAACCTTTATCGATAAAATAAAGGTTATGGTTTGTTTTAAAAATCGAATGCAGTCTTTGAAAAACGTCTCATATAGAGGTCAATACCTCGCAAGGAAATCAATTAATATGAAACGTTTATAATCGATATGAACGGGACATTTCAGTTGGTATCCGAGCGTTGGTCTTAGAGAACCAGAAATTTGCATTAGTGTGTCTTACCGAGTTTGTTAGTATGCATTAGTGAGTCTGAACTTCGACCTTGTCTTCTTTAAAGACGATTGCTTAACACTTTTTGTTGGAAACTATATATTATTAACATGTAAATATTATGTGATATATTAATCTCTTAACGTGTTTGATATTGTGTGATAGATGGCTACCTCTAGTACAAATCCCATCGACTCACCTAATAATAATGAAGAGTCGAATATATTTTGGGAAGATTCACAAATTCCCGAGGAAGAACCGGAAGAGGAGGAACCGGAAGAGGAAGAACCGGAAGAGGAGGAACCGGAAGAGGAGGAACCGGAAGAAGAAGAGGTTCCGGTGGAAGAAATATTAATAACTACAAAAAAATGGTTAAATAAAAGAAAATCCTCCACCAATGGACCAAAGTTAAAAATGGTCAATGGTGTTTCCGCCAAGGAAGCAGAATATTGGGAAAATTACCAGTTTTCTGATGAATCGGATCCCGATGAGGATTCCGATGATGTTATAGAAATTACCGCAACCCAATTTGAAAAAGCAAAAGAAAACAATAGGAAAAAGGCATCAAAATAGAAAAACCCAAGCCCAAAACCGATGAACTTTATGTTAACATGAAGTACCCTGATGGGGTGTACTGTAAACACCCGTATTTCTTAAACTTTCACTATAACCCAGGAACATCTAAGCCACCAGGTTTTTCTAGACCATTTTAGAAAAGAACGGATCGTATTAGGGGTGCACCATATATCCCTAGGAAATTAGCGAAACGAACCAAGTCCGAAGAGGAAGAAACGAGTGAGTCGGAATAAAGAGTTGTAATCATGTTGTGTAATATATGTATTGTAGTGTGCATATATTTTCATGTTATATGTAAAAATTGCTTGTTTGTTTGTTAATTATCTTTTACGAATATAATCCTCGTCTATTTTACAGTATAAAAACACACAATGGATGTTAAGGATAGACAACCGAATATTTTAGAAGACCGACCCGGGGACATGATTGATGAGATCTTGTCTAGAGTTGGTCAGGGTTCATCGGCACAATTATTTATGGCGAAATTATTTGGTCAAACTTTTAAAAGACGTTCCAGGCATGCCTTAGTTTATAAAAGGCTTTCCTTTAATAGATGGGGTATATCACATTAGGGAGACCATAAGTTACGCCGTATTTTCTTTAAAGCATTGAATGTGGGGAACCCAGATGCAATTTTACGCTATGGTTTGAGAGCCTATTTTGACTCTACCTATCCCAACATAGGACTTCGTTCTTTAGAAAGAGCTTCAAACATGCAACATAAAGAAGCATGTTATGTCTACGGGTTAGTAATGTTCGCTTCTCACCAAATCGAGAAAAAGAACATAGGATTGCAACTACTAAATAAAACATTCCCACAAGTGACGGATTCAGTAGTTGGAGTGAGAAATAAGATTTTTAGATTATTAAGGGGCTGTTGGGCATTACGTAACCCCCGTCCTTTTGAAAACGTTACAACATGCTGCCTAGCCAACGGTCACAACGGTTATTTTCCACAAGACCAAGGATGGGAAATAATACTAGTAAAACTCGAATGCATGACTTGCTTCTGGACTTATGAATTACGTGTCTTTATTGCCTTTGCTGAACGACTTGCGTATTAACTAGAATTGTCTTCGCAACTGCTTTGTATCAAAGTTATTGTGTGCTATATCTTATGCTATATGTAATATAGCGGTATTGTCAGTTTTAAAAATATTGTATAATAGTTTGAACGCGAAATATTATTGTAATTAGTTTTTCATATAGAATTGTAGTAGTTGAATCGTATGTTAGCTACTAAGTATGAACTTAACGGGTAGGTACTACCCAAATTAAAACTTATAAAACGCTAATATGAAGAAAAAGCTTTTATAAATGAGTTCATATTACAGAATACTATTGACTACTCTTAATATTCTATATGATTAACTTAATTCTTTTGGTTATTTTTGAATGAAATGGCACCGACTACTCGTCAGAACTTGAACATGAGTGAGGAAGACTTCCGTGTTTTTCTTACTGACAAAATAGCCGCAGTACAGGATGCAATGTAAAACAACAATAATAACTCTGAATCTAGTAATGCAGCTAACGCCACAAGAAATCATGTAGGATGTTCCTATAAAGAATTTACTGCCTGCAAACCTTTGGAATTTGATGGAACTGAAGGACCAATCGGATTGAAACGGTGGACCGAGAAGGTCGAATCGGTGTTTGTCATAAGTAAATGTACTGAAGAAGATAGGGTGAAGTACGCCACGCATACCTTCACAGGTACTGCGTTAACATGGTGGAATACCTATCTAGAACAAGTGGGACAAGATGCTGCTTACGCACTACTGTGGTCAGCATTCAAGAACTTGATGAACGAGCAGTACCGTCCCAGAAACGAGGTCAATAAGCTCAAGGTAGAGCTTAGAGGATTACGAACACAAGGTTTCGACATTACTACGTACGAATGAAGATTCACAGAGTTGTGCCTATTGTGTCCAAGAGCGTTCGAAGATGAAGAAGAGAAGATCGATGCATTTGTGAAAGGGTTACCAGAAAGAATTCAAGAAGATGTGAGTTCACACGAGCCTGCCTCCATACAAAAGGCAAGTCGAATGGCTAATAAACTCATAAACTAAATTGAGGGATTAATTAAAGAGCAAGCGGCCGAAGAAGCCAACATGAAACAAGTCAAGAGAAAGTGGGAAGAAACCAGTGAAAAGGGTCACCAATACAACAACAACAACAATCACAACCACAATCGCAACAACTATCCCAACAACCGCAACATCAATCGCAACAACAACAATCGAAATCCCAACAATAATTACAACAAATGTCCCAACAACAACAACTACAACAACCGTCCCAACAACAATAACAACCACATTAATCCCAATAACAATCTCAATAACAACAATGACAACAACAATCAGAAAATTCCATGCTATAGGTGTGAAGGATATCATCCGGGTAAATTTTGTGAAGTAGTATGTACCAAATGTAATAGGAAGGGTCATGCTGCAACGAAGTGTGAAGCTTTCAGACCAGTGACTAAAAGAACAAATACTGCCCACATTATTTGTTTCAGATGCAGGAAGAAAGGCCACTACAAAACTACGTGCCCGAACCAGGGAAATAATAATGGGCAAAGCCGTGGGAGAGTTTTTAACATTAATACGGAAGAAGCGCAGGAAGACCCAGAGCTTGTTACGGGTACTTTTCTTATCGATGAAAAACCTGCTTATGTTTTATTTGATTCGGGTGCGGATAGAAGCTATATGAGTAGAGATTTTTATGCTAAATTAATTGGTTCATTGACGCCTATGAATAATAAATTTTTACTCGAATTAGCAAACGGTAAATTAATTTCGGCAGATAAAATATGTCGTAATCGAGAAATTAAACTGGTTAGCGAAACGTTTAAGATTGATTTGATACCAATAGAGTTAGGGAGTTTTGATGTGATAATTGGCATGGACTGGTTGAAAAAGGAGAGAGCAGAGATCGTATGTTACAAAAATGCAATTCGCATTGTACGAGAAGAAGGAAAACCCTTAATGGTGTACGAAGAAAAGAGAAACGCGAAGCTAAATCTTATTAGTAATTTGAGGGCGCAAAAGCTAATAAGAAAAGGTTGCTATGCTGTTCTAGCACATGTCGAGAAAGTCAATTCCGAAGAAAAGAACAACATTGATGTTCCCGTCATAAAAGATTTTCCCGATGTATTTTCGAAAGAATTACCGGGACTACCTCCACACCGATCCGTTGAATTTCAAATAGACCTTGTACCAGGAGCTGCACCAATAGCTCGTGTTCCATACAAACTCGCACCCAGTGAAATGAAGGAACTCCAAAGCCAACTACAAGAACTTTTAGAACGTGGTTTCATACGACCAAGTACATCACCATAGGGAGCTCCTGTTTTGTTTGTCAAAAAGAAGGATGGTACATTCAGATTGTATATCGACTACTGAGAGTTGAACAAACTTACCATCAAGAACCGTCACCCACAACCGAGAATCAACGACTTATTTGATCAACTACAAGGCTCATCAGTTTATTAGAAGTTTGATTTACGTTCTGGGTATCATCAAATGCGCATGAATTTCATGACCCATCTTAATCCATCTGAACGAAGTCCATATCGATTATAAACGATTCACAATAGTTGATTACATCGCGAGGTACTTGACCTCTATATAATACATTTTACAAACATTGCATTCGTTTTTAAAAGACAAACTTTCATTACATCGAAAGTTGACAGGCATGCATCCCATTTCATAAAATATCAAACTATCAACGACTTAATAATAATCTTGATGAACTCAATGACTCGAATGTAACGTCTTTTGAAATATGTCATGAATGACTTCAAGTAATATCTCTAAAATGAGAAAATGCACAGCGGAAGATTTCTTTCGTACCTGAGAATAAACATGCTTTCAAGTGTCAACAAAAAGGTTGGTGAGTTCATTAGTTTATCATAAATAATCATTTCATAATTTTAATAGATCACAAGATTTTATATTTCCATTTCTCATAAACATACGTCCCATACATAGAGACAAAAATATCATTCATATGGATTGAACACCTGGTAACCAACGTTAACTTAATGCATAGAATATCCCCAAAACAAAACCTCTCGTCTGTATAATAATCTCGAAGTACTAAAGCATTCGTACCCCGAATGGGACTTGTCAAGGTCCATAGATATATCTTTAGGATTCGCGTCAATCAGGGGCCATTTCCCTAAATTCTTAGGTTACCAGACTTGAAGGGCGATATTCGGTTTAATAATCCAACCATAGAATGTAATTTTTAAGTACTTGTGTCTATTTCCTAAAACATTTATAAAAGCAACGCATGTATTCTCAGTCCCAAAAATATATATTGCAAAAGTATTTAAAAAGGGAGCAAATGAAACTCACAATACTGTATTTTGTAGTAAAAATACATATGACGATATTGAACAATGCAGGGTTGGCCTCAGATTCACGAACCTATATCATTCATATGTATATTAATACCTATAATCGTAATCGAACAAATTTATATATATTATTATTAATGATATAATTTTTATGTTAATAAATTATATGTTATCTTATATATTTAAATAAATAAGAATTTTAATATAATTAACTTTTATATTATATATCTTTTTATCTTAGAAATATTTTGTTTACATAATATAGTTATAGTAATATTATAATAAGTATAATGATAAAAATAATAATTTTCTTAATAATAATATTGATAGTATTAATAACAGTTTTCATAAAAAAAAACATATATTCATAAATATATTAATAATAATAATATGAATACTAATGTTAATTTTAATAAAAAAATAATAATAAGAATGATAGTTTTACTAGAGATTTCGATAACTATATAATAATACTTTTAATATTAATGATAAAGATAACAATAATGATAATTAATGATAATATATTAACAATAACAATAATCTTAGTTATAATTCTTGTTCTAATATTAATAGTAATAACAATTAGAATAATAATAATGATGGCAACAATAATAATAAAATAATAATGATAATAATAACAATAATATTAATAATAATGATAATAATAATAATCCAATTAAGAAAAAATTGAAAACTTCCTCCAATAAAAAGAGATGCCTCAGCCGGGTCTCGAACCCGAGACCTCTCGCTCACCCAAATCACATCCAACCATTACACTGACTTATTTCATCTGATTATACCCACACCTGATATTATTTAACCCGTTTTACCCTGTTCTCCTTCTTCTTATTCTAACAGACCGGAGTACCATCTTTAATCATAACAATTGAGTTACCAACTTGATTTTGAATTTGAAATTTGGAAACAGAAATGATCGATTATGAGTGGTCTCGATTTACAGACCAGGAAAAAAAAAGAACAGCAGCAGTGGGAGTAACTCACGATGATGAACTCAAACACTGAATTTGAATTCCGTATACTTTTAGGCCATGATTACTAAATGAAATATATATTAATCCATTTATAGAATCTTCGTAAATCATCAATTGAATCTAAATCGTAACAGATTAGTCGAATTTAATCATAGAAATCTGTTTGACTTTTATTGACCGAAGCTTTGACTCAAAAATTCGTTCACGTTTTTAGCAAATTGGAATTTGAGATTTTTCGTACACATTACAGAGATGTATTGAAAGATCTCTGCAATTTTAGTTTTTCTCAATACATTAAGAATAATTCCAGGAGCCAAATTGGTCAAAAGTGAACACGTAGGTCAAATTTGATCAAATTCTCTGATGGATGTTGCTGTAAATATGAGATATTGATTTATGAAGTTTAGGAATCAAAGAATGAACGAATTACAGTAATTACTTGGTATGGAGAAGCTTTAGAAATAGATTTTTGATTTTTGGATCAATTAAACTACGAACAGGGAGTTTGGGATTTAATAAAAAAAATAACAGATAACACAGATATAGGAGATAATGGATGGATTTTACGAATGCGTTCACATTTACAGAAATCATATCGACAAGCATTCACATGTAAATAGAAAATGGAAAAAAACAATAGAACTGATTGATATAGATAACAGACTTTGTTCTTATATGTTTTATATGTAATAATATATAAATATAATATATATAGATATATTAATAATAATAATCCTATTAATAATAATAATAATAATATCAATAATTCTAAATACGTTAATAACAAAAATAGATAAAAATCATAAATTTGATAATTTCTAATAAATTTAATAATAATAATCAAAATAAAAATAATAACAATAATATTAATAATAAATTTATTAACTTTATTCTAATATAAAAATAAAAGTAATTAGAACAATGATAATAAATATATTATTAATGATAACCATATTAAATTGTATTATTTTTATTATAATAATGTTGATAACTATGATAATAATGAGGAAAATAATAATATCATTAATGATACTAATAATAATACTAATTACAATAATATTAGTAATAACAATATAACAATTTACATTTATATCCATTTTCATAATATAACAATACTAATATAGATATTAATATTGAAAGAAATAATAATATTACTATAACAATTATAGTTTAACTTATAATTAAATTTATTATATTAGATATTAATATTACATGTTATAAATCTTATGATATATAATAATAATAATACTAATAATAATAATAATAATAATAATAATAATAATAATAATAATAATAATAATAATAATAATAATAATAATAATTCTTAATGACAATACCTAATATTAATAATTCTTAATTAAAATGATTTAATTTTTATCATTTCCAATCCATACATTTATATTTATTTATATGTATATGTGTATATATATATATATATATATATATATATATATATATATATATATATATATATATATATATATATATATAGTTATTTGCAACAATTGTCCGTGAATCGTCGGGATTGGTCAAAGGGTAATTGAATATATGAAACAGTTCAAAATTTTTGAGACGCAACCTAACAGACTTTGCTTATCGTGTCGAAATTGATTATGAATTAAGTTTAAATTTGGTCGGAAATTCCCGGGTCGTCACAGTACCTACCCGTTAAAGAAATTTCGTCCCAAAATTTGAGTGAGGTGGTCATGGTTAACAAAAAATATGATTTCATGACGGATATGAGTTGATTAATAGAGTTTTATCATTATTGAGTAATACGGATAAAATAATTTGTTTATATGAAGCGTACGAGTGAAGCTATCACAAAAGCATGGAATGAGTAAATGCAGGTTCGACTTAACCGGTGACGTAGTCCTAGTTGATTTTCGGAATTCAAGGGATTTAGAGTAAATTTTCGAAATCTAAAAGATTTGTTTCTTCGGTGAGTAAGGAAATTAAGATCTCTATAATTAAATACGGTGATCTGCCTCGATTACTCTGTCTGATATTTCCATTATAAATTAAGCTCTTCCGTTCCATTATTCTCACCATTCTTATACCATCTTTCTTGTTTCATACATCCAAAAGATTATGAAAATGCTTAATCTAGTTCTAATCCTTGATATTTTTCTAATTATCAAATCTGTCATCCTTCCTTTCAATCTTTCACCAGAAAAATCTATTTACTTCTACTATTACCTAGGGGTGATACTATTCTTAATTCTACCGTGTCTTTATATTGCTAATCGTATTAATATACACGGTTTGTAACCTCCATGTTGTTATTGGGCTTTATATTTTCTCTTATATTTTGGAGCTCTTTGCCTTTTTATTCTCTTCTCGACCTCTAGTAAAGCGAGTAACTGTCCAGAATTCATAAGTTTGGAGTTTCGAATGAACTTAATGTTCTAAACAAGAAAGAATGAAATCGCAAGATTTGATTTGTCAAATTACCAGAATATCCGGAATGACCGAATCATCAAGAAAATATTTTCTTGATATTTTTGAGGTTAAATAGAATACAAGAGTCGTGTAACATGGCACATGATGACGTTATGATCTGTGAATCATCACGTTCCATTAGAAACTCAGCATGACTTACTGTAATATAATCACGTTGATCAAGTGTCATTATGTTATATTAAATCATGCTTCAGTTCCCAACACTACTTCAATAACATTTGTATTTTAAAGAAATTTAGAAACTAAAGTAGTTTCTTTTATGATGTAGTATAGATAGCACGAAAAGATATATAATTTCGGACGAGAATATTTATGAAAATATCTTCCGAAATATCGAAGATATTTATGATGATATTTTGGAATTTCTAAGTTCGATGGTTGATGAATGAAATTTTTTTTCCGCAAGATTCTAACATGACTTCGGAGCAAGATATTCTCTAAACATTTCAACGGATCCAGAATTAACTGGATTCTTTGAATATAGGGTATGGTCCTTGTATTTGTCATTGGTCTCCTTCGTGGTTAGCTCAATCCGTTTTTCAGTTCCAACTTTTTTTTGAGCTTTTCCAACATACTATTCTTTATTATCAAACTTTCGACGGTTAAGGTCGTATACGGCTGTCTATAGTTTCTGCTACTTCATTCCACTTTTTCAAAATTTCAGAGTATTGATTCGTAGACTGGTTGATTTCCAGAGTTTCGGAATTCGAGATCATAATCCTAAGAGACAACTGTTATATGTATACATATAACTGTTAATGTGGACATGCTGCGAGATTTCAAAATACTGATTGCTGACGCTCGGTAATTGGTATGGCAATTCTCGTTATAAGATGCGGATGAGTATATGATAAGACTTCAATAGATAAATATAGTGATTTGTCGGAGAGATTTAAGCCAAGGAGCAACGAGGTTGCTGCTACATCTACTGATAATATGGTGGAATATAAAAGATTTCCCGGTAGCAATAAAAGAGCACATATATATATCAAGGTTATAATAAGGTTGTTTCGAACGAAAAATCGAAGTTGACTTGTTGGAGCTGTGACAAAATTGGCTAATTTGGAAAGAGATTGTAAAGTTATTTTCGGTAATAATAACGCTAAAGGAATTAGCACAGCTATGCGTTAAACATTTACTCAGGTTCCGAGCGTTTTCAGGTGCATAACTATATGCATAAATCTTTCTTCTGTAGATGAAGTGCGGTTGGTTCATCTTCTCAGTTGTTTCTTAATTGAGAGTTTTCAAGAATCATTAAAGATTTGAACGCAGATGGTAATCGTCGAGATACAAATGATGTTTAAGATGAAATCAAGTGGCAAACTTGAAGAATTATTTAGTTTCATATGTTATAATCAGTATTTTAATTCATTTTAATTGTCCAATATCATCCGTCCACAGTCGATAGTCCACAGTTAACAGTCCAGTAATTCATATATAGTTTAATATATTATATTCGAATTAATTAATACGTGTCGTGACCCGTATACGTCTCAGACTCGATCACAACTCAAACTATATATATTATTGTAGAATCAACCTCAACCCTGTATAGCTAACTCCAGCATTACTGCATATAGAGTGTCTATGGTTATTCCAAATAATATATATAGATGCGTCGATATGATATGTCAAAACCTTGTATACGTGTCCCGATATTTAAAGTGCGTAAAATAAAAACAGAATTTAAATGACGATAAATAAAATTGCGAGAATTAAATTTTGATAAAATAAATTGCGATAAATAAAAGGTAATACGGAATTAACAGTTAGCTAGGAACAGTTAGCTAGGATTTTTGTTAGCGTGGATTCTTAATAGAATTTCTCATAGTTAATTTGTTTGTTTCTAACAAATTTTATTTTGTCCAGTGTTTTCTTCATTATGCCACTTGTGGGATTCTGATAGGTCAAAATCCAAATATGAATTTGAATTAAAATGGTTATTCTGTGGTGAACGGATACGTGTATCTGTGAATGTAAGTAAGATAGTAAATAACCGTTGAATCAGATTCGAAGAATGTACAGTGTAACTTATTTATGTGAAATCTAAATATTTCTCGTGTATTACCTACCCGTTAAAATATTTTCACCATTAACAGTTTGTACAAAAGAACTTTTAATTACAATCTTTATGAAAATATACTTACACATATATTTTCTTCAGATGTAATCATGAATTTATAGATATCGATTGTTAAATCGTTGATGAAAGATGTGAATGATAACATATGTGAAATAATTATGATAGAAGCTCTTTAAAGCTTCTTTTATCTTTCTCGGGTATTACCTACCCGTGAAAAATTCACACGTCATAGTTAATATGAAAAGAATTTTATTACGATCTCGAGATATACATAAATATATATACATATATCTTTCAATCGTGAATAGAAAGTAATGAATTATTATTTCATAATTTATCATTCTCAGTACTCTTCGGTGTCTGTGGTGCTTACGGAGCTCGTGGTGATGGAAATGATGCTGGTGCTGATGGTGTTGGTGTTGGTGTCGGTACTGCTTGTGGTACCTGCGTATTAGATGCGAGCCTAGCTTCTAAATCGAACACCTTCACCTCCAAGGTTTCTACTTTACGCTCGAGCCTATGAATTAGTTCTACCCATTCTTCCGTAAGGTTTGTCAATTCTTGATATTTAGTTCGAAGTCTTCTAACTTCTTCTGATAATCCTATCTGATTAGAATTTGGGAGTAGAGGATGAATACTATCTTTAATGACATCGAGTCGACCTTCGAGGCGGAAAATCCATGCAAAAAGAGTGAAAACAGTATTGCGAACAGGTTCGCCGGTAAGCGAATCGAGCAATCCGACGTTAGGTGGTAAGTTCGGCTCGTGATATGGAGTACCTTCTTCATTTCTCCATAGGGTAAGTATTTCGCAAACCCATCCCCACTTTCTAAAGAAATCACGGTAGTTGCTCGGTTGGTGCGCTCCCGTCACGCTGTCTTCAGAGTCGGAGGAAATTGGTCGATTCGTAGAGGCCATCTTTGAAAGGACCCGTTCATATACATTATAAACGATTCACAATAGTTGATTACATCGCGAGGTATTTGACCTCTATATGATACGTTTTACAAACATTGCATTCGTTCTTAAAAGACAAACTTTCTTTACATCAAAAATTGACGGCATGCATACCATTTCATATTACATCCAACTATAATTGACTTAATATTAATCTTGATGAACTCAACGACTCGAATGCAACGTCTTTCAAAGTATGTCATGAATGACTCCAGGTAATATCCTTAAAATGAGCTAATGCACAGCGGAAGATTTCTTTCATACCTGAGAATAAACATGCTTAAAAGTGTCAACCAAAAGGTTGGTGAGTTCATAGGTTTATCATAACAATCATTTCAATATTTTAATAGACCACAAGATTTCCATTTATAAACATATGTACACTCGCAAGTGTATAAAAGTATTCTATAAGTTGTAGGCACCCGGTAACAAGCCTTAACGTTCATGTTTTACCCTCTGAAGTACACCAGATCAGGTGTGTTTAAAATAACCTCGAAGTACTAAAGCATCCCATAGTCAGGATGGGGTTTGTCAGACCCAATAGATCTATCTTTAGGATTCGCGCCTACCGTACATAGACAAGTAGTTTAATGTTACCAAGCTAAGGGTATATTTCTGGTTTAAACCCACATAGAATTAGTTTTAGTACTTGTGCCTATTTCGTAAAACATTTAAAAAAAACAGCGCATGTATTCTCAGCCCAAAAATATATATAAAAAGGGAGTAATGAAACTCACAATACTGTATTTCGTAGCAATTATGTATATCACGGCACTGAACAAATGCAGGGCTTGTCTCGGATTCACGAACGTATCAATATTGTGATTCAATATTGCAGGAAAGTACGTAGACGCAACGAAAATGATAAACGTTAGGTTGACCTCACGAGCAATACCCTCGATCAATACCCATAACCTCCATAGCTATAAACCATAATTTCCTTAGCTCTATCCCGTTTGAAAACTTATTTTGAAATCGTCTGAATATAACTCCGTCGTAGTATTTTATGTATACTAATAATATCTTGAAATAATACAAAGAAAATATATATATGTAATTCGATTAAGAGAGTTTAGAGAAATATATTTTCAAGTTTCTATGAAATAATGAAAACTATTGAATTCTATTTATAATAGATTTTTGAATTATTAAAGTGAATTATTAACGTATAAATTATTAAAGTGAATTATTAAAGTATGAATTATTAAAGTAAATTATTAAAGTATGAATTATTAAAGTGAATTATTAAAGTATGAATTATTAAAGTGAATTATTAAAGTATGAATTATTAAAGTGAATTATTAAAGTATGAATTATTAAAGTGAATTATTAAAGTGAATTATTAAAGTATGAATTATTAAAGTTAAAGTAAAGTAAAAGTAAAGTAAAGGTAAAGTTAAAGTATAGTAAAAGTATAAAACTATGTATGTATAATACGCGTATAAATATATATAATATTAATTTAAATCGTTATATATATTTAATAAAATAAAATATAAATATCGTTATCTTTATCATACTTGTTAAGTAATGAGTTGTCAAAAGTAGTTCTAGATATTTATAAAAGATATATACGTTTTAATAATAAAGTTCTTTTTAAATTGAAAACGTTTTTTGTACTTTTGAAACTAAATCAAATAAATATGATAATTTTGTTTTCCAAAACTAAATATATTTAAGAATCATTTTGTTAAAAGGTTAAAATAATAGAAATCGTTATATCATAAAACATTTTAGAAAAGTAGAATTATATATATTCATAATAGGTTTCAAGTTTTTAAATTACAGTCTGTTGGTGAAGCATGGGGTAAAGTCCAAAGGTTAAATAAACGTATGAAATCATCTTAATGAAAAATGTCGAGTTACTTAACTTGTCGATATCCAACATCTAAGTTATTTACACTCCACGTTCTTATTTTCATATTAAATAAAATGAAAGTTAACATAGTTATCTTATCAAGGTCACGAGAAAAATATTATAAAACATGCCTTGTAAATTAAACAGGAATTTCCACTAACCCTTGTCTAGTTTCCGTTAATTGACACATTTGTTCTTACTTATAAATCACTTTACCATTTTTCGAATGTTGTCAAAAAAAATAGATTTCTTAAATCACAGTGGACCTCATAACATAGGCCCGTAATCATATCATAATGTATCTGATAATTCAATCATTTGATATTATCTCTTAATTCTGTCGATAAATATATCGAAACAAATACGTTCATGTAAAGTATCATATATCTAATACTTTGTTAATGTTTTCAGTTAATATTATATATTATATATACATATCTATATACTCATAATTGTTCGTGAATCGTCGAACACGGTCAAAGGGTAATTGATTACATGAATGTAGTTCCAAACTTTTTGAGATTCAACATTACAAATTCTGCTTATCGTGTCGGAAACATATAAAGGTTAAGTTTAAATTTGGTCGAAAATTTCCGGGTCGTCACAATCTTACACGATCACAGAAAAGATTTTATGTATGAAAAGTTTAGTGACAACAAATGATAGTTGGATGGTATTCTCAGTACATAATATGCATAGATATATATAGTACCAGGATTTCTTGAATTACGGAGCAATTTACGGAAGATATCAGGCAAAATTTACCGTAATAGATACGCTAAGATATGAATTTGTCTATACACTATCTATGCAATAAAGGCAGTAGGACGTGTCTAGACTTAGGAATGATAAGCAGGTAATTTTCGACACGAAATGATAAGCAAAACTTTTGACATGCAGACACGGTCGAAGTCCAGACCCACTAATGCATCTAAACATCTATCAGTTAGACACACTAATGCAAGACCTGGTTCGCTAAGACCACCGCTCTGATAACAACTTTCATGACCCGTCCTAATCAATCTGAACGAAGTCCATATCGATTATAAACGACTCACAATAGTTGATTACATCGCGAGGTACTTGACCTCTATATAATACATTTTACAAACATTGCATTCATTTTTAAAAGACAAACTTTCATTACATCGAAAGTTGACAGGCATGCATCCCATTTCATAAAATATCAAACTATCAACGACTTAATAATAATCTTGATGAACTCAATGACTTGAATGCAACGTCTTTTGAAATATGTCATGAATGACTTCAAGTAATATCTCTAAAATGAGCAAATGCACAGCGAAAGATTTCTTTCGTACCTGAGAATAAACATGCTTTCAAGTGTCAACCAAAAGGTTGGTGAGTTCATTAGTTTATCATAAATAATCATTTCATAATTTTAATAGACCACAAGATTTCATATTTTCATTTCTCATAAACATACGTCTCATACATAGAGACAAAAATATCATTCATATGGATTGAACACATGGTAACCGACGTTAACTTAATGCATAGAATATCCCCAAAACAGAACCTCTCGTCTGTATAATAATCTCGAAGTACTAAAGCATTCGTACCCCAAATGGGACTTGTCAAGGTCCATAGATCTATCTTTAGGATTTGTGTCAATCAGGGGCCATTTCCCTAAATTCTTAGGTTACCAAACTTGATGGGCGATATTCGGTTTAATAATCCAACCATAGAATGTAGTTTTTAAGTACTTGTGTCTATTTCGTAAAACATTTATAAAAGCAGCGCATGTATTCTCAGTCCCAAAAATATATATTGCAAAAGCATTTAAAAAGGGAGCAAATGAAACTCACAATACTGTATTTTATAGTAAAAATACATATGACGATATTGAACAATGCAGGGTTGGCCTCGGATTCACGAACCTATATCATTCATATGTATATTAATACCTATAATCGTAATCGAACAAATTTATATATATTATTATTAATGATATAATTTTTATATTAATAAATTATATGTTATCTTATATATTTAAATAAATAAGAATTTTAATATAATTAAGTTTTATATTATATATCTTTGTATCTAAGAAATATTTTGTTTACATAATATAGTTATAGTAATATTATAATAAGTATAATGATAAAAATAATAATTTTCTTAATAATAATATTGATAGTATTAATAACAGTTTTCATAAAAAAAAAAACATATATTCAAAGCAATGATACTTTTTAGTAATGATTATATTAATTTTTAATAATAACAATACTCGTTAAGGATAATCATTTTAATGAAAGTGATACTATTAATAATAATACTTACGTCAATATTAATACTAATAATTATAGAAAGTGATACTAATACTAATATTATACTTATATTCTTTAGCATCAAAACATATCAATTATTAACTTTTTCATAATAACACTAGTATGTATAATACTTAATAATCATGATACTAATAATGATAATAATAATATTAATAAATATATTAATAATAATAATATGAATAATAATGTTAATTTTAATAAAAAAATAATAATAAGAATGATAGTTTTACTAGAGATTTCGATAACTATATAATAATACTTTTAATATTAATGATAAAGATAATAATAATGATAATTAATGAAAATATATTAACAATAACAATAATCTTAGTTATAATTCTTGTTCTAATATTAATAGTAATAACAATTAGAATAATAATAATGATGGTAACAATAATAATAAAATAATAATGATAATAATAACAATAATATTAATAATAATGATAATAATAATAATCCAATTAAGAAAAAATTGAAAACTACCTCCAATAAAAAGAAATGCCTCAGCCGGGTCTCGAACCCGAGACCTTTCGCTCACCCAAATCACATAAAACCATTGCACTGACTTGTTTCATCTGATTATACCCACGCCTGATACTATTTAACCCGTTTTACCCTGTTCTCCTTCTTCTTATTCTAACAGACCGGAGTACCATCTTTAATCATAACAATTGAGTTACCAACTTGATTTTGAATTTGAAATTTGGAAACAGAAATGATCGATTATGAGTGGTCTCGATTTACAGACCAGAAAGAAAAAAAAAAGAAAAAAAAAGGACAGCAGCAGTGGGAGTAACTCACGATGATGAACTCAAACACTGAATTTGAATTCCGTATACTTTTAGGCCATGATTACTAAATGAAATATATATTAATCCATTTATAGAATCTTCATAAATCATTAATTGAATCTAAATCGTAACAGATTAGTCGAATTTAATCATAGAAATCTGTTTGACTTTTATTGACCGAAGCTTTGACTCAAAAATTCGTTCACGTTTTTAGCAAATTGGAATTTGAGATTTTTCGTACACATTACAGAGATGTATTGAAAGATCTCTACGATTTTAGTTTTTCTCAATTCGGTAAGAATAATTCCAGGAGCCAAATTGGTCAAAAGTGAACACGTAGGTCAAATTTGATCAAATTCTCTGATGGATGTTGCTGTAGATATGAGATATTGATTTACGAAGTTTAGGAATCAAAGAATGAACGAATTACAGTAATTACTTGGTATGGAGAAGATTTAGAAATAGATTTTTGATTTTTGGATCAATTAAACTACGAACAGGGAGTTTGGGATTTAATAAAAAAATAACATATAACACAGATATAGGAGATAATGGATGGATTTCACGAATGTATTCTCATTTACAGAAATCATATCGACAAGCATTCACATGTAAATAGAAAACAGAAAAAAAAAACAATAGAACTGATTGATATAGATAACAGACTTTGTTCTTATATGTTTTATATGTAATAATATATAAATATAATATATATTAATATATTAATAATAATAATCCTAATAATAATAATAATACCAATAATTCTAAATACGTTAATAACAACAATAGATAAAAATCATAAATTTGATAATTTCTAATAAATTTAATAATAATAATAAAAATAAAAATAATAACAATAATATTAATAATAACTTTATTAACTTTATTCTAATATAAAAATAAAAGTAATTAGAACAATGATAATAAATATATTATTAATGATAACCATATTAAATTGTATTATTTTTATTATAATAATGTTGATAACTATGATAATAATGAGGAAAATAATAATATCATTAATGATACTAATAATAATACTAATTACAATAATATTAGTAATAACAATATAACAATTTACATTTATATCCATTTTCATAATATAACAATACTAATATAGATATTAATATTGAAAGAAATAATAATATTACTATAAAAATTATAGTTTAACTTATAATTAAATTTATTATATTAGATATTAATATTACATGTTATAAATCTTATGATATATATAATAATATTAATAATAATAATAATTCTTAATGACAATACCTAATATTAATAATTCTTAATTCAAATGATTTAATTTTTATCATTTCCAATCCCTACATTTATATTTATTTATATGTATATATATATATATATATATATATATATATATATATATATATATATGTATATATATATATATGTGTGTGTGTATATATATATGTATATATATATATATATATATATATATATATATATATATATATATATATATTTATTTGCAACAATTGTCCGTGAATCGTCGGGAATGGTTAAAGGGTAATTGAATATATGAAACAGTTCAAAATTTTTGAGACGCAACCTAACAGACTTTGCTTATCGTGTCGAAATCGAATATGAATTAAGTTTAAATTTGGTCAGAAATTCCTGGGTCGTCACAGTGAAGGAGGATGATATTCCGAAGACTGCTTTCAGAACGCGTTATGGTCATTACGAGTTTATGGTTATGCCGTTTGGGTTGACTAACGCACCAGCTGTGTTCATGGACCTCGTGAATCGAGTGTGTAGACCATACCTTGAAAAGTTTGTCATTGTTTTCATCGATGACATACTCATTTACTCAAAGAATGATCAAGAGCACGAAGAACGTTTGAGAAAAGTGCTAGAGTTACTGAGGAAAGAAAAACTGTACGCTAAGTTTTCAAAGTGTGCATTTTGGTTGGAAGAAGTTCAATTCCTCGGTCACATAGTAAACAAAGAGGGTATTCAGGTGGATCTGACAAAGATTGAAACCATTGAAAAGTGGGAAACCCCGAAAACTCCGAAGCATATACGTCAATTTTTAGGACTGGCTGGTTACTACAGAAGGTTCATCCAAGATTTTTCCAAAATAGCAAAACCCTTGACTGCATTAATGCATAAAGGGAAGAAATTTGAATGGAAGGATGAGCAGGAGAAAGCGTTTCAATTGTTGAAGAAAAATTAACTACGACACCTATATTGTCATTTCCTGAAGGGAATGATGATTTTGTGATATATTGTGACGCCTCAAAGCAAGGTCTCGGTTGTGTATTAATGCAACAAACAAAGGTAATTGCCTATGTGTCCAGACAATTGAAGATTCACGAGCAAAATTATACGACTCACGATTTGGAATTAGGTGATGTTATTTTTGCATTAAAGACTTAGAGGCACTACTTATATGGGGTCAAAAGTATTATATATACCGACCACAAAAGTCTCCAACATATATTTAATCAGAAACAACTGAACATGAGGCAGCGTAGGTGGATTGAATTGTTAAATGATTACGATTTTGAGATTCGTTACCACCTGGGGAAGGCAAATGTGGTAGCCGACTGATGTGTTAAGACGTAACCTTTAAAATGTAGACAATATGCTTAACAATTAACACATAATACAGGCAACTAAAACCCGATCATGTAGTAACTAGCAAGTAAATTGACCAGTTCGATCCACAGGGAGAAGTTTGTTTTTAAGATTTTACCACGATTAATTATTCTAAAAAGGGGGTTATGTGTTTGAAGTTGTATTTTCGTTTAACGAAACAGTAAATAAATATAGTAATTAACAAGAATGAGAATGCGGTGTTTACTTCTATGCTTGATAAATGACAGGGATTGTTCTTCTATAATTAAAACCGTTATGTAATAGTTACAATAGAGTAGTTTATATCAATTTCACAATTTCTATAAACTTAAGAGTTATGTTTAATTAACAAGATTCTTTCGTGGTTGAATTCACATAAAACCTAGTTTACTAAGATCACTCTAAGTAAACTACATGATTGTATATCCTAAATATCGTTCAATTAACATCCTATACTCACATATAGGTGGCTAGATCACTAGGTGTTGAAGTATAAGCTATGGTCTTTGATAAATTCACATAAATCAAGTCATAACTTACATAATTGAACTAGGATACAAGGATGATTACAACTATGGATCTTTTGAAAGAATATGGTGATTTAGATTTCTTAACTAACTAGATTCAACCCGGTTAAACTCACGTGAAACCTAAATTACAACAATCACTTGAGGTAATTTCATAACTATGTTGCTTTGGAACTTATTCAATTACCGAATTAAACACATAACAAAATCACTTAAGTTTATGCATCTAATCATCTAGATTACTAGGTGTATTGAAGTATAGATTGTTTTCCTAGTTAACTCACATTAATAGGTTTGTAATCTATATAATTGAAGTAATGAACTAAACAAGCATAACAATGGTTCTTACGGTTGAACTAGATAATTTAATCAATCAAACATATGTATAACTAGCATAACATCAAATTATAGAACAATCCCAAGCCATAAATCTTACATTGAAGCAAACACACAAGGCTTTTAGCCAAACATAATCATAGTAGAACTAATGAAACAGTAAATACAATTCGAATTCATGTTTAAAAGACATAGAACAAAAGTACCAATAGTGATGAATGATCCTAGCTTAATCATGATGTTGAAAGAGTGGAGTTTGACTTGCAGCCTTCCTTGAACCTTGAAAATCGTATTAGAACTGAGGGAAAATGTAGTAGTGAAGGTATATGAAGTATGTAACCAAAGGCTCTCTTAAATAGGCTCAAAAGTTAGGTAAAATGGCCAGAAATTGACCAGATGCGCCGCATCTCTTTGGGATGCACCGCATCTCTTTACGTTCAGTAGATTCCAGCTCGATTCTGCACTCAGGACTGTCAACAGGGAAGCAGATGCGCCGCATCTGGGACAGATGCACCGCATCTGGCTTGGATGCGCCGCATCCATCTCAGATGCGCCGCATCTGAGGCTGTTTTGGTCCAGAAGTCTTCATGCTCCGCATCTGAAACTGTCGGGAGTTATTTGGTGCATAGATGCGCCACATCTAAGAGAGATGCGCCGCATTTAGACCTGTCTCAGTGGTTTCGGGCTGTTTTACGCGTTCAATCTTCGTTTTAACTCTGTTTTCGCTATTGGTCTTCATTTATTCATTCACACTGGACTTTTACAAATATATACGAATTACAATACATACGTACAACAATTACATACAAATGGAACAACTTTGGATTGAAATAACGGCAATAAACATGTATAATTTTGGCGTTATCAAAATCTCCACACTTAAACCTTGCTTGTCCTCAAGCAAGACTTACAAGAAATCGAAATTTACTACAGTAAACACACTTATTTAATTGAGAACATAAAAATGGGAATCACACTCACTCGATATACTACACAAGATACACAAGTTATTTAGTAACACAATAACTCACGCTATATGGAAATCACAGTCGGGTCACAATATATACACACTCACACTTTTATTTCACACACGAATCAAACTCACGTGTTTTGAGTATACACACACCTTTGGAGTACACACGTTTTTATTTATTTCACAATGTAATACACACACTTTGAGTACACCCACGAAATGAAATCACACCAAAGTCGAAAGGTGGGTTTTAAAGTCCACATTTCTTAAAAATTTGGATCCTTAGGGAAATTGGGACCTTTGCGAAAAACCTTTTATATTTTGAAAATTAGACATGTTAGTTTTTACACTAACAAGTTTTTCGGTTTTAACCTCAAAGTCCGGTTGAGGGTAACTGAAAACCGAAGCCTCGGTCGGTGCTTAGCAAGCTACTCGCCCCCATGATTGAAGTATCATTGAAATTGAAACCGGATGTCCTAAAAATGGTTTTACACAATATAGTTCATAAAATAGCATAAGTTTTAGAAGAAACTATATCATGTCCAAATATCATCGGTGAACCATGAGTTTGCACACCTCAATTTGTTATGGCATATGTATGTTGGCCGCAGTCAACATAGATGCGGTTGATCTTTCAGGAGATCATCCATCTGGGGATTAGATTCATTAGTCTTAAAAGCTAATTTGCAATGTGCCCCCCATTGTACAAGACAGATCCATCTCATGGTTAGGATAAGTCTGATCACCAAAAACCCTGTTTGATGCTGAGGTGAGGTGGATTTCCAGCCGATGATAGAGATGACTTTTCAAGATTTTTCGTCAACCTACAGCTGTTCTGGACTACATCTTCTAACATAAGTTAGCAAGTGTGTCATATTGGAAGACTTGACTTCCTTCACAATCATTACATAGATGAGCATTGGATTAGATTGTTAGAACAATAAATTATTTGATGATTCTTTTTCATTCAGAATGTGGTATAGCATGATGATTATATCTTTTATATGACTACTATTTTTATGATTTTTAACAAAATAAACTCAATCATTTGGTTGTTTCTTAATTTGTTTTGTGATAATAATTTCGGTGTATACACCTAGTTTTAAAATCTAAAAATTTTAAACAAAATTTGAATTTATGAAGATAAAAGTTTAAAAATTTTCACCATTTTAAGCCTTTTTTAACCAAAATCAAAAACTCGAAAGAATTTATAACTTCCTCCCCACACTTGAGTTCATGTATCGCCCTCGTTACATGAAATCAGAAAAATTTAAATTCAAGAGGGTTAAAGAGTGTAAGAGAGTTTATTACTTTCAAGGTCTAAAACCGAAGTTCACTTGATGATGGCGCTGAACTGAATGCCAGCATAAGAACATCATACGCTTCTTGCAACTACAAAACAATCATCAATCAAGTATGTGCTGAACTTACTGCCAGTCTTTGTAAAAATGCAGCATATAGCACAATTCTCACCTGTATCAATTCAAACAAAGCAAACATACGATTCACACAAATAAATGGGGGTGTACTCCATGTACTAAAAACCCCACTTATAATTATCTAAATTATTCAAATTACAATCATCCAAAATACTATCAAGTTATTACACACCAAACATAAAGATAAATTATTTTTGAAACAAACCAACATCAATCAAACCGTTCACACACTTCACCAATAATCATGTCAACTTCAGAAGAATCCCCAAAAAGAGTTACTTGGGCCAGCTCCGCCTTCATTTTGGTTTCCTGCGTCGTCGTCCTGAAATATTGAGGGGTTATACCCTTGATAAGTTGCTTGAGCAGGGACGACAGCGGTGTCTTCAGTAGGCGGGTTAGGAGGAGGAGGATAAGGCGCAGGATATGGATCACCCATTCGAACCCATGGTTCGTATGCAGGCCAAGGAGAGGGGGTGTAGTTAGCAGGATCTGTAGCATATGACACAGTCTGTTCATGTATCCAGTTAAGCTGATTTTGCTGCCCCGCTTGAGTGTACCACGTTCGATCATTCCCTACATCAATGTAATGTTGCATCTCCCTGTTACCTGTATCATAGTGATCAATTAACTTTTGGGTGTTTCGATCATTATGGAGTCACAAATCTGAAAACTGTCGTGCCATGTAAGCCTCCCAATCATTTCCCGAACCCGAACTACTTCCAACATTTGGCTGTGGATCTGGCTGCGGTTGTGGTTGTTCTGGTTGCCTGTTCACGGGATCCACATACCTAGTTAGAAGGCCGTTCGACCCCCTCGTCAAAATGTTTGCCCTTGTATAGCTTACTCTATCAAAGGCAATCATATGTTTCTCCTCTAACCCACTTGTATTGATACGAAAATGTTGGGCAATCCTGGTTACAAAATGCCCGCCCATGATTGGTGTAATCTTTTTCCTTTCTTTGAGAAGGAAATTGAGAATCATTCGTGGAATATGAACATGGGTGTGATCCATTATAGCGCTAATGTACCATATATCCAAGTTGGTAACTTTTTTGCTACTGTCTTTTCGACAGTTTATGGTACTTGAAATGAATCTTTGGTCGCATCGATGCTGGTAAGTACGTAGCTTGCTACAAGTCTGCTTGCTTGCATTGTATGCACTATTTCTCATGTCCACCCATTCTTCTAAATGATTAAAAGAAGAAACATAGTATATACATTGATTAAAGTAATTTTGCATCAATTGGTGTGGCAACCCTTCATAGATATCCAACGCCTTTACAAATTGTAGCAGTGTTAATGTTCGGTCTTGTCCTCCAAGATGAAATCTCATAAAGGTACCGGATGTTGGTGACGTGTAATCAACCCTAAGTGAACCAAAGAATTCTTTGACTAAAAGTGGGTACACTCTTTCTTGCATTCTGAATAGGTTTTCCCATGCATATATTCGATGGCGTTGACACGTTACTCGGAAAAGGTTGCGAAATTGTTTTTATTCGTCGGCTTCTTCTAATGGGGTCCAATCGATATATTTCCCCGGATATACTTCTTTGTGTAGAAGTGCCTTCATCCGTTCATGATATTCCAGATGCCTCAAAACTGCATTGATCCATGGATCCGGAGTGGTTAATCCACAGACATTTAATTGCCGGTTATCAATATCCATTTCTTCTTCTTCAACAGCATTTTCTTCTTCACTTGTTTCCTCATCTACAATTGCCGGGGCTTTTTGCTTCTTTGATTTTGGGTTTGATGATGATGATCTAGTCTACAAAAAAACGACAAAACCAAACAAACAAAATAACAAACCAAGTTGATTAGCGTTAAAGAAATTCAAAACATCTTTCATATTGCACAAGCCAAAACCATGTAGAACACGTTATATTGTACGCATTACACAAACTCTCATGTATATTACGGATGTACTTATCTCATTTTCAACAAACATGTACTAGTATGACTCATAATTTTTATCACTTCATAAGTTCAATCATATCTAGCATAATCAGTTTCACCAAAACAAGTGTATGAAACCATTAGCATTCATCAATAAGCATGTCAAACAATATGCAATCAATGGTTATCATACATTTAGACACTAAATTCGACTCAAGTCAACAATTTCATCAAAAAGCCTAAGCATACAATCCTTAACTTTCACAAGTAAAACTTTTCAATTCGAACAAACACTAAGTTAAGGCATATATGAGTTTAGCATAATCAATGCATTGCTTTAATTCCACTTAGAACACTTACTAGTCAACAAAAGTCAAAATATCCATTTTAAGAACCCTAAAATTCAATAATTTGTGCAATCGTGTAATTCAACTAAGGTTTATGTGGATTTGCTAATGTATACTAGTAATTGAACTCTAAAACATCCCAATTTAAACAAGTAATGGTCAATTTTTCGAAATCCCCAAATTCAAGAAGAACCCTAATTTCTAAAGTAAATTTTTGAGCAATTAGGCATGAAATTCGAGCATGAATAAGGATTAGTGACAACAATATAAGCATATAATGACCAAAACATGAAGATTTAAACATCCCCACACTTAGAACAAGCTAAATCCGAATTTGAGAATGAAGAACACAAGAACCATGAAGAAATGAAGATTAATCTTACCTTTCTCATATTGATATATGGATTAGATGCTCAAAGATGGGTTTAATCGGTTGATTTAGTGTTTGGAGATGGAATCCTTGAGAGAAAATGAGATGAAAGTCGGAGTTGTAGGTGAAAAAATGAATAAAAATGATAAACTCCTGTATTTGTGCAAAAAATATGGGCAGTCTCCAACATTCAGATACAGATGCGGTGCATCTGTAGCAGATGCGGCGCATCTGGCTCAGATGCGGTGCATCTGAGGCAGATGCGGCGCATCTGGTAGCCCAAAAGCGGCGCATGACCTAATCTCGGCGCATCTGAAACTGTCGGCTTTTTTCTTGTCCTCAGATGCGGCGCATCCACTACAGATGCGGTGCATATGGCCCTGTTGCACCAGCTTTTGATGTTTTTTCGCGTTTTAAACATTGCGGAAGGTCCCTAAACAACTTGGTTCGTACTAAAATTCAAAAAATACTCAAAACACTCAAAAACAATCAATCCTAAGAAACGAGATGCATGAATGAGACTATGTACATGTTGTGAGGTTTATTAGTGAGTCGTTCACGTGACTCCTTCCCAAGCTAATTAGCGTTGGGGGAGAAAGTGATGTCATCTTGAACCGTGGTATCAACTATATCAAAATAGAGTTTTAATCGATGACCATTCACTTTAAAAGTATTTCCGTTTCCAAACAACTCAACATATCCCGATGGAAATGCTTGTTTCACCAAATAAGGTCCCGTCCATCGGGACTTCAACTTTTTGGGAGAAAATTTAAACCGTGAGTTAAAAACCAAAACCTTATCACCGATTTTAAACTCTTTCACTTCTTTCAATCGGGCATCATGCCACCTTTTCATTTTCTCCTTATACGAGCTCGAGTTCTCGTACGCCTCTAACCTCAACTCTTCTAATTCATGCATTTGCATGAATCGGTTTTCACCAGCCTTTTCCATGTCTAAATTACAAAGCTTCAATGCCCAGTATGCTCTATGTTCCACTTCAACCGGAAGATGGCACGCTTTACCATATACAAGTCTAAATGGTGTGGTACCGATTGGTGTTTTAAAAGCAGTCCTAAAGGCCCACAATGCATCATCTAACTTGCGTTGCCAAATCTTAGGGTTGTTATCAACCGTCTTATCAAGTATGCATTTCAAGGCATGATTCGTGTTCTCCACTTTACCACTCGTTTGCTGGTGGTACGGAGTAGATAAACGATGAATTACGCCATACTTCTTCAACACCTTTTCAAGAACGTTGTTGGGAAAATGTGTTCCTCGATCGGATATGAGCGCTTTTGGGATTCCAAAGCGTGAGAAGAGATTTTTTAAGAAGTTCACCACCACCCTAGCATCATTCGTAGGTAAAGCTTTCGCTTCAGCCCACTTAGACACATAGTCAACGGCTACTAGGATGTACTTGCAGTTATGGGAACTTGGAAATGGTCCCATGAAATCGATTCCCCAAATATCAAAGATTTCACAAACTTGGATGCCGGTTTGAGGCATCTCATCCTTTTTCGTGATGTTACCCGTTTGTTACCCGTTTGTTGGCATGCATTACAAGTCCGAATGAAATTATGGGTATCTTTAAAGATCGTGGGCCAATAAAATCCGAGTCAAGGATTTTTCCTGCAGTGTGGTTTGGTCCGAAATGACAGCCGGTGGGCCCTTGATGACAATGCTCAAGAATTTGTTGAGCCTCTTTTCTGTACACACAACGGCGAATCATTTGATCCGCACCAACACGAAATAGGACGGGATGTTCCTAGAAATAGGACTTCAAATCCGCAAAGAATTTCTTCTTTTGTTGATAAGAAAGTCCTTTTTGAAGAATGCTTGTAGCAAGATAGTTTGCAAAATGGGAAAATCATGGGATTTCAGATTCCTTGTCAACCCTCATTAGAGATTCATCAGGAAATGTGTCCTTGATGATTGTATCATCGAGTTTTTCTAATTCGGGGTTTTCAAGTCGGGATAAATGGTCGGCGGCTAGATTCTCGGCTCCTTTCTTATCACGTATCTCAATGTCAAACTCTTGAAGTAAAAGAACCTGATGTTAAAGCTAAGGGGTATAAAATACTATTAAATTTTACAAGGAAATACTATTAAATACGATACAATTTTACACAAGATATTTATTTATTTATAGAATGGATATACTTAAACCTTGCTACGACACTTATAGGCAGTGTACCTAATCGTACAGTAGTGTAGTTTTTAGTAAGTCCAGTTCGTTCCACAAGGAAAATCTTTAAACAAAGCTTAACGCTATATTAGTTTACTTTTATAAAAATACAAATGTATATATAAGTAATATTATTATTATAAAGGGGGGTTTTTACCGTTTAATGACCGGTTTGTCGATTTTAAAAACTTTAGTTTCAGTTAAAACAAAATGTAAAATATTAAATAAATAAAAGACTTAATTTAAAGCGTAAAGTAAATAATGATAGTGAAATTTCGAATAATAAAAGTGCGATAAAATAAACTTGCGATAATTAAAAAGTACGATAATTAAAAGTGCAATTAAATACAATAATAAAAATGCGATAATTAAAAGTTCAATTAAATACAATAATAAAAATGCGATAATTAGAAGTACAATTAAATATAAAATAAAGGAAATTAAATATGAAATAAAAGAATTATGCTTATTTAAACTTTCGTAATCATGATGTTTGACGTGTTGATTTTAGTTTTATGCCCATGGGTTAATTGTCCTTTGTCCTGGATTATTTAATATGTCCGTCTGGTTTTTGTCCATAACAGTCCATCAGTCATAAATATAAAGTGCGAGTGTCCTCGTCAAATTATCCTTATACCCGAAGTTTAAATATTCCAACTAATTGGGGACTTATACTGTAACAAGATTTTAATACTTTGTTTAATAATTACACCAGGATGTCGACTGAGTGTAACCCAAGGTTTTAATACTTTGTTATCAATTATGCCAATTGTCCTTGTAAATAATTTCACCCCTGTTTTAATAATTCTAGTGGCTATTAATCCATTCCCGTGTCCGGTTAAATGAACGATTATTTGTACATATAAATACCCCGCCCATCATGTCCGATCGAGTGTAAATGGTTATTTATAGGGACGCCCAATTGTAAATCTTTATATTAACATTAACAAACTATCATTTAGTTAAACAAATATAAAGCCCATTAATAGCCCATAGTCTAATTTCCACAAGTGTCGTTCTTTTGTCCAAACCCCAATTATGGTACAAAGCCCAATTACCCAATTTTAGTAATTAGCCCAACATCATGATTACTTCGGATTAAATAAGCATAATAATTAGTTAGCTACGAGACATTAAATTAAAAAGGTTGAACATAACTTACAATGATTAAAAATAGTGTAGCGTTACACGGATAGAATTTCGACTTACACCCTTACAACATTCGCTAACATACCCTTATTATTAGAATTATAATTAAAATTAAAATTAAAATATAAATTATAAATATAAATATTACGTATGAATGGAGAAGAGAAAGATATGTTTTTGTGGTGCACCAAACTGCGAATTTATAGGAGATGTGGCCTGACTTTTCATGCCATACGATCGCATGGACTTTCTTCTTCCTGGCCATGCAATCGCATGGCCAGCTGGGAGAGCTCACATGTTGCTTGTTTCCTTGTGCCGACGTTTTATAAATATAATATAATATATATATTAATTTTAAGAATTAATTATATATTATATTATAATTCATATGCATAGTTGACTTGTAATTTTTAGTTCGTTGCGTCGAGCGTTGAGAGTTGACTCTGGTCCCGGTTCCGGATTTTCGAACGTCCTTGCGTACAATTTAATATCTTGTACTTTGCGTTTTGAATCTTGTACTCTTGTAATTTTGAGACGTTTCTTATCAATAATTGGAACCTCATTGATTGTATTTTGTACTTTTGAGCTTTTTGGTCGTTTGCGTCTTCAATTCGTCGAATCTGTCTTTTGTCTTCACCTTTTATTATTTAAACGAATATCACTTGTAAATAGAAAAGTTGCAACTAAAAGCTTGTCTTTCTTGAGGAATAATGCTATGAAATATATGTTTGTTTTTAGCATTATCAAATATTCCCACACTTGAGCGTTGCTTGTCCTCAAGAAATATAGTCTTGAAATACAAGAATCACTTCTTTATTCTTCACATTTTGTACATCAGTGATTTCAATACGGCGGTATAAACAATGGTAGTAACGATGTGGTTTACAGTCCCACATGACTATAAAATTTAGATCCATTAAGGAAATTGGATCTTTATGAAAACATTTGATCTTTTGAAAATTAAATCTAGTTTTTACCCTAGATAAGTTTTCCGGAATAACCCTTCACCGGTGTTTGCAAAATATTTTTGTGGGCTTGGTGGGTTTCAGATTTGAAAATTTTAGCTCAAAACTTGCGGTTTTGTGTTACCCACTTGCTAACCTTGTATTAGGAAAGCAACACGTCCAGTTTACTTGTCCCGTATATTACCTTTCGGTAAACTACCGTCCGGTTGTAAAGGAAAGCGTTGAACAAGCAACTATTAAGGCAATTTCCCCTGACATGCTTTTAATTATGGTCTATAACGTGTCGGACGCAATTACTATCCTTTGTAGGAGCAATAGTAAAGCTCACCCATATAATTTGTCGGTCTGGCACAAGGTCTTGTCTTTAACCATGCTATGCAACCACCGTTCTTACGGTTGACACCCGATTTGGTTCAGATGACCTAATGAATTCCAGGTGAATTCCTAGGATTTTATGTTCAATGGTAATGAACGCATTGAAAATGGGTTTTCAGAAAACAAATTGGTTTATAATTTGATCAAAATATTTTCTCGTTCAAGCTCGAGTTTAGATATCATTGAATTCCATGAGTTTGAATTCTCAATCTTTAAGGTCAATCTCTAGGATTGAGTAATATCAGGCTTAAAAGCTATTTTTAATCTTTAAGGAGATTATCCTTTCTGGAGATCTGATTCATTAGTCTTATCCAGCTAATTTGCACGACACCCTCCCCATTTTACGAGACAGATCCACTCATGGTTAGGATAAGTCTGACCACTTGGAAACCCTGTTTAATGCTGAGGTCCGTGGATTTCCTGCTGATTTTAGTGATGACTTTTCTAGGTTTTTCGTCAACCTACAGCTGGTCTGGACGACAACTTCTTGACCTAAATCAAGAAACGCGTTTCTTTTTCGGAAGACTTTACTTCCTTTTAATGATGGAATTGATTCATCGTGTAGATCCATCTCTTCTTTTCTTTTATCGGGTAAAATAGTTTAGTTTAGTCCAAAGCAAAAGTATTTTCAGTTATTTGTTACAGAAATATGTGACTTGGTAATTTTTCCCACACTTGGCTTTTATTTTCTTTTTTTTATTGTCCTCTATTCCATTTTAAATGAATTTTAACATTTTGGTTTGTTTCTCAATTTATGTCCTTTCTGAGCTAACAATAATTTCGGTGTTAACACCTAGTTTTATCGTTCATAAATATGTATAAACATGATTTTGAGTTCATTTAATTGAAAATTTTGAAAAATTTTACTGGAATTGGGTAGTCAGTACATAAGACTAGGGCTGTTCTTTATCATCAGAGAGCACTAGATTCTAATACAACTACTACGTTACTAGTATTTTTAATGGTAACCAAGTGTTTAAGATAAAAATTTTAAAAATACAAAAGAATTTAACCCCTTCCCACACTTAAGATCTTGCAATGCCCTCATTTACAAGAAATCAGTAACAATTTAAATTATTGAGGGTGATTAGCGTAAAAATGATTAAATTTTACCAAAGTTTCCAAACATATTGGCGTTTGGTTGCTGAATGATAAATGGTGCATATTATTTGTTCATTTCGTCTGTTGTTACATCATATTTATTTGTCATCTTGTCTTCAAAATTATTAGCTTTTGCTGAACTTAATGCCAGTCTTTGAAAATGCGCTGTTTTACCCTGTTTTGTACAATCGACAATATACATACATACAAATATAATCATGCATGGCAATTTGAAATGGGACTTAATATCCTACTTTCAAATTCTAAATATGAAATATTAGTACACAATAATAATAAAAATGATAAAAATTACAAATATATCCAATAACATAAGTTTAAACATGAAAAAGTCAAAAGATAAAAACATAAAAATCATAAAAATAACCAAATGGAACTAAATCAGTCTGGATATGGGTTCCAGTTCATCTCGTCAGGTGGGTTCCATTGTTGGTTATAGGTGTTTTGATAGGCTTGGTTATAGTCATACCGGTTAAAGGGTGGTCGGATATCGGGGCTATGTGGCGGAAAATGAGCAGGTCGAGTAGGTACATAGTTATTTGGTACCTGATATGATAGCTGGCTCATGATTTGGTGCTGATGAACTAACCAGCTATCGTGTTGGCGTCGCCTATAATCCTCGTATACTCGCTCGGAGTTCCACTGCTCATACATACTATGTCTGGCCGCGTTCGTCATTGCTTCCTCATCTATACGAACATGGACGTCAAGAATAGCATCTCGAAAGACATCCCTAATGTCTTCTGCCTCCTCCATTTCCTCGTCTGAGCCTCTCTCTACCTGAGGATGAGATCCCACATAGGGTACTGCCTGGTTACGTCTACCTTTCAATACCTTAGCACCCACATAAACTTTCAATCCTAAGGGCTCAACCTGTTCTCTACAAAGCTGTAATGGACCCCCTTGGTTCCTATCAACACCTAAATACTCTCCAATGAGAGTAACAAAAATACCTCCTCCTATTATACTCCCGTCCTGCATTCCCTCTACCATTTTAGATAAATAAAAAGCAACACAGTAAGGGATATTGACAAAGCTTCTAGGATCCCGAATACACTTTAGGTAGAATAAATCATGTAAGGTAATTTTTTCTTTATTATGACCTCTCTGCGTAATCGAGTTAGCCAAAAATCTATGAATAATACGAAGCTCGGCTCTGTCAATATGTGTATAGGAGTGTCCTCCTGCTCGTGTAAAAACATCAAAATGTGACATACGCCTCCAAATGGCGTCAGCGTCAAAGTTACTATCTACCCTTTCACCATAATGAATCAAATTTGTACAATCGGGTAATAGCAACTCACCAGGAGTATATATCTGTAAGGCCCTGGCCATGTCCAACATGGACATTCTGTACATCCTACCGCCAAGGATAAACCTAAGAAATCTTCTATCATCTATTCTAACTATATTTGTATCAAGTGATACAGTACTCATCAACTCAACACACCATTCCTTATATACAGGTATACGAATGGTGAAAAGACGTTCCCAATCTGTAAAAAAAGAACTGCCATACCTTTGAACTAAAAGCTGTCTAACACGGTCAGCTAGATGGACCGTTTCCAAAGGGGCCCAATCGATTACCCTTGGCACCTCTACATTTTTTGTTACCAATTTGAATTTGTTCCTTTGATATGTCTCGTAATCTCTCCATCTCCTATCAAATCTCAGATTAGGATGCAGAGTGTGCTCAGGAATCGTTGGGAATTCTACTGGCGGCCTCATTGGGAATACTATGAATTCATCAACAAACTGTACCGGATCATAATAAGGTATGTATTGTGTAACGACCCGTCAAAATCGCTATTGACGCGGCACGTTAATCATTGATTCCACAGTGGGGTTTTGACCTCTATATGATACGTTTTGATAAAATATTGCATTCATTAAAATAAGTGACTTTCTAAACATAGAAAGTTATAAATATGTGGGCGAGTGCTTAGGTATAAGCAAAACCCCGAAATACATAAGTCTTTAATTTACAGGTTGACATCACAGTCCAATTATTTATTACCCAACGCAGTTTTATTTTGAATGCAATAAACTTTGTACAAAGCATGAGAGACTCCATGCAGGCAACAAGCACATCACAGCGGAAGCATTCTAAGGACCTGAGAATAAAACATGCTAAAAAGTCAACACGAATGTTGGTGAGTTATAGGTTTAATTGCTCGAGTCATAAACATATATAAAGATAGACCACAAGATTTCATCAAAAGTTTATCAATAGATTCTACGTAACAGAGCACCCTGGTAACTAAGCTTAACGCTATAGTGATAATTACCCCATTCGTTTTAATACACGTAAACCAACGTGTCTTAAACTCAAATAACATACGTCCGTTAAAAGGCTAGCGCTCTAGCTCGGACGGGGATGTCAAGCCCTATGGATCCATATACAATTATTTGCGCCCACCAGTCCATATCCTATGTACTGGCAGCTACTAGTTACCAAAGCTAAGGGATTTTCGGTTTAACTCAGTGTAGAATTTAGTATGTACTTGTGTCTTATCGCGTTTAAAATAAATTGCATGTATTCTCAGCCCAAAAATATTTAAAGTATTTAAAAAGGGAGACTATAACTCACAGTTCAATATTGCGATTCAATATTGTAGGCAAATTACGTAGACGTAATGATGGTAGATGACTGTATGGTTGGTCTTGGATTCAAGAACAATACCCCGAACAATACCCAATATTTCCTTATTTTAAAACGGTTTGAAACCTGAATTAAAAAATACCCTCGAATATACTTTATTATTATTAAACTTAAAATTAAAATTATAATTATAATTATAAATATAAAATTTACGTACAGAAATAAATATGAAAAATTTCGTCGAGCAAAACTGACCTTTTATAGTACTTTTCGATTTACTGTAGCTCATGCGATCGCATGAGTTTTCAGTGTTTTTGCCATGCGATCGCATGGCCGCCTTTTCTGTTTTTGTTTGCTAGTTCGTCGACATCAAATAGTGTTTACTGTAGCAAATAGTATTTTACTGTAGCAAATAGGGTTTTACTGTAGGAAAGTCATTTTTACTTGTACATATATATATACATACATATAATTGTTCATGAATCGTCGAGAGTAGTCAAAGGTAATTGTATATATGAAACAGTTCTAAAATTTTGAGACTCAATCTAACAGACTTTGTTTAACGTGTTAAAATAATAAATCGTATAGAGAATTGGTTTAAATAAGTAAAAAATTTTCGGGTCATCACAGTACCTCCCCGTTAAAGAAAATTTCGTCCCGAAATTTTGAGTAGTACCTGTTTCATGAGCGATATCAGTGAACAAATGTGGATACTTTTGCTTCAGCTGATCTTCACATTCCCAAGTAAACTCGGGTCCTCGTCTTGCGTTTCAATGAACCCTAACTATCGGTATTTTGCTTTGTTTTAATTGTTTGACCTCACGGTCCATGATTTCAACAGGTTTTTCGATAAAATGGAGTTTATCATTGATTCGTATTTCGTCAAGAGGAATTACGACATCCTCTTCAGCTAAACATTTCTTCAAATTTGACACGTGAAATGTGTTGTGAACACTACTAAGTTCTTGCGGTAGCTTTAATCGATAAGCAACGGTTCCAATTCTTTCGGTGATTTCAAAGGGTCCTACGTACCTAGGACTTAGCTTTCCTCGTTTACCGAATCATACAGCGCCTTTCCAGGGTGACTGTAGTGACCCGAACTTTTCCATGTTTATATATATTAATTGAGATTGATGTTTACATGATTAAATGTTTCCAACATGTTAAGCAATCAAACTTGTTAAGACTTGATTAATTGAAATAGGTTTCATATAGACAATTGACCACCCAAGTTGACCGGTGATTCACGAACGTTAAAACTTGTAAAAAAAACTATATGATGACATATATATGGTTATATATATAGTTAAAATGATATTATGATAAGTAAACATATCATTAATTATATTAACAATGAACTACATATGTAAAAACAAGACTACTAACTTAATGATTTTGAAACGAGACATATATGTAACGTTTATCGTTGTAACGACATTTAATGTATATATATCATATTAAGAGATATTCGTACATCATAATATCATGATAATATAATAATTTAAAATCTCTTTTGATATTATAAACATTGGGTTAACAACATTTAACAAGATCGTTAACCTAAAGGTTTCAAAACAACACTTACATGTAACGACTAACGATGACTTAACGACTCAGTTAAAATGTATATACATGTAGTGTTTTAATATGTATTTATACACTTTTGAAAGACTTCAATACACTTATCAAAATACTTCTACTTAACAAAAATGCTTACAATTACATTCTCGTTCAGTTTCATCAACAATTCTACTCGTATGCACCCGTATTCGTACTCGTACAATACACAGCTTTTAGATGTATGTACTATTGGTATATACACTCCAATGATCAGCTCTTAGCAGCCCATGTGAGTCACCTAACACATGTAGGAACCATCATTTGGCAACTAGCATAAAATATCTCATAAGATTACAAAAATATGAGTAATCATTCATGACTTATTTACATGAAAACAAAATTACATATCCTTTATATCTAATCCATACACCAACGACCAAAAACACCTAAAAACACTTTCATTCTTCAATTTTCTTCATCTAATTGAACTCTCTCAAGTTCTATCTTCAAGTTCTAAGTGTTCTTCATAAATTCCAAAAGTTCTAGTTTCATAAAATCAAGAATACTTTCAAGTTTGCTAGCTCACTTCCAATCTTGTAAGGTGATCATCCAACCTCAAGAAATCTTTGTTTCTTACAGTAGGTTATCATTCTAATACAAGGTAATAATCATATTCAAACTTTGGTTCAATTTCTATAACTATAACAATCTTATTTCAAGTGATGATCTTACTTGAACTTGTTTTTGTGTCATGATTTTGCTTCAAGAACTTTGAGCCATCCAAGGATCCATTGAAGCTAGATCCATTTTTTTTCTTTTCCAGTAGGTTCATCCAAGGAACTTAAGGTAGTAATGATGTTCATAACATCATTCGATTCATACATATAAAGCTATCTTATTCGAAGGTTTAAACTTGTAATCACTAGAACATAGTTTAGTTAATTCTAAACTTGTTCGCAAACAAAAGTTAATCCTTCTAACTTGACTTTTAAAATCAACTAAACACATGTTCTATATCTATATGATATGCTAACTTAATGATTTAAAACCTGGAAACACGAAAAACACCGTAAAACCGGATTTACGCCGTCGTAGTAACACCGCGGGCTGTTTTGGGTTAGTTAATTAAAAACTATGATAAACTTTGAGTTAAAAGTTGTTATTCTGAGAAAATGATTTTTATTATGAACATGAAACTATATCCAAAAATTATGGTTAAACTCAAAGTGGAAGTATGTTTTCTAAAATGGTCATCTAGACGTCGTTCTTTCGACTGAAATGACTACCTTTACAAAAACGACTTGTAACTTATTTTTCCGACTAGAAACCTATACTTTCTTTGTTTAGATTCATAAAATAGAGTTCAATATGAAACCATAGCAATTTGATTCACTCAAAACGGATTTAAAATGAAGAAGTTATGGGTAAAACAAGATTGGATAATTTTTCTCATTTTAGCTACGTGAAAATTGGTAACAAATATATTCCAACCATAACTTAATCAACTTGTATTATATATTATGTAATCTTGAGATACCATAGACACGTATACAATGTTTCGACCTATCATGTCGACACATCTATATATATTTCGGAACAACCATAGACACTCTATATGTGAATGTTGGAGTTAGCTATACAGGGTTGAGGTTGATTCCAAAATATATATAGTTTGAGTTGTGATCAATACTGAGATACGTATACACTGGGTCGTGGATTGATTCAAGATAATATTTATCGATTTATTTCTGTACATCTAACTGTGGACAACTAGTTGTAGGTTACTAACGAGGACAGCTGACTTAATAAACTTAAAACATCAAAATATATTAAAAGTGTTGTAAATATATTTTGAACATACTTTGATATATATGTATATATTGTTATAGGTTCGTGAATCAACCAGTGGCCAAGTCTTACTTCCCGACGAAGTAAAAATCTGTGAAAGTGAGTTATAGTCCCACTTTTAAAATCTAATATTTTTGGGATGAGAATACATGCAGGTTTTATAAATGATTTACAAAATAGACACAAGTACGTGAAACTACATTCTATGGTTGAATTAGCGAAATCGAATATGCCCCTTTTTATTAAGTCTGGTAATCTAAGAATTAGGGAACAGACACCCTAATTGACGCGAATCCTAAAGATAGATCTATTGGGCCTAACAAACCCCATCCAAAGTACCGGATGCTTTAGTACTTCGAAATTTATATCATATCCGAAGGGTGTCCCGGAATGATGGGGATATTCTTATATATGCATCTTGTTATTGTCGGTTACCAGGTGTTCACCATATGAATGATTTTTATCTCTATGTATGGGATGTGTATTGAAATATGAAATCTTGTGGTCTATTGTTACGATTTGATATATATAGGTTAAACCTATAACTCACCAACATTTTTGTTGACATTTTAAGCATGTTTATTCTCAGGTGATTATTAAGAGCTTCCGCTGTCGCATACTTAAATAAGGACAAGATTTGGAGTCCATGCTTGTATGATATTGTGTAAAAACTGCATTCAAGAAACTTATTTTGTTGTAACATATTTGTATTGTAAACCATTATGTAATGGTCGTGTGTAAACAGGATATTTTAGATTATCATTATTTGATAATCTACGTAAAGCTTTTTAAACCTTTATTGATGAAATAAAGGTTATGGTTTGTTTAAAAATGAATGCAGTCTTTGAAAAACGTCTCATATAGAGGTCAAAACCTCGCAACGAAATCAATTAATATGGAACGTTTTTAATCAATAAGAACGGGACATTTCAGTTGGTATCCGAGCGTTGGTCTTAGAGAACCAGAAAATTTGCATTAGTGTGTCTTATCGAGTTTGTTAGGATGCATTAGTGAGTCTGGACTTCGACCGTGTTTTCTTTAAAAATGATTGCTTAACATTTTTGTTGGAAACTATATATTTTTAACATATGAATATTATGTGATATATTAATCTCTTAACGTGTTTGATATTATGTGATAGATGTCTACCTCTAGAACAAGTCCCATTGACTCACCTAATAATAATGAAGAGTCAAATGTAAATTGGAATGATTTGTGGACTGATTCACAAGTTCCCGAAGAGGAACCGGAAGAAGAGTCGGAACCGGAAGAAGAATCGGAACCGGATGAAGAAATAGAACCGGTGGGGGAAATAATAAAACGGTTAAGTAAAAGAAAATCCTCAACCAACCGACCAAAGTTAATTATGGTCAATGGTGTTTCCGCCAAGGAAGCAAAATATTGGGAGGATTACCAATTCTCCGATGAATCGGATTCCGACGAGAATTCCGATGATGTTATAGAAATTACCCCAACTGAATTTAAAAAGGCAAAAGAAAATAATAAGGGAAAGGGCATAAAAATAGAGAAATCTAATTCCAACCCCGATGAACTTTATATGTATCGTCAACCCCCGAAGTCCTTAAGTTGTAACAATGACCCGGGAACCTCTAAACCACCAGGTTTTTCTAAACCAATGTGGACAACGACGGCTCGTATTAGGGGAACATCATATATCCCTAGAAACTTGGCAAAACGAACCAAAACTGAAGAAGAAGAAATGAGCGAGTCGGAATAAGATAGTTGTATTCGTGTGGTGTAATATATGTAATATAGTGTTCTTATGCTTTATGATATATGTAAAAATTGCTTGTATTAATAAGTATTTTTTTATGAAACTAACTCTTGTCTATTTTACAGTTTAAAAACACAAAATGGATAGACAACCCAATATTTTAAGAGACCTACCCGGAGACATGATTGATGAAATCTTGTCTAGAGTCGGCCAGAATTCTTCGGCACAACTATTTAAGGCGAGATCAGTTTGTAAGACATTCGAAGAACGTTCCAAGAATGTCTTGGTTTATAAGAGACTTTCGTTTGAAAGATGGGGGATATCACATTGGGAAACCCATAAGTTACGATGTGTTTACTTTGACGCA
Source organism: Rutidosis leptorrhynchoides (assembly GCF_046630445.1). NCBI lineage: Eukaryota > Viridiplantae > Streptophyta > Magnoliopsida > Asterales > Asteraceae > Rutidosis > Rutidosis leptorrhynchoides. The sequence continues at coordinate 324,967,162 of NC_092339.1, read as the reverse complement.
TATATTGCGGGGAACCCAAATGCTATTTTACGCAACGGGTTAAGAAATTATTTTGACTCAATATATCCGAATATTGGACTTCGTGATTTAGAAAAAGCGGCTAACATGCAACATAAAGAAGCATGTTATGCTTACGGATTAGTAATGTTCGCTTCTCACCAAAGTGAGAACAAGAACATCGGGCTACAACTATTAAACAAAACGTTTCCACAAGTGACGGAGTCGGTAATTGGGGTAAGAAATGAGGTTTTTAGATTATTACGGGACTGTTGGACATTACGTAACCCTCGTCCCTTTGATGATGTTACAACACGCTGTCTTATCAACGGCCATAACGGTTATGTTGCACAAGACCAAGGATGGGAAGTAGTCCTAGTAAAACCAGAATGCATGACTTGTTTCTGGACGTATGAATTACGTGTCTTTATTGCCTTTGCCGAACGACTTGTGTACTAGCTAGAATTGTCTTCACAACTATCTTGTATCAAAGTTATTGTGTGCTATATTTCATGCTTTATGTAAAATAAGCGGTATTGTAAGTTTGTAAAATATTGTATAAAAGTTTGAACGCGAAATATTATTATAATCAGTTTTTCATATAGAATTGTAGTAGTTGAATTGTATATTAGCTACTAAGTATGAACTTAACGGGTAGGTACTACCCGAATTTAAACTTATAAAACGCTAATATGAAGAAAAAGCTTTTATAAATGAGTTCATATTATGCTACGAAATACTATTAACTACTCTTAATATTCTGTATGATTAACTTGTTCCATTTAACTATTTTGAAGGAAATGGCACCGACTACTCGACACACCGTGAATATGAATGAAGAGGAATTCCGTACTTTTCTAGCTTCAAATATAGCCGCAGTACAGGCTGCGCTACATACCAACAATAACCTTGGATCTAGCAGTACAGGAAATCGTGTAGGATGCACCTACAAAGAATTCACTGCCTGCAAACCTTTGGAATTTGATGGAACTGAAGGACCGATCGGATTGAAACGGTGGACCGAGAAGGTTGAATCGGTGTTTGCCATAAGTAAGTGTACTGAAGAGGACAAAGTGAAGTACGCTACGCATACCTTCACAGGTTCTGCGTTAACATGGTGGAATACCTATCTAGAGCAAGTGGGACAAGATGATGCGTACGCACTACCGTGGTCAGCATTCAAGCACTTGATGAACGAGAAGTACCGTCCCAGAACCGAGGTCAATAAGCTCAAGACAGAACTTAGAGGGTTACGAACCCAAGGATTTGATATTACCACGTACGAAAGACGATTCACAGAATTGTGCCTATTGTGTCCGGGAGCATTCGAAGATGAGGAAGAGAAGATCGACGCGTTTGTGAAAGGATTACCGGAAAGAATCCAAGAAGATATAAGTTCACACGAGCCCGCCTCCATACAACAGGCATGTAGAATGGCTCACAAACTAGTGAACCAGATTGAAGAAAGAATTAAAGAACAGACTGCTGAAGAGGCCAATGTGAAGCAAGTCAAAAGAAAGTGGGAGGAAAACGGTGATAAGAATCACCAATACAACAACAACAGCAATTACAACAATAATCGCAACAATTATCCCAACAATCGCAACATCAATCGCAACTACAACAAACGGCCCAACAACAACAACAACAACAACAGCAACTACAACAATCATCCCAACAACAATAATAACCGCAACAACAACAACAATCAGAAGCAGCTATGCCAAAGGTGTGAAAAGAATCACTCGGGGTTCTGCACCAAATTTTGCAACAAGTGTAAAAGAAATGGTCATAGTGCGGCGAAGTGTGAGGTCTACGGACCAGGGGTTAATAGAACGAAAGGAACAAATGGTGTCGGAACGAGTAATTTCGGAGCAAGTAGTGTCGGAGCAAGTTATGCCAATGTAGTTTGTTATAAATGTGGAAAACCAGGCCACATTATTAGAAATTGCCCGAACCAGGAGAACACGAATGGACAAGGCCGTGGAAGAGTTTTCAATATTAATGCGGTAGAGGCACAGGAAGACCCGGAGCTTGTTACGGGTACGTTTCTTATTGACAATAAATCTGCTTACGTTTTATTTGATTCGGGTGCGGATAGAAGCTATATGAGTAGAGATTTTTGTGCTAAATTAAGTTGTCCATTGACGCCTTTGGATAGTAAATTTTTACTCGAATTAGCAAATGGTAAATTAATTTCAGCAGATAATATATGTCGGAATCGAGAAATTAAACTGGTTAGCGAAACATTTAAGATTGATTTGATACCAGTAGAGTTAGGGAGTTTTGATGTGATAATCGGTATGGACTGGTTGAAAGAAGTGAAAGCGGAGATCGTTTGTTACAAAAATGCAATTCGCATTATACGAGAAAAAGGAAAACCATTAATGGTGTACGGAGAAAAGGGCAACACGAAGCTACATCTTATTAGTAATTTGAAGGCACAAAAACTAATAAGAAAAGGTTGCTATGCTGTTCTAGCACACGTCGAGAAAGTACAAACTGAAGAAAAGAGCATCAATGATGTTCCCATTGCAAAAGAATTTCCCGATGTATTTCCGAAAGAATTACCGGGATTACCCCCACATCGATCCGTTGAATTTCAAATAGATCTTGTACCAGGAGCTGCACCAATAGCTCGTGCTCCTTACAGACTCGCACCCAGCGAGATGAAAGAACTGCAAAGCCAATTACAAGAACTTTTAGAGCGTGGTTTCATTCGACCAAGCACATCACCGTGGGGAGCTCCTGTTTTGTTTGTCAAGAAGAAAGATGGTACATTCAGGTTGTGTATCGACTACCGAGAGTTGAACAAACTCACCATCAAGAACCGCTACCCACTACCGAGAATCGACGACTTATTTGATCAACTACAAGGCTCGTCTGTTTATTCAAAGATTGACTTACGTTCCGGGTATCATCAAATGCGGGTGAAAGAAGATGATATTCCAAAGACTGCTTTCAGAACACGTTACGGTCATTACGAGTTTATGGTCATGCCGTTTGGTTTAACTAATGCACCAGCTGTGTTCATGGACCTTATGAACCGAGTGTGTGGACCATACCTTGACAAGTTTGTCATTGTTTTCATTGATGACATACTTATTTACTCAAAGAATGACCAAGAACACGGTGAACATTTGAGAAAGGTGTTAGAAGTATTGAGGAAGGAAGAATTGTACGCTAAGTTTTCAAAGTGTGCATTTTGGTTGGAAGAAGTTCAATTCCTCGGTCACATAGTGAACAAAGAAGGTATTAAGGTGGATCCGGCAAAGATAGAAACTGTTGAAAAGTGGGAAACCCCGAAAACTCCGAAACACATACGCCAGTTTTTAGGACTAGCTGGTTACTACAGAAGGTTCATCCAAGACTTTTCCAGAATAGCAAAACCCTTGACTGCATTAACGCATAAAGGGAAGAAATTTGAATGGAATGATGAACAAGAGAAAGCGTTTCAGTTATTGAAGAAAAAGCTAACTACGGCACCTATATTGTCATTGCCTGAAGGGAATGATGATTTTGTGATTTATTGTGATGCATCAAAGCAAGGTCTCGGTTGTGTATTAATGCAACGAACGAAGGTGATTGCTTATGCGTCTAGACAATTGAAGATTCACGAACAAAATTATACGACGCATGATTTGGAATTAGGAGCGGTTGTTTTTGCATTAAAGACTTGGAGGCACTACTTATATGGGGTCAAAAGTATTATATATACCGACCACAAAAGTCTTCAACACATATTTAATCAGAAACAACTGAATATGAGGCAGCATAGGTGGATTGAATTGTTGAATGATTACGACTTTGAGATTCGTTACCACCCGGGGAAGGCAAATGTGGTTGAAAACCGCCCAAAGTCGACAAAAGAGCTACGCTGACATTAAAAGAAAAGATATAGAATTTGAAATTTGAGAGATGGTCATGCTTAAAGTTTCACCTTGGAAAGGCGTTGTTCGATTTGGTAAACGAGGGAAATTAAATCCAAGGTATATTGGACCATTCAAGATTATTGATCGTGTCGGACCAGTAGCTTACCGACTTGAGTTACCTCAACAACTCGCGGCTGTACATAACACTTTCCACGTCTCGAATTTGAAGAAATGTTTTGCTAAAGAAGATCTCACTATTCCGTTAGATGAAATCCAAATCAACGAAAAACTCCAATTCATCGAAGAACCCGTCGAAATAATGGATCGTGAGGTTAAAAGACTTAAGCAAAACAAGATACCAATTGTTAAGGTTCGATGGAATGCTCGTAGAGGACCCGAGTTCACCTGGGAGCGTGAAGATCAGATGAAGAAGAAATACCCGCATCTATTTCCAGAAGATTCGTCAACACCTTCAACAGCTTAAAATTTCGGGACGAAATTTATTTAACGGGTAGGTACTGTAGTGACCCGAACTTTTCCATGTTTATATATATTAATTGAGATTGATGTTTACATGATTAAATGTTTCCAACATGTTAAGCAATCAAACTTGTTAAGACTTGATTAATTGAAATAGGTTTCATATAGACAATTGACCACCCAAGTTGACCGGTGATTCACGAACGTTAAAACTTGTAAAAAAACTATATGATGACATATATATGGTTATATATATAGTTAACATGATATTATGATAAGTAAACATATCATTAATTATATTAACAATGAACTACATATGTAAAAACAAGACTACTAACTTAATGATTTTGAAACGAGACATATATGTAACGTTTATCGTTGTAACGACATTTAATGTATATATATCATATTAAGAGATATTCGTACATCATAATATCATGATAATATAATAATTTAAAATCTCTTTTGATATTATAAACATTGGGTTAACAACATTTAACAAGATCGTTAACCTAAAGGTTTCAAAACAACACTTACATGTAACGACTAACGATGACTTAACGACTCAGTTAAAATGTATATACATGTAGTGTTTTAATATGTATTTATACACTTTTGAAAGACTTCAATACACTTATCAAAACACTTCTACTTAACAAAAATGCTTACAATTACATTCTCGTTCAGTTTCATCAATAATTCTACTCGTATGCACCCGTATTCGTACTCGTACAATACACAGCTTTTAGATGTATGTACTATTGGTATATACACTCCAATGATCAGCTCTTAGCAGCCCATGTGAGTCACCTAACACATGTGAGAACCATCATTTGGCAACTAGCATAAAATATCTCATAAGATTACAAAAATATGAGTAATCATTCATGACTTATTTACATGAAAACAAAATTACATATCCTTTATATCTAATCCATACACCAACGACCAAAAACACCTAAAAACACTTTCATTCTTCAATTTTCTTCATCTAATTGAACTCTCTCAAGTTCTATCTTCAAGTTCTAAGTGTTCTTCATAAATTCCAAAAGTTCTAGTTTCATAAAATCAAGAATACTTTCAAGTTTGCTAGCTCACTTCCAATCTTGTAAGGTGATCATCCAACCTCAAGAAATCTTTGTTTCTTACAGTAGGTTATCATTCTAATACAAGTTAATAATCATATTCAAACTTTGGTTCAATTTCTATAACTATAACAATCTTATTTCAAGTGATGATCTTACTTGAACTTGTTTTCGTGTCATGATTTTGCTTCAAGAACTTTGAGCCATCCAAGGATCCATTGAAGCTAGATCCATTTTTTTTCTTTTCCAGTAGGTTCATCCAAGGAACTTAAGGTAGTAATGATGTTCATAACATCATTCGATTCATACATATAAAGCTATCTTATTCGAAGGTTTAAACTTGTAATCACTAGAACATAGTTTAGTTAATTCTAAACTTGTTCGCAAACAAAAGTTAATCCTTCTAACTTGACTTTTAAAATCAACTAAACACATGTTCTATATCTATATGATATGCTAACTTAATGATTTAAAACCTGGAAACACGAAAAACACCGTAAAACCGGATTTACGCCGTCGTAGTAACACCGCGGGCTGTTTTGGGTTAGTTAATTAAAAACTATGATAAACTTTGAGTTAAAAGTTGTTATTCTGAGAAAATGATTTTTATTATGAACATGAAACTATATCCAAAAATTATGGTTAAACTCAAAGTGGAAGTATGTTTTCTAAAATGGTCATCTAGACGTCGTTCTTTCGACTGAAATGACTACCTTTACAAAAACGACTTGTAACTTATTTTTCCGACTAGAAACCTATACTTTTTTTGTTTAGATTCATAAAATAGAGTTCAATATGAAACCATAGCAATTTGATTCACTCAAAACGGATTTAAAATGAAGAAGTTATGGGTAAAACAAGATTGGATAATTTTTCTCATTTTAGCTACGTGAAAATTGGTAACAAATCTATTCCAACAATAACTTAATCAACTTGTATTATATATTATGTAATCTTGAGATACCATAGACACGTATACAATGTTTCGACCTATCATGTCGACACATCTATATATATTTCGGAACAACCATAGACACTCTATATGTGAATGTTGGAGTTAGCTATACAGGGTTGAGGTTGATTCCAAAATATATATAGTTTGAGTTGTGATCAATACTGAGATACGTATACACTGGGTCGTGGATTGATTCAAGATAATATTTATCGATTTATTTCTGTACATCTAACTGTGGACAACTAGTTGTAGGTTACTAACGAGGACAGCTGACTTAATAAACTTAAAACATCAAAATATATTAAAAGTGTTGTAAATATATTTTGAACATACTTTGATATATATGTATATATTGTTATAGGTTCGTGAATCAACCAGTGGCCAAGTCTTACTTCCCGACGAAGTAAAAATCTGTGAAAGTGAGTTATAGTCCCACTTTTAAAATCTAATATTTTTGGGATGAGAATACATGCAGGTTTTATAAATGATTTACAAAATAGACACAAGTACGTGAAACTACATTCTATGGTTGAATTAGCGAAATCGAATATGCCCCTTTTTATTAAGTCTGGTAATCTAAGAATTAGGGAACAGACACCCTAATTGACGCGAATCCTAAAGATAGATCTATTGGGCCTAACAAACCCCATCCAAAGTACCGGATGCTTTAGTACTTCGAAATTTATATCATATCCGAAGGGTGTCCCGGAATGATGGGGATATTCTTATATATGCATCTTGTTATTGTCGGTTACCAGGTGTTCACCATATGAATGATTTTTATCTCTATGTATGGGATGTGTATTGAAATATGAAATCTTGTGGTCTATTGTTACGATTTGATATATATAGGTTAAACCTATAACTCACCAACATTTTTGTTGACGTTTTAAGCATGTTTATTCTCAGGTGATTATTAAGAGCTTCCGCTGTCGCATACTTAAATAAGGACAAGATTTGGAGTCCATGCTTGTATGATATTGTGTAAAAACTGCATTCAAGAAACTTATTTTGTTGTAACATATTTGTATTGTAAACCATTATGTAATGGTCGTGTGTAAACAGGATATTTTAGATTATCATTATTTGATAATCTACGTAAAGCTTTTTAAACCTTTATTGATGAAATAAAGGTTATGGTTTGTTTAAAAATGAATGCAGTCTTTGAAAAACGTCTCATATAGAGGTCAAAACCTCGCAACGAAATCAATTAATATGGAACGTTTTTAATCAATAAGAACGGGACATTTCAGTGACACTTTCAACATGACTTTGTCGCCCACTTGAAATTCTAGCGGTTTTCTTCTTACATCAGCATAACTCTTTTGGCGACTCATGGCCATTTTCAATCGCTGTTGTATTTGAATGATCTTTTCGGTGGTTTCATGAATAATTTCTGGTCCAGTAAGTTGTCTTTCTCCTACTTCACTCCAACAGATAGGAGATCTGCACTTTCTACCGTAAAGTGCTTCAAATGGCGCTGCGTTGATGCTCGTATGATAGCTGTTATTGTATGAAAATTCTGCCAACGGTAAGTGTCGATCCCAACTGGTTCCAAAGTCAATCACGCATGCCCGTAACATGTCTTCCAATGTTTGTATTGTTCTTTCACTTTGACCATCTGTCTGTGGGTGATGAGCGGTGCTCATATCTAATCGAGTTCCCAATGCTTTTTGTAATGACTGCCAGAAACGTGATGTGAATCGGGTGTCGCGATCAGATATGATAGAGATGGGTACACCATTCCTGGAAACTACTTCCTTCAAATATAGGCGTGCTAATTTCTCCATACTGTCTGTCTCCTTTATTGGTAGAAAGTGAGCTGATTTAGTTAGACGATTGATGTTATGCGAGGTGTATACGAAATAGTTTATATTTTACTAGGAAAAACTATTAAATACGATACAATTTTACACAAGATATTTATTTATTTATAGAATGGATATACTTAAACCTTGCTACAACACTTATAGGCAGTGTACCTAATCGTACAGTAGTGTAGTTTTTAGTAAGTCCGGTTCGTTCCACAGGGAAATCTTTAAACAAAGCGTAACGCTATATTAGTTTACTTTTATAAAAATACAAACATATATATAAGTAATATTATTATTATAAAGGGGGGGTTTTTACCGTTTAATGACCGGTTTGTCGATTTTAAAACTTTAGTCGCAGTTAAAACCTAATGTAAAATATTAAATAAATAAAAGACTTAATTTAAAGCGTAAAGTAAATAACGATAATGAAATTGCGAATAATAAAAGTGCGATAAAATAAACTTGCGATAATTAAAAAGTACGATAATTAAAAATGCAATTAAATATAATAACAATAAAAATGCGATAATTAGAAGAGCAATTAAATATAAAATAAAGGAAATTAAATATGAAATAAAAGAATTATGCTTATTTAAACTTCCGTAATCATGATGTTCGACGTGTTGATTTTAGTTTTATGCCCCATGGGTTAATTGTCCTTTGTCCTGGATTATTTAATATGTCCGTCTGGTTTTTGTCCATAACAGTCCATCAGTCATAAATATAAAGTGCGAGTGTCCTCGTCAAATTATTATTATACCCGAAGTTAAATATTCCAACTAATTGGGGATTCGAATTGTAACAAGGTTTTAATACTTTGTTTAATGAATACACCAGGTTATCGACTGCGTGTAAACCAAGGTTTTACTACTTTGTTAACAATTACACCAATTACCCTTGAATGTAATTTCACCCCTGTTTTAATTATTCTAGTGTCTATTAATCCATTCCCGTGTCCGGTTAAATGAACGATTATTCGTACATATAAATACCCCGCCCATCGTGTCCGATTGAGTGTATATGGTAGTTTATAGGGACGCTCAATTGTAAATCTTTATATTAACATTAACAAACTATCATTTAGTTAAACAAATATAAAGCCCATTAATAGCCCATAGTCTAATTTCCACAAGTGTCGTTCTTTTGTCCAAACCCCAATTATAGTACAAAGCCCAATTACCCAATTTTAGTAATTAGCCCAACATCATGATTACTTCGTTTTAAATAAGCATAATAATAACTTAGCTACGAGACATTAATGTAAAAAGGTTGAACATAACTTACAATGATTAAAAATAGCGTAGCGTTACACGGACAGAATTTTGACTTACACCCTTACAATATTCGCTAACATACCCTTATTATTAGAATTATAATTATAATTAAAATTAAAATATAAATTATATATATATATATATCGTATATATGAGAGAAGAGAGAAATAGATTATAAATTACGATCAGAATTCGGTTGCTTTTTTAGGAAAAGTCGAATTTTGGGGCTCCGCGACTCGCGGTGAAATCCTCTTCAAACTCCGCGAGTCGCGGAGAATGAATTTACAGCTCAGTCCTTGGAGTCTTTCTCTGCCGACGGTTTTTTATTTATAAATATAATATATATAATTAATATAATTAATTATATATTATATTATATTTATATACATAGTTAACTTGTAATTTTTAGTCCGTTGCGTCGAGCGTTAAGAGTTGACTCTGGTCCCGGTTCCGGATTTTCGAACGTCCTTGCGTACAATTTAATATCTTGTACTTTGCGTTTTGAATCTTGTACTCTTGTAATTTCGAGACGTTTCTTATCAATAATTGGAACCTTTTAGATTGTCTTTTGTACTTTTGAGCTTTTTGGTCGTTTGCGTCTTCAATTCGTCGAATCTGTCTTTTGTCTTCACCTTTTATTATTTAAACGAATATCACTTGTAAATAGAACAATTGCAACTAAAAGCTTGTCTTTCTTGAGGAATAATGCTATGAAATATATGTTCGTTTTTAGCATTATCAAATATTCCCACACTTGAGCGTTGCTTGTCCTCAAGCAATATCGTCTTGAAATACTAGAATCACTTCTTTATTCTTCACACTTTGTACATCAGTGATTTCTATACGGCGGTATAAACAATGGTAGTAACGATATGGTTTACAGTCCCACATGACTATAAAAATTTAGATCCATTAAGGAAATTGGATCTTTATGAAAACATTTGATCTTTTGAAAATTAAATCTAGTTTTTACCCTAGATAAGTTTTCCGGGATAACCCTTTACCGGTGTTTGCAAAATATTTTTGTGGGTTTGGTGGGTTTGGTGGGTTTCAGATTTGAAAATTTTAGCTCAAAACTTATGGTTTTGTGTCACCCACTTGCTAACCTTGTATTTGGAAAGCAACACGTCCAGTTTACTTGTCCCGTATATTACCTTTCGGTAAACTACCGTCCGGTTGTAAAGGAAAGCGTTGAACAAGCAACTGTTAAGGCAATGTCCCCTGACATGCTTTTAATTATGGTCTATAACGTGTCTGACGCAATTACTATCCTTGGTAGGAGCAATAGTAAAGCTCACCCTTATAATTTTTCGGTCTGGCACAAGGTCCTGTCTTTGACCACTATGCAACCACCGTTCTTACGGTTGACACCCGATTTAGTTCAGGTGACCTAATGAATTCCAGGTGAATTCCTAGGATTTTACGTTCAATGGTAATGAACGCATTGAAAATAGGGTTTTCAGAAAACAAATCGGTTTATAATTTTGATCAAAATATTTTCTCGTTCAAGCTCGAGTTTAGATATCATTGAATTCCATGAGTTTGAATTCTCAATCTTTAAGGTAAATCTCTAGGATTGAGTAATATCAGTCTTAAAAGCTGATTTTTAATCTTTAAGGAGATTATCCTTTCTGGGGATCTGATTCATTAGTCTTATCCAGCTAATTTGCATGGTGCCCCCCCTTTGTACGAGATAAATCCTTCTCATGGTTAGGATAAATCTGACCACTTGGCGACCCTGTTTAATGCTGAGGTCCGTGGATTTCCAACCGATTTTAGTGATGACTTTTCTAGATTTTTCGTCAACCTACAGCTGGTCTGGACGACAACTTCATGACCTAAATCAAGAAGCGCGTGTCTTTTTCGGAAGACTTTACTTCCTTTTAATGATGGAATTGATTCATCGTTTAGATCCATCTCTTCTTTTCTTTCATCGGGTAAAACAGTTTAGTTTAGTCCACAGCAAAAGTATTTTCAGTTATTTGTTACAGATATATGTGACATATGTTTAAAATAACTTGGTAAATTTTCCCACACTTGGCTTTTTATTTTTCTTTTTATCGTCCTCTATTCCATTTTAAATGAATTTTGACATTTTAGTTTGTTTCTTAATTTATGTCCTTTCCGAGGTAACAATAATTTCGGTGTTAAAACCTAGTTTTATCGTTCATAAATATGTATAAACATGATTTTGAATTCATTTAATTGAAAATTTTGAAAAATTTTACTAGAATTGGGTAGTCAGTATATAAGACTAGGGCTGTTCTTTTTTATCAGAGAGCACTAGATTCTAATACAACTACTGCTTTACTAGTATTTTTAATGGTAACCAAGTGTATAAAGTAAAAAATTTTAAAATCCGAAAGAATTTAACCCCTTCCCACACTTAAGATCTTGCAATGCCCTCATTTGCAAGAAATCAGTAACAATTTAAATTATTGAGGGTGATTTGTGTGAAAATGATTAAATTTTACCAAAGTTTCCAAATATATTGGCGTTTGTTTGCTGAATGATAAATGGTGCACATCATTTGTTCATTCCGTCTTGTTGTTATTTCACATATATTTTGCATCTTGTCGTCAAAATTAGTTGCTTTTGCTGAACTTAATGCCAGTCTTTGAAAATGCGTTGTTTTACCCTGTTGTGTACATAAGATAAACTGCAAACATATATACATATTTTTGAAGTTTGGTATATTACCCCACATTCAAAAATTATTAAAATCTAAGAATAAAAGTTAGATAATTATAAAAATGATTACAATATTAACAAAAGTATTAAACGTATCAATAATTACAAATTACAAAATAATAAAAAATAATAAGTAAACTAAGGATGATATTGGTACCAATAGGGGTTCCAGGCATAACCATAAGTGCTATAGAATGCTTCGGTAGGGTCATACGTAGGATATGGTGGCTGCATCTCTATAGACCAAGGAGGGAAGATGGGTTTCGGTGTAGGAATATAGTTTCTACCTATATGTTGGCAATGAGCTATGATTTGGTTCTGATGAACTTGCCAATCTTCAAATGCTCTCTGTCTAGCATTTTCGTATTCCTGAGAAGCTATAAACCTATGCATTTCTTGCATCTCATTCCCCCCTCCTACATTACCTTGCTGCTGGTTTCTCTCCACCTGTGGCTGTCTACCATGGTATCGTACTGCGGTGTTATTTCGCCTCTTCAAAACTTTCGCACCATGGTATACATTTAAACCTATAGTATCGTGGGGTTCCCGTTCTTCTACTAATAATCCCCCCCGACTTATATCCACACCGAGATATTCACCAATCAAAGTAATAAAAATACCACCTCCTATTATGCTATGCGGTCGCATCCCCCGAACCATAGCTGATAAATAATAACCCACACAATATGGTATACTTACAGCGCTTTGTGGGTCTCGAATACACATATGGTAAAACAAATCCTGTTCATTTACTTTTTCCTTGTTCTTACCCCTTTGTGTAATCGAATTAGCTAAAAACCTATGTATCACTCTTAATTCGGCTCTATCTATATCCAAATAAGAGTAATTTCCCCCTTTGAAACGGTGATGGCTTGTCATTTGACTCCACACACCGTGTGTATCAAAATTTTCATCTATCTTTCTACCGTTTGGTATCAATCCTCTACAATCAGCAGACGCTAACTCCTCAGGCGTATATATACGTAAAGCCTGAGCCATGTCCAGTAAAGACATGTGGCGCATCGAACCGCCTAACAAAAATCTAATAAAAGAACGATCGGTTAAACTAGCTACCCGATCATTCAACTCTATACTACATAACAATTCTTCACACCATACTTTATATACAGGTCTACGTATGGTGAATAAATGTACCCAGTCATTAAAAGAAGAATTACCATACCTCTGTACAAGTAATTCCCTAATTGGCCCGGCCAATTCTACAGCTTCTAAGGGTCCCCATTCTATGACCCTCGGTACCTCAACAACCTTAGAATGAAGAGTATGCAAACCCCTTTGATATTTTGGATAATCTATCCAAAGTCTGTCAAATCTCAGGTTCGGGTGCAACTCTTCCAAGTGCATATCGGAAAAGGTCATGACTGGATGAGGTATATCCTGCTTGTAGTAGTTATCCACCTCCTGTTGTTCCAAATTCTCAGCAGGAGCATTGCGGGCTTGGGATGAAGATTCACCCCTTTCATTCTGCAAAACACATCAAACACAATTTTTTTGCATCCAAATATGCATTAGTGTCAGCAAAATCATCAATCAAAATAATTACAATGACATTATCAATTTATATCAAACTTAAGCTCATTTTCACATTTTTATCAAATCTACACTTTTTCAAATAAGCATATACGAAAATGTTCGCCAAGTTCATAAGCATTCAACTCAAATAACATGTCAAAATAATCATTACTAGCAATCAAACAAGTCTCAAATGGCATTATCTTTCAAAAATCAAGTTCATGAATTTTAGACTTGAAAAAGTCCACTTTAATTCTCAAAATCATGTTTAGGCTCAAAGTTTGGATCATTTAACTACCTAGACTTGTTACACTACTTATTTTAGCAACAATTCATGACAAAAATCGGCCATAACCTGTTTATATCAAAAAGCCCCAAATTTGCTCAAGAACACAAACCCTAGATTACTCAAAATTTGAAGTTTAAGGCTTCTAATCATGTTAAACAGCATCAATCTAGGTTATACAAGCATAATACATAAACAATTTAAGTCTAATTACACTAAAAAGCATCAAAATCAAATTGGGGAAAAAATGACTCAAGAACACCAAATTTCGAATTAAATGGTGTTTAGGTGTAGAAATTTACCGTTTTTCTTGAGTAATTCTTAGATAGCATCCTTCTCAACATGATTTTAGCAAAAAATTTGGTGATTAACGGTTAAAAATTGTGATTTTGGGGGTGTTTTTGGATGTATTTTCGGAGCTATTTTCGCAGCAGTTTTTTTTAGTTTTGGGTTGGGGATTGAAACTGATCGTTCAGCTCTTTATTTTTTTTTTCTGTAATCCGGCCCCTCCGCGAGTCGCGGGGATTTACCCTCCAAACTCCGCGACTCGCGGAGTTTGGTATTTTTTTTTTTTATAATCATTAACTTATTAAAACAATTAAGTAATTAATTTTAAATTTTGTTTCCCTTGTTATTTAGGACGAGGTCGTTTCGGATCGATGTCCTAGTCCGTCCTTCGACAAAATTTTAAAATTTGTCTTTTTGTAGCGATTGTTTTAAAAGCTAAGATTTTTGGGTTTTTTCAATGTTTTTGGCATACTTTAAATCAATAAGATTAAAAATAATGATAATAAAGTTCTCGTCCCTCCCTTGGGTAAAGCAATTTCGGTTCAAAGACCTAGTCTTCAACTTACGACGAATTTTAAAAATCATATTCTTAACTTAATGAGATAAAGTAAATTTTTGTTTTTAAATTCACACAACTTAAATATAAAATTAAAAATTAAAAATTAAAAATTAAAAATTAAAAATTCACACCAAACTTAAAATTTGAAATGCATAAAATTAAAAATTCATATTTTAAAAATTAAAAATTCACACCAATCTTAATTTAAAAATTCATATTATAAATTCACACCAAACTTATATTAATTTTTCAAATATTTACAATTTTAAATATATTGTTTTTACAAAGTTTACAATATTAATTTAAGATTTAAATATTAAGATTAAAAACATGGTAAAAATAAAATTAAAAATCTTTTTGTCTTTTTATCCCACTTTAATCAATCAAATATTATCAAAAATATGCGCCCCTCTTTTCGGTAAAGTAATTTCGGTTCCAAGACCTAATTTAACTCATGATGAATTTTTGAAATATTTTGGGTTGATTGTTTAAAGATATTTATACCTTAAGAATAAACGTTAAATTTCGCAGTGATGTAATGAATTTTTGAATGATATCAATAATTTCGGTCGCCAAACCTAATTTTATTCAATACCAATTTAATACTTTTTAGCGAACAAATTAGCGTTTATTATCAAAAGGTTAAAAATAAAAATAAAAACTGTACAGACATACCTGTGAAATAGATTTCTTAGTTATATGATCTATCCCATTCATAAGATAGTCGGTTTAATTGATTTTCCATGGCTACATAGGCGTAACCTCGAGCATTCAGTGTCTTTTCTTCTAAACATATGAACGGTCCGTCTCTGCATAAAGTAACAAATTCGGTATTTGAATAGGTTTGATTATTTGAACATTTACCTCCATGTGACTATTTTCCGCATTTGTGACATCGTTCTAGGTGTCATGCTCTTCTTTTCGCTGCGGATTTTGATTTTCCTTTACCAAATTGTAACTTATTATCTTCGCATCTGGATTCTTTTCTAACTCCGTCCATTCTTTCTCTGATTACTGATACTAATTCACTCGGTAGTATGTCATTATTACGTTTAGTGATCAAAGCGTGTAGAATTAGACCATGGTTTAGTTCACAGGCAGTCTTCATTTTGTAAAAACCTAAAAAAAATAAAAATTCAGAATGGGGGGAGAAGACTAGTTCTTTAGGGTCTGCTAGGGAAAGACCATTCGGGTTCCATTTTCGAGAACTACACGAAAACAGACAATCTAACTCTAACAGAAATACATATTATCCTTTAAAGACTTGATTCTCCCCACACTTAGTTAGCTGTGGTGTCAAAATTGTGATTAACTTCGTTGTCGACTTCCATCGGACCATGTATGTAATGTTTAACTCTGTGACCATTAACTTTAAATTCAATCCCATTTGAATTTATCAATTCTATCGTTCCGTATGGGAAAACTCTTTTGACTATGAATGGTCCAGACCATCTTGATTTCAATTTTCCAGGAAATAGCTTGAATCGTGAATTGAAAAGAAGAACTCTGTCTCCTTCTTTAAATTCTTTTGAACTTCTGATTCTTTTATCATGCCATTTCTTCGTTCTTTCTTTATAGATTAACGAATTTTTGTATGCTTCATGTCTTAATTCTTCTAATTCGTTTAGTTGACTTAATCGTAGACGTCCGGCTTCATGTAAATCAAGATTACATGTCTTCAAAGCCCAAAATGCTTTGTGTTCAATTTCTACTGGAAGATGACATGCTTTTCCATAAACAAGTCTAAAAGGTGTGGTTCCAATTGGAGTTTTGTAGGCTGTTCTAAAAGCCCAGAGTGCATCCTTCAATTTAATGGACCATTCCTTCGGATTTGATCCTACGGTTTTCTCTAGAATACGTTTTAAAGCTCGGTTGGTATTTTCAACTTGTCCACTTGCTTGTGGATGATATGCGGTGGAGATTTTATGAGTTACTCCATATCTTTTAAGAACTTTCTCAAGTTGATTATTACAGAAATGAGTACCCCGATCACTTATTAAAGCTTTCGGTGTTCCAAACCTTGCAAAAAGACGTTTTAAAAAGTTGACTACAACTCGTGCATCGTTAGTTGGGAGAGCTTGTGCTTCCGCCCATTTAGATACATAATCAATGGCTACGATTATATATAGATTATTATGAGATTTTGGAAATGGACCCATAAAGTCAATACCCCAAATGTCAAATACTTCACATACTTGGATGACATTTTGTGGCATTTCATCACGTTGACTTATTTTTCCGGCCCTTTGACATGCATCACAGGATTTGCAAAGAAGGTATGCGTCTTTGTAAATTGTAGGCCAATAGAATCCAGCTTCATAAACTTTTCTTGCTGTTAGTTGAGGCCCATAATGCCCTCCTGTTGGTCCTGTGTGACAATGGTTTAATATTTTACTAGCTTCATCTCCAAATACACATCGGCGTATTATTCCATCGGGACAACTTTTAAACAAATGTGGATCTTCCCAGAAATAGTGTTTTATATCACTGAAGAATTTCTTTCGTTTTTAGTACGATAATCCTTTTTCAAGGAATCCACAAACTAAGTAGTTTGCATAGTCTGCAAACCATGGGATTTCTTTATAATCTATCTTCAATAGATATTCATCAGGGAAGTTGTCTTGTATGGCCGATTCATTTAGAACTTCTAATTCGGGATTTTCAAGACGAGAAAGATGATCAGCGGCGAGATTTTCTGCTCCTCTTTTATCTCGGATTTCAATATCAAACTCTTGTAAGAGTAAGATCCAACGGATTAATCTTGGTTTAGCATCTTGTTTTGAAAATAGGTATCTAAGAGCAGAATGGTCGGTATAGACCACCGTTTTTGCTAGAACGAGATATGATCGAAATTTGTCAAAAGCAAAGACAATAGCAAGGAGTTCTTTTTCAGTAGTTGTATAGTTCGTTTGTGCTCCTTGTAATGTCTTACTAGCATAATATATAGGCTGAAATCGTTTTTCAATCCTTTGTCCTAAAACGGCTCCCATTGCAAAATCACTTGCATCGCACATTAGTTCAAATGGTAGATTCCAATTTGGTGTTATCATGATCGGTGCATTAGTGAGTTTTTCTTTAAGAATATTAAAAGATTTGATACATTCATCTGAAAAGATGAATGGCGCATCCTTTTCTAGGAGTTTATTCATAGGAGTGGTAATTTTAGAAAAATCTTTTATGAAACGTCGGTAAAAACCGGCATGCCCTAGAAAACTCCTAACTCCTCTAACATTTGTGGGATGTGGAAGTTTAGCAATTACATCTACTTTAGCTCTATCCACTTCAATTCCTTCTTTTGAAATTTTATGTCCAAGAACGATGCCTTCTTTAACCATGAAATGGCATTTTTCCCAATTAAGTACTAGATTTGATTTTTCGCATCTAATTAGCATTCGTTCCAGATTAACTAGACATGATTTAAATGTATCACCGAAGACTGAAAAGTCATCCATGAATACTTCCATGCATTCTTCTATCATGTCGTGAAAAATCGCCATCATACACCTTTGAAAGGTTGCAGGGGCGTTACAAAGTCCAAATGGCATGCGTTTGTAAGCAAAAGTACCATAAGGGCACGTGAATGTGGTTTTCTCTTGATCTTCGGGTGCTATTGGAATTTGAAAAATATCCGGAAAATCCATCTAGAAAACAATAGTAACTATTTCCGGCTAATCTTTCCAACATTTGATCTATGAAAGGTAAGGGAAAGTGATCTTTTCTGGTGGCGTCATTTAATTTTCTATAATCAATACATACACGCCATCCTGTTACAGTCCTAGTAGGAATAAGCTCATTTTTCTCATTTGTAATAACAGTCATGCCACCCTTCTTAGGCACGCATTGAACTGGGCTTACCCATGGACTATCAGAAATTGGATATATCAAACCTGCATCTAGCAGTTTAATAATCTCTTTCTTAACTACATCTTGCATATTAGGATTTAGTCTTCGTTGGCGTTGCACATACGTTTTATGACCTTCTTCCATAAGGATTTTATGTGTGCAATACGAAGGACTTATTCCTTTAATATCATGAATCTTCTATGCAATGGCTGGTTTATGAGCTTTTAACACAGAAATGAGTTGTGATTTCTCATTTTCAGTAAGAGAAGACGATATTATTACAGGTAATTCAGATTCACCATGTAAATAAGCGTATTCCAAATGGTTTGGAAGTGGCTTTAACTCTAATTTCGGAGGTTCTTCTATCGATGATTTATATCGATATCTGTCTTCTTCTTTTAGCATTTGAATTTCTTCTGTTGTTGGTTCATATCCATTAGCTATAAGTGTAGCTAACATTTCAGCTTCATCAATTGGTTCATTACCTTCTCCTAAAGAACATTCTCCTGTTCCTTGTAATTCTGGAAATTCTTCTAATAATTCTGCATGTGCATCTATAGTTTGAATATAATAACATGTATCATCTGCAGATTGTGGTTGTTGCATTGCTCTATCAACTGAAAAAGGTAACACTCTCATCCTCTATACTTAGGGTCAGTTTCTTACCGAACACGTCTATCATTGCTTTAGCCGTGTTTAAGAATGGTCTTCCTAATATGAGAGGAACTTGAGAATCTTCTTCCATGTCCAAAACAACAAAATCTACTGGAAATACTAAAGTACCAACTTTAACTAGCATGTTCTCCATTATCCCTCTAGGATATTTTATTGATCTATCGGCTAGTTGTATGCTTATTCTGGTTGGTTTCAATTCTCCAAGGTCTAGTTTAGTGTATAGTGAATACGGCATTAGATTTATACTAGCACCTAAGTCTGCCAATGCTTCTATTGAACTAAGACTACCCAGAAAACATGGAATTGTGAAACTTCCTGGATCAGATAATTTTTCTGGTATCTTATTCAACAGCACTGCTGAACAATTAGCATTCATAGTAACAGCCGAGAGTTCTTCCATTTTCTTTCTATTTGAGATTAGATCTTTCAAGAATTTAGCATATCTTGGCATTCCTGAAATCACATCAATGAAAGGAAGATTTACATTTATCTGTTTAAACATATCCAAGAATTTGGATTGCTCGGCTTCAAGTTTTTCTTTCTTCATTTTACTCGGGTAAGGAAGTGGTGGTTAGTATGGTTTAACATAAGGTTTATCCTTAACTGTGTTATCTTCATTAACCTTCTCAACTACCGGTTCTTTTTCCTTATCTTGATCAGGTTGTGGTTCTTGTGGAGTAGGAATAGTTTCATCAGAAGTTACAGGTATTTCAGGTGATTTAAGTGTTGTACCACTTCTTGTGGTAATAGCTTTAGCTGTTTCATTCCCGGGGTTAGCATTTGTATCACTAGGTAGACTTCCCGGTTTTCTTTCACCTATTAACCTTGCTAGGTTACTCACTTCTTGTTCCAGATTTTGAATAGAAGCTTGTTGATTTCTAAATGCTTGAGCATTTTGTTCATTAGTTTGTTTTTGAGATGTGAAAAACTGCGTTTGAGTTTCAACTAGCTTCGTCATCATATCTTCTAAATTCGGCTTTTTATCATCGGTTTGTTGTGGTGGTTTGTTTTGAAAATTTGGTCTTTGCTGATTGTAAGTATTATTGGATACTTGTTGATTGCTAGGACCTTGTTGGTTGTTGTATGGAATATTTTGGTTATAATTCTGGTTTTGATTGTAAATCGGTCTTGGCGGTTGATAATTATTCTGATAATTATTTCCAGGCCTTTGGTTTATGTATGAAATATTCTCTCTTTGTTCCATTGTTAATTCAATACTGAGACAATCTTTTGTCAAATGTGGTCCTCCACACTGCTCACAACTAATTCGTATTGAGTGAATATCTTTAGTCATCTTTTCCATTTGTCTCTCCACAGCATCTATCTTTGCGGAAATGGAATCTAAGTCATGGCTAGAATCGGCTCTAGCTGCTTTAGATGATCTAACGATATCTTTTTCTTGGTGCCACTCATGTGAGTGGGAAGCAGTGTTATCAATAATTTTGTAAGCATCAGTTTCGGTTTTCTTCATAATAGAACCACCAGCTGCTATATCTATGTCTTTCCTTGTAGTGATGTCGCATCCTTGGTAGAATATTTGTACTATTTGACAGGTGTCTAAACCATGTTGCGGACATCCTCTTAAAAACTTTCCATATCTTGTCCACGCCTCATATAGAGTTTCATTTGGTTTCTGTGTAAACGTAACAATTTCTGCTTGAAGTCTTACGGCTTTAGATGCAGGAAAGAATTGTTTAAGAAATTTGTCAACTAAAACGTCCCATGTATCGATCGCCCCTTCAGGTAACGATTCTAACCAATCTTTGGCTTCTCCCTTTAAAGTCCAGGGAAATAACATGAGATATATCTGTTCATCCTCCACTTCTCGAATTTTAAATAGTGTGCAGATCCTATTAAAGGTACGTAGATGTTCATTTGGATCTTCCTTCGGCGCACCACTAAATTGGCATTGATTAGTCACCATGTGTAGAATTTGTCCTTTGATTTCATAATCTGGCGCATTAATGTCTGGATGAGTAATTGCGTGACCTTGGCCAGTGCGTTTAGCTCTCATTCGGTCTTCCATACTTAAAGGTTCCAGATTCTCCATAATTGAATTTGTTGAATCGGTATCACTAGATGATTCTGATTTAATGGTTCGTTCCTCAACAATCTCTGTTTGAATGATTGGTGGCTCCGGAGGAAAGTTTAATGGTTCAGGATCTACGAACCGTTCCTGAATATTTTCCGGATTCTCAATTGTGAGGTCGGGTTCAAAAAAATGGATTATCGGAAATTTGAACTGAAGTACTTGGTCTACTGGATGACGATTCTAAAGAAAAATCAATGGCGGTTATATTTGCTAAATGTCTTGATCTAGTTACAGGTGGTGAACGTACAAAAGGTGATGAACGTCTTGCTCGGTGCATTCACTGAATATCCTATTAGTTTTTAAAAAGGAAAGAAAAATTATAATAAGTTATCCAATCAATAGACTTTTCTGATTTTGCCCACGTTTCGAATAGCCAAAAGATGCAGCAGAGGGGCAGGATTCGTTTGGTCTCAATATAATTGAGGACTGTTTGGCTCCAATAACCCGGTCCACGTACAAATCCAACTATTACTACGAACCAGAAAATTTTGATGTCTATCAATTTAACCACTCAAAATAAATTTTCGTAATTTTAAGAAATTCAGATAAGAAGTAGAAAAAATTCTAAGTCCTAAAAACTAGAATAGCGAGAAATAAGAGAGAAAAAGAGTTCGTCGAAAAAGGTCGAAAAACGAAAAATGGTTGAAAAATAAAAGGTGACGGAAAAATAAAAGAAACTTATAAAAACTTAAAAATACTTGACTAACCTAACCTTATTATTACAACTAACTTAAAATTATAATCGCAAATTGAAATTACTAATTGGAATGATAATTGATACATAGTAAAAGGTCTAAAAATATTAAAGCTTACAGGAAAAACTGAATCCCAAATGGAAATAACTTAAAAAAGAAACTAAAACTTAAAAAGGCGTCGCAAAATTCTAAAGCACCTAAATCTTAGTCTAAAGAAAAAGCACTTAAGAAATTCTACGGCAAAGCCTAAAAATCTAGGAGTAAAAATAACTATAGCAAAAACAAAGTTTAAAATTAAATATGAGCTAAAAATACAAATATTACGCTACAATGATTAAAAAGGGACAAAATATAAAAATATATAAAAAGTTGTAAAAAGTACAATTTTTATAAAAATATTATTTTTATATTATTTTTTTTTTTAATAAAACTACTAATTTTACAATTTAATAAAACTAATTTAAACAAAATAAAACAAATTAAATAAAAAGAAATTTTAAAATAAAACTTAATTATAATAATAATACATAATTAGGGTTTATATTAATAATAACTAATAATAATCCGTAATAAATGCTGAATTAGGGCTTCTGTCGGCGTGTCAGAAAGTCTCCGCGAGTCGCGGTAATTAATGAAGAAAACCCCGCGAGTCGCGGGGTTCAGAATTTCAGATCTGGAACAGTTTGAATCGACGCGTTTTTTCTTTATTTATTTATTTTTTTTTTATTTTCTGTTTTCTGTTTTTTCTATATATAAAAGATATTTAATAAAACTTATATTTTTATAAATTAAAATAAGAATAAATAAACTTATAAAACTTAAATATTTAAAAAAAATACTAAAAAATACTTATATTTTTGTTTTTTTCTTTTTATATTTTCGAATAATTAAAACGTATTTTTATAAAAACGAATTTTTATAAAAGTAAACAAAAAAAATTCTTTTTTTTTTATATTAGCGTTCCGCTTCCGGCTTTTAAGAGATGTCCCCGGTAGCGGCGCCAAAAATACTTGATGTTATGCGAGGTGTATACGAAATAGTTTATATTTTACTAGGAAAAACTATTAAATACGATACAATTTTACACAAGATATTTATTTATTTATAGAATGGATATACTTAAACCTTGCTACAACACTTATAGGCAGTTTACCTAATCGTACAGTAGTGTAGTTTTTAGTAAGTCCGGTTCGTTCCACAGGGAAATCTTTAAACAAAGCGTAACGCTATATTAGTTTACTTTTATAAAAATACAAACATATATATAAGTAATATTATTATTATAAAGGGGGGTTTTTACCGTTTAATGACCGGTTTGTCGATTTTAAAACTTTAGTCGCAGTTAAAACCTAATGTAAAATATTAAATAAATAAAAGACTTAATTTAAAGCGTAAAGTAAATAACGATAATGAAATTGCGAATAATAAAAGTGCGATAAAATAAACTTGCGATAATTAAAAAGTACGATAATTAAAAATGCAATTAAATATAATAACAATAAAAATGCGATAATTAGAAGAGCAATTAAATATAAAATAAAGGAAATTAAATATGAAATAAAAGAATTATGCTTATTTAAACTTCCGTAATCATGATGTTCGACGTGTTGATTTTAGTTTTATGCCCCATGGGTTAATTGTCCTTTGTCCTGGATTATTTAATATGTCCGTCTGGTTTTTGTCCATAACAGTCCATCAGTCATAAATATAAAGTCCGAGTGTCCTCGTCAAATTATTATTATACCCGAAGTTAAATATTCCAACTAATTGGGGATTCGAATTGTAACAAGGTTTTAATACTTTGTTTAATGAATACACCAGGTTATCGACTGCGTGTAAACCAAGGTTTTACTACTTTGTTAACAATTACACCAATTACCCTTGAATGTAATTTCACCCCTGTTTTAATTATTCTAGTGGCTATTAATCCATTCCCGTGTCCGGTTAAATGAACGATTATTCGTACATATAAATACCCCGCCCATCGTGTCCGATTGAGTGTATATGGTAGTTTATAGGGACGCTCAATTGTAAATCTTTATATTAACATTAACAAACTATCATTTAGTTAAACAAATATAAAGCCCATTAATAGCCCATAGTCTAATTTCCACAAGTGTCGTTCTTTTGTCCAAACCCCAATTATAGTACAAAGCCCAATTACCCAATTTTAGTAATTAGCCCAACATCATGATTACTTCGTTTTAAATAAGCATAATAATAACTTAGCTACGAGACATTAATGTAAAAAGGTTGAACATAACTTACAATGATTAAAAATAGCGTAGCGTTACACGGACAGAATTTCGACTTACACCCTTACAATATTCGCTAACATACCCTCATTATTAGAATTATAATTATAATTAAAATTAAAATATAAATTATATATATATATATCGTATATATGAGAGAAGAGAGAAATAGATTATAAATTGCGATCAGAATTCGGTTGCTTTTATAGGAAAAGTCGAATTTTGGGGCTCCGCGACTCGCGGTGAAATCCTCTTCAAACTCCGCGAGTCGCGGAGAATGAATTTACAGCTCAGTCCTTGGAGTCTTTCTCTGCCGACGGTTTTTTATTTATAAATATAATATATATATAATTAATATAATTAATTATATATTATATTATATTTATATACATAGTTAACTTGTAATTTTTAGTCCGTTGCGTCGAGCGTTAAGAGTTGACTCTGGTCCCGGTTCCGGATTTTCGAACGTCCTTGCGTACAATTTAATATCTTGTACTTTGCGTTTTGAATCTTGTACTCTTGTAATTTCGAGACGTTTCTTATCAATAATTGGAACCTTTTAGATTGTCTTTTGTACTTTTGAGCTTTTTGGTCGTTTGCGTCTTCAATTCGTCGAATCTGTCTTTTGTCTTCACCTTTTATTATTTAAACGAATATCACTTGTAAATAGAACAATTGCAACTAAAAGCTTGTCTTTCTTGAGGAATAATGCTATGAAATATATGTTCGTTTTTAGCATTATCAACGATCAACTATCACCCAAATAGTATCATGACTACTTGCAGTCCTTGGCAATTTCGTAATGAAATCCATGGTTATTCTTTCCCATTTCCACTACGGAATTTCTGGTTGTTGCAGTAATCCTGACGGCTTTTGGTGCTCAGCTTTGACCTTTGCACACGTTAAACATTTGCTTACATAAGTAGCAATTTCTGTTTTCATATTAGGCCACCAATAAAACTTCTTGAGATCGTGGTACATTTTTCCGTTTCCTGGGTGAATTGAGTACCTCGTTTTGTGTGCTTCATCCAGTACTAGTTGCCTTAGGTTACCATGTTTTGGTACCCATATCCTACCAGCAAAATACAGGGTTCCATCGGCTTTTTCTTCAAGTTGTTTTTCTAACCCTTTGCTTATTTCGCCTTTTTCGTTTTCTTCTTTTAAAGCCTCTAACTGTGCTACTTGAATTTGCTTTGTGAGATCAGTACGAATTGTAATATTCAAAGCTCGGACCCTAAGAGGTTTTACTCTTTCTTTTCGACTTAGGGCATCAGCTACAACATTAGCCTTTTCGGGGTGGTAACGGATTTCACAATCGTAATCGTTTAACAACTCTACCCAGCGACATTGCCTCATATTGAGTTGTTTTTGATCAAAAATATGCTGAAGACTCTTATGGTCGGTGTACACTGTACACTTGGTGCCATATAGATAGTGTCTCCATATTTTGAGTGCAAAAACTACTGCTCCAAGTTCTAAATCGTGCGTCGTATAGTTCTTTTCATGAATTTTTAGTTGCCGTGAGGCATATGCGATGACTTTTGTGCGTTGCATTAATACACATCCTAAACCTTGGCGTGAAGCATCACAATAGATCACGAAATCATTATTTCCTTCCGGTAATGACAAAATGGGTGCAGACGTTAACTTCTTCTTTAATAACTGGAATGAGGATTCCTGTTCTGTGGACCAATCATACTTCTTTCCTTTTTGAGTCAATGCAGTTAAGGGTTTGGCGATTCTAGAGAAATCTTGAATGAATCTTCGGTAGTAACCAGCAAGACCTAAGAATTGGCGAATTTGTGTTGGAGTCTTCTATGTTTCCCATTTACTAATGGCTTCGATCTTGGCGGGGTCAACTTTAATTCCATGTTTACTGACAACATGGCCCAAAAATTGTACTTCTTGTAACCAGAAATCACACTTCGAAAATTTTGCGTACAATTCTTCTTTCTTGAGTATCTCTAGTACCAGTCTTAAGTGTTGCTCATGTTCTTCCTTGTTCTTCGAGTAAATCAATATGTCGTCGATAAAAACAATGACAAATTTGTCTAAATACGGTCTACAGATGCGATTCATTAGATCCATGAATACTGCTGGAGCATTAGTCAATCCAAAAGGCATGACTAAAAATTCATAGTGACCGTAACGGGTTCTGAACGCGGTTTTAGGAACATCTTCTTCCTTCACTCTCAGCTGATGATATCCGGAGCATAGATCAATCTTAGAATAAACACTTGATCCTTGCAATTGATCAAACAAATCATCAATCCTCGGTAATGGGTACCGATTCTTGATCGTTAATTTGTTTAATTCTCGGTAATCTATGCACATTCTCATAGATCCATCCTTCTTCTTGACGAACAGAATAGGAGCACCCCAAGGTGAAAAACTAGGACGAATAAATCCACGGTCCGATAATTCTTGCAACTGGTCTTGTAATTCTTGCATTTCTGAAGGTGCAAGTCTATATGGAGATCGGGCTACAGGTGAAGCTCCTGGTATGAGATCAATCTGGAATTCTACACATCTGTGTGGAGGTAGCCCCGGTAATTCTTCTGGAAATACTCCGGGATATTCTCTTACAACCGGCATGTCATTAACGCTTCTTTCTTCAGTATCGATCTTCTTTACGTGTGCCAGAATAGCATAACAACCTTTTCTTATAAGTTTCTGGGCCTTCATACAGCTGATAAAGTTAAGCTTTGAGTTGCTCTTCTCCCCATAAATCATTAATGACGTTTCATCCTTACGAGGGATGCGGATTG